>NC_133412.1:103019166-103333750 GCF_049350105.2 Macaca mulatta
AAGAATAGTTTATTACCAACAAAACCAAATTTTCTTGTGGAAAATTTATACTTTAATAAAGACGTTAATAACCACAGTTATTCTTTCTAAAATAATTATACTAGTTTTTTTTCTAAAATAAAAAGTTATTTATAATGGAGAGAGGTTTTTTTGGTTTTCATATCTTTTTAGTGGCATGTGTCATTCTTTTGGTCTTCACTCACATATTTGGTGCCAAAGCTCTTCCTACCTTATTTCCACTTGTTAAATGTATGGAATCTTGCTCTTAAAGTCAGAAAAAATAAGTAAATCATACCAGTCACAAAAGTTATAATAAGCATATGTAACAAAAAAATATATATAAACACTTTCAACTTTAATACTAAAAGACGAGAAATACCTTGTTGACGTCATTTTCTTCAGCATGTAGTTCTTAGTGTCTTCCGTAACATCGCTAGCCTTATGAATGTCGGTTTCTTGGTTTCAGGTCAGAATACACAGACTCCCGGGCTCCAGTGCTCGTTCTAATTTTCAGTTCTAGGTGTGCTCCTAGATACGACTCTACACTAACACATTACAATCTCCTTGGCAATTACTGAAAACTGCCTGTGAGACTATATTTAATTTCTAAATGCATTCGCCAGGCAGCTAGTGAGTGCTCTGTATGTACCAACCACTGCTTCTGAGACTTAGTTTTAAAAGAAAAACCTGCATATCTTTGACCTCATGGAGCCTGGAATCTTTCAGAGAAGAGAATTACTATGCAAATATGTTGTATGAATATTTATACATAGTCACACCACCTGCTACAAAAGAAAAATTCAGTGAGAAATGGGAGTATATAACTAGGGAAGGTTTCTCTGAGGAAGTGATGTTAAAGTTGAGACATTCAAGATGAGCAAGAGTGAGCCAAGTGAAATGGATGGGAGGTGGAGGAAAAGTGGTTCAGTCAGGAATAATGAGAGTGTACACCAAGGAGGTGGGAGGAGGCCGGGAAGAATAAGGAACTGAAAGGCAACTGTCAAAGCCAGGAATGGTGAAAGAAGTGAGATGGGTAGATCAGCAAAATCATGTAGCGCCTTCCTTATAATGATTGTCCATGTCCTGAATTGTGACTTTGTTCTAGGTGCAAGGGGAAGTATACCATCCTCAATGGGAAGCCAGAAGCCAAAGGAGTTCCAGGGATGTATTCTGTATCCTCCTGGAGTACAGAGCAAAGAAAGGCAGATAATGGATGGGGACATAAATGGAGAATATTCTAGCAGATATCACTGAAATGTTTTATACTGCAGCATGATTTAAGAAGACCTACATTTGTACAAAACTCTCTGTCTGCTAAGTAAAGAACGGATGAGGATACTTGTAGTACAGCAAAATTGACAACATCTAGGACCATGGGGTTAATAGTGGAAATGGAGAGAAATAAACAGATTTTTAGATATATTTTGAAAACACAATGGACAAAACTTGGATTACATGGTGGAGAGAGGTTGGAGAGAGAGTAGTGTTGAGAATGGTTTCTCAGTTTCTGAAACAAGCCAGAGCAATACTGAATCACCCCTGAACTGTGTGCTATGTGATCAGAAGAAGCACAGAAGCAAGCTTTATTGAGCTTGAAACTTGATTTCTTCACAAAATCTTTACTAAAAGTAGTTTAAACTAAGATGTCCTATTTAATTTCTGGACATATGATGTCAAAACACGTACATTTAAGTAACAGTCTATATTTAAATTCTAAGCCCCAAAGAAAAACTGGTAACTTTGAGAACTGGATACTCTCTAGCTCAACACCACGTATAAGAACAAATGGCTGGGCGCTGTGGCTCACACCTGTAATCCCAACACTTTGTAAGGATGAGGCAGGCGGATCTCAAGGTCAGGGGTTCGAGACCAGCCTGGCCAGCATGGTGAAACCCCATCTCTACTAAAATACAAAAAATTATCTCGGCTTGGTGGCAGGCACCTGTAATCCCAGCTACTCAGGAGGCTGAGGCAGGAGAATCGCTTGAACCCAGGAGGCAGAGGTTGCAGTGAGCCGAGATCGTGCCACTGCACCCCAGCCTGGGTGACAGAGTGAGACTCCATCTCAAAAACAAACAAACAAACAAACAAACAAAACCTTCATTTATACTGTATTTAATGGATTTTTCTCCCCACCTTGACTGCTCACTTTCATAGAAGCCCCATCATCTCTCATTTAAATTCCTATAAAAAGCCCCTAACCACCCTCCCTGTTCCCACTCTCACCCGCACACTTGTTTCTACACAGCAGCCAAGAGCGATCCTTTACAAACCTGAATTAGGTCACATCACTCCTCTCAAAATCCTACACCAGTTAGAGTCTCATTTGGAGGGAAAGCTGGAGTCCTGAAGTGTCCCGCAAGGCCCTCGGGAGCAATCCAACTTTCACATCTCTTACCTCATCTCCCCACTCACTCCATACCAGCCTGGCAGCCCCGCTGCTGTCCCGCAAGCACTTTAGGACTTTTGCACTGACTGTTCTTTCTGCCTAAGGCACACTCTCCACCGACATGTCCACATGGCTGCTTTACTCAAATGTCTTTACTCAAATGAGTCTTTACTCAAATGTCACGTTCTCAAGGAAGCCAGCCCTGACCACCTTAGGTAACACTGCAACCTGCTCCCCAACTCTACCCTGCCCCATGCATGGCAGTCCCAGTTTTCCTTAATCATATTTTTTACTTTTATAGACAGCACTAATTATATTTAACTTTCTTACTCACTACACTTACTTTTCATGGTTTATCTCTATCCACTAGAATGTAGCTTCAAGAGAGCAGGGATTTTGTCTGTTTTGTTTACAGATACACCTATGTGCCTAGAATAACATCTACTTTACAATAGGAGCTCAATATATATTTGGAGAACAAATGAGTGAATAAATAAATTAAGAACTAACTATTATCCAAGTGAATCATGCCCCAAACCCTGTAAGGTAATATTCAAACAATTATCAACATTATGTAGATGAGAAAAGAAAACTAATGAAAATTTAGGTGGTTTTCCTATGTAATTAATATACGACGCCAGAGCTTAAATCCAGATTTACTCTTAACTTCAGAAAACCTGTTTTCCATTAATGTTTCCCAATTATAAGGTTTTTAAGGTTTCTACATGCATGTGTATGTGCACACACACAGGCAAACACACACACACACACACACACACACCCATCAAGACTATTAGCTTAAATGAAGGTTTATTTTTCCTTTGAACGAGTAACATTTACTTAGGTGATAGGAGAGGAAATGGACTTCAGTGGTTTTGCTCTCCCTGATAATCAGTAAATCATCAGAAAAATAAAGACAGAGGACTGATTTCTGCCTGCATCGGCAAAAAAAAAAATCTCAGATTGTGAAGCTGGGCCAACACAATTCAAAACAAATAAGATATGTGGCAACCAAGTAAACGTATGTATCAGGCTACTTACACAAAATGGGTTTAAAAGGCTGCGCTTGAAGATGTTACAATTTATTATGAGAATTAAACAGTTAAAAAAAAAAAAAGCAGGGAGAGAGTAGGAACCTCCTTGCCTTCTGTCACCATAACTGACATGCAAACGAATCTTGTCAGAGCCTTGGAAGAAAATAAACTATAATGTTTAGCAGAAGAATAGGGGGTAGGTGGGTAGAAGGGATATGGGCACAAAGTATGAGAAACAATGAGAATATTATCCAATAATGTAAGTGTATGTTCTCTAAATATTTTTCCTTTCTAAAGTAAAAAACTTCTTTCTTATATTTCTCTAATAATAAAAAATTTATAATTTTTTCATATTTTATAAAAAATGAAAATATCTATGCTCCTGCTAGCCAGATAAAACCACTTACAATTTTAGATAATAAGAGTATCTTTCTAGATTTCTATATATCTATACAAATTTTTAATTGGCTCATTTTATAAGCCTATTTTATAAGCCTATTTCATGTAAATAAAAATATATTTCCACATCCACATTTTAATCTGCACAATCTTAATTATAATAGATATAACAAATTTCATTTACCTACTTTCTTATTGTAAGATATTTGAGTTGTTTGCAATTTGTCTCCTTTTATAAACAACTATAAAATGGGTATTACCGCACAAATAATTGGATATTCCTGCACATATGATAACACATGCCAAATACAGACAATCCTAGGCATTGCACTGCAATGATCCGTTTTGTAGAACCGTGATCCAGTGGAAAAGCAAGTGTTTTGAAGCAAACAGATCTTCATCATTTACTAACTATGCAGCCCTGTTATAAAATTCTTTGTGTCATAGTTTCCTCATCTGTAGGAGAAGAAAAATTCCAACCTCACAGAATTTTTGTAAAGATAAAAGGAAAACAGGTAAAGTTGGGTACTTGGTAGGTGCCTAGATATTTTTTAAAGCTATGATATAGAGGTGCATCTATGAAAGACTGACTTACTCACTTCACAGAAACTGGTTGCTTCCATACGATCTCATAGTATTTTGAAAACTTTTCAAAAGAAAGTTATTTACTTCAATGGTACTCAATAGTTTTTGATAAAAGATAAAACTCAATACTAACGTCCAAGAAATAAGAGTTAACATTTTCTTACCTATTGTGGTACTTTCTTGAAAACAACCATGTTATACTAATATATAGCTATCTATGTTTCTTAAAATATAAAGAAAATATGTTATACATTATCCCTTTAAATTTAAAATAAGTTAAAACTTAAAAACAACATATCCTAAAAACTACAAATTATTTAATTTCACAAATTTAGAAATTTTTGAATTTATAAGTTTGAATTTATAAGTTTTGAGTTTAGAAGATTTTTTATACTCCTTTTGCTTTTGAAGTCCGTGGTATATCTAGCTTTTCAATTCCAGATTTTGCAGTTCTACATTTGTGTGTATTTTTACACATTAAGACAAGAAAATAAGAGATTCTATGTATGTTTCTGATGGTCATTAAATATAATAAGAATCTAAGCTTGAGTTAGCAAGAGTCTACAGTCTACTTTTTTTAAAGAATTTTAAAATTTTCAGTACATTTTAGCCAATATGTCTAAGAAAGCAGTCAGTAGAATGGTAAATAAGTTCTTCAGGGAAGGGCATAGTATTTTTTTTCTCTATGTACATCAACAGGTCCATAAGTGCCTGGGGAAATAAAGGTACATTACAAAGTGTTTATTGAATAAATGAATTCCAACATTATTCAAGTATTTGTGCTTTTCATTAATATTACATATCACATTGTGTCATTTTACTTAGCTATTAGACTTCTCCACTCAAAACAAAGCAAATCATCAGGTCATTTTCATTACGTCTTCAAACACCACTAGATTGATAATTCAGACCAAAATAGAAGCCACTGTTATTGCTGTTCTTGTTGGTGTTGTTTTTAATTGAGCTGGTTGAGAATTTGACTAAATTGACTTCAATCCTGTACAAATTATTACATCAGTTGTGTCCACAGATACAAACTACCTGAGCCTTTCTTTGATTTTTAAGTATGGACATTTTAAAATATTTCTTTATAAGCAAAAAGAAAGTGAGAGAAACTTTAAAAAACCATTTAATATTAAAGATTCCTATCTGGATGCTATTTTAGAACACAGAAGGCAGAGAATTTCTCTGTAGGCAAATTTTAATACTCATCCAGAAGATTGATTTATAATATCTCGATCACTGAAGTGTTCTGAAGTTTAATTGATTAATATTTATAAAATATTCCAAATGCAAATTCTCATATTTATTATGCAAATATGAAAATATTTATATCAAGATTAGCATTTGCTATTTTGAGTTCAATCCACAATTTACTAAGAATCAATACAAGCACACATCAATAGAATACAGTTTACATCAAATAAATACAGTATTTTAATTACATCACATTTAGATACATTTAGAAATAAGGTTAAACCATTTTTTCATAAGAAATTTCATGAAATCATTCATGATTCATTCTATAAATTAATTTATTGGTTTTCAAACCTTGTCAAAAAAACACATAATCTATTTTGTACAATACACCTTATACACTGGGAGGTTGTTTACATAAAGTAAGAATTTGGCCATGCACAGAGGCTCCATGGTGTCTCATCCCAGCACTTTCAGAGGCCGAAGTGCACAGATCATTTAAGGCCAGGAGTTCAAGACCAGCCTGGTCAACATGGTGAAACCCTATCTCTATTAAAAATACAAAAATTGGCCGGGCATGGGGACCCACACCTATAATCCCAGCTACTCAGCAGGCTAAAGCACGAGAATTGCTTGAACCGGGAAGGCAGAGGTTGCAGTGAGCTGAAATTGTGCCACTGTACTCCATACTGGGTGACAGAGCGAGATTCTGTCTCAAAAACTTAAATTTAAAGTAAAAATTTGCCATTTAGGATTTTGCCCATACAGACCTTAAATTATAACCTCAGCAATGTTATTAATGGATGTGTCATCCTAACTAGCATGGACTGACTGCTTAGGACATGCAAAGCACTATGATATGGTTTGGCTGTGTCCCCACTCAAATCCCATCTCGAACTGTAATCCGAATTGTAATCCCCATGTGTTGGGAGAGGGACCTGGTGGGAGGTAATTGGATCATGGGGGCAGTTTCCTCCATGCCGTTCTTGTAATAGTCAGTTCTCACGAGATCTGATGGTTTTATAAATGGCAGTTTCTCCTGAGCTTGAGCTCTCTCTCCTGTTACCTTGGGAAGAAAGTGCTTGCTTCTCCTTCACCTTCCAGTATAACTGTAAGTTTCCTGAGGCCTCCCCAGTCATGCAGAACTGTGAGTCAATTAAACCTCTTTCCTTTATAAATTACCCAGTCTTGCGAATTTATAGCAGTGTGAAAATGGACTAATATGTAAGTGTTCCATAGATGTTACTGACTCCCATAACAATCCTAAATGTCTACTACACAGATGTTTATTATCCTTCCTTTACAGAAAAGGAAACTGAGATCTGAAGTAAATTACCCAAGGTTAGTCAGAAAGCAAGTGGCAAAATCAGACTTCAAACCAGGCTCCTCTTCCTAACCATTCCCTTATAGAGTCCATAGTGAGACCAAGTGTTCATTTAAAACTCGTGGCTTTAATAATGAAAAAAGAAAAATCTTGACAACAGAGCAGTTTAAAAGGTAAAGCATATCACTAAGTCCCCAAAAGCAACTGCAACAAAAATGAAAATTGACAAATAGAACCTAATTAAACTAAAAAGCTTTTGCAGAGTAAAATAAATTACCAACAGAGTAAACAGACAGCCTACAGAATGGGAGAAAATATTTACAAACTATGCATCTGACAAAGGTCAAATATCCAGAATCGAAAAAGCAAAAAAACAAACAATCCAATTTAAAAGTGGGCAAAAAACATGAAAGACAATTATCTAAACAAGACATACAAGCAACAACAAACATAAGAAAAAATGATCCACATCACTAATCATCAGAAAAACACAAATCAAAACCACAACGAGATACCATCTCACACCAGTCAGTTGGCGGAAATAACAACTTTAAAAAGTCAAAAAATAACAAAACCTGGTGAGTCTATGGAGAAAAAGGAATGCTTATACACTGTTGGTGGGAAATGCAAACTAATTCAGCCACTGCAGAAAGCAATTTGGAGATTTCTCAAAGAACTTAAAAAACTACCATTTGACCCAGCAATCTTCCTAGTGGGTATATGCCCTAAAGAAAATAATTTATTCTATCAAAAAGACACATGCACTTATATGCTCACTGCACTGCTATTCACAATAGCAAAGACATGAAATCTACTTATTTACACCATGGAATATTACGCAGCCATAAAAAAGAATGAAATCATGCCTTTTGCAGCAACGTGGATGGAGTTAGAGGTAATTATCCTAAGCAAATTAACGTAAGAACAGAAAACCAAATACCATGTGTTCTCACCTATAAATGGGAGCTAAGCATTAAATACACATAGACATAAAGATGGGAACAATAGGCACTGGGACTACTAGACAAAGAAGAAGGGAGGGGAAAGGAGGCTGAAAAATCACCTACTGAGTACTAGGCTTACTACCTGGGTGATGGGATCATTTGTACCCTAAACCTCAGCATCACTCAATATACCCATTTAACAAACCTGCACATGTACCCCTTAATCTACAATAAAAGCTGAAATTATAAACAATAAAAATAAAAAAGATACAGCATAGTTCATTAATTCTTTGAGTCTTCAAATCTAAATTTATACTTTAATCAACTTACATTTGCATCTATATCAATAGTAATCAACAGTACAACAGCAACAGCAATAGTAGAAAATGTCAAACTTTGTCAATCAATAATATTACCTTCTTTTTATAACTTTGCTGGGCCCTTTTTCAAAAACACTCACTCAAGCCATATTTATTTTGATCCTTACAATAAACTCTGATGTTAGGAAAAACAGGAATTGCCATCGCTGTTTAACAAGATTACTAAAATGCAGAAACTCCATATCTAGAAGTTAGGAGGCTGCCAAGGATTCCAAAGCTCTTTGACTTTATACCTTCAAAGCTTAGAATAGAGTTTGACACATACAAACTCAATGTACATCTATATAGGACAATAACTTGAGTCTCCTATTTGTAAACCAATATTCTCTTGCCACATTATCATATCACTCTCACAGGGCTCAATGCATGTCTTCGAGCAAAATGCATAGGAATTATGATTTATCAATTTTCTAGCCAGGCATGGTGACATGCACCTGGAATCCCAGCTATTTGGGAGGCTGAGGCAGAACTGTTTGAACCTGAGAGGCGGAGGTTGCAGTGAGCTAAGATCGTGCCATTGCACTCCAGCCTGAGCAACAAGAGCAAAACTCCATCTCCAAAAAAAAAAAGGAATTATGATTTATCAATTTTCATGGTCAAAATCTCTGATTCAAAATACTGTACATTATTTTATTACTAGAAAAAATATGTAAAAATATATTTATCAATAATATGACTTATGAAAAGCATATAATGCCTTTTAAAAGTGAGGTCCACCTAGTAAAATGAAAGCATCAAATTAACAGTTGTTAATTGTGTAGCTGATGTTATAATTTCCTTTAGAAGGTATTTTTGAGCATGTATCATTCATTATTTTTCAGTTTTTTATTCGCCCACAGAGGAGGGAATAAACATTTCTTTCCTACATGGCTGCTCCAAGATTGAGATGTTATTCTGAAAGTACTCAGTATGGAGCCCTGCTTAATAAACATTCATTTAATCATTTTAAATAAGTCTAAGTAATTCAAAACGAAAACTGTACCCATAGATTTCTAATTGTCGCATGAACCTGGCTTTCCAATCATTTTTATATTAGCAGTTTGTTACTTAAATTCAATTTTTAAAAGTATTACTGTTTTCCTAATTACTTTTATTATCATGTATATCATAAGAAATTTAGAAAAGGAAAAAATAAAATAAAATCATCTATCTTAACCTCAAGCTAGATATAACAACTGTTAGAATTTTCATGAATTTGTTTATATTTTGTTTTAACTTAAAAGGAAAAAAGAAATATAAGGGTGAAGACAAATGAAAAGTGGGAAGAGAATTTAAAATCCATGCTATAATGCCCTATATTCCTGCTCTTAGGGCCCCAGATTTGGCTCTCAGCTTTAGGGCAGTCAACACAAGATGGAAAAATGTTAATAACACACTTCACACTATCAATAAGATTAAAAACATAGGAATGGCTCAAGAGATGAACAACTATTCTTGGGATTAAAATTTAACAGAGAATTTTCCTCCAGGTTCCTCAAAAGAAGACTGTATAACAAATACTGTATTGGGCCTTCCCTAAGACCTCAGTTTCACAGGAGCATACTGTCCAACCAGCCTAGAAATGGGCTAATGGCATCACCACAAATCATTCTGCGTTTCATTAATGCAATACCTTGGGCCCACGACCCTTTAATATAACTTGGTTCAGGACTATGTTTTTAAAAATCTGGGAGAATGGACAGAATGTATGCCCTTCAACCAATTTATTCATACATGCTCTCTCTCACAGGTAATATTGAGGAACAACCATCAGTATAATGACTGGAGTATAGTTTCTCTCTGTTGCCAGTTAAACAGAGAACCACATGCCATAACATATAAGAGAACTGTAAAAGGTAGTCTTCCAGAACCAAGCATCTAAACACATGATATCCCCCAACAGGGAGAGTATTATTCCAACATCCTGATGTTCTCCAAAAGTCATTCTGAAGACTCAAAACCCTGGATTAAAAATAAATCTTAACACTTACCTTTAAAATAATCTGAGGAGAAAGGCATAAAGGGGTGACAACTGAGGAACAAAAAATTTATTAATGAAAAAAGACTGAATATATTTAGATGTTTATTAAGGCTGGGTACTGAAGATGGTATATGAAGTCCATCATTTAAAGTGAAAACAAAGCCTAACCTTGTACAGTCTAGCTTTAATGTGCTCTTTAAGATAAACTTAAATTTATCTTAAAAATAAAGATACCAAGAAACTTACGACATACATATATATTTTATATATAACTACATGTGTTTTTACATACACATATATTTACGGATGTATTTTTTTCATATACTAACACACACACACACACACACATACACATAACTGTCTCTTTTAAACCAACTATAAACTTGGAAACATTTAGCATCATAAGAAATTTAGATTTAGAAAAGTTTATAGGTACTTATTTTTATGGTAATAATTAACAGAGTCAGCCTCTAGGCTGAAATCCCTGTAATTCCAAATAATAAAACAGATCTACCTATAAAAGAATAGTGTCTTTGTGTTCACCACAACAGTAATTGAGGCTCAATCAAAAGCATTGTCAAATGATTAAGAAAAAAGTTAAAAGGGAAGAGGAACCATTGTTTATTCAGATTTATTAAACCACTTGAAAAAGTTTAAGTTCCATAAATACAGTCTGGTAGTTATTTAAACACACAAACTTTGAGCTCGATGCCTAAACTTAAAATCCCAGCTCTGCCTCTACCTACATAATCCAGGGCAATTCTTTCTGTGCCCCAATTTCCTCACCTGCAAAATAAGGGTAATAGATGTTTACTTCTTGGGTTCTTTTAGTAATAATTGCTATTATTACTGCCATATAGCAGTAATTGTTATTATTATGTTAAATGACCTATGCGAAGTGGATTCCTATTGATCTTTATGCCAGTACCCCCCTTACTCAGCAGGTTCTGATGGAGCTTAAATAATCAGGGATATATGCTGAGTTCATACAGCTTAGCTTACAATTCTTATCCACAGATTCAAAGGCCAAGGTGAGATTAATAAAACGTGAAAGCAACTTAATATTATTCCCTGTTTAAAGAGGCAGTACAAGAATGATACCTAAATCCTAACACTCCTATTGTAAAATCAACAGTCTAAAATACTTAGATTTGAATTTTCAGTTGGAAATCAACTTGGACAAAAAGCCAGTAAGTCAATAATTTGTGGGGAACACATGGTCACTTTTTTGGATGACATTGTACTCTGAATCTGCCAAACGAATGACACTTCCTAAACTGATTTGCAGGTACACCACAGCGGGAATTACTGGACTGTGGTCTGTCAAATACATACCAATGTACTCTGGGCAAACAGTTGCATGCTACAAGCTGAAATGAGTGTAACTTCTACAGTCACCCCTGAGAAGGGCTTCTCCCAGGCCTTGGTGCTAAACCAGGGGGGATTGTTTCCATCTCTCTCACCCCAAAAATGAAAGAGAAGTCAGACATAAAACTCTTGAAGGAGAAAGGTGGAGTCACACTACATCATCAAGAGGGCTGGAACCTGGACCAATTCCTAAAATTTGACCAAGTTTCCCTGCAGGGACTCTAGTCTTCCATGTCCCTGCACTTCAATGAATGTGGGTGTCCTATGGTCTATAATCCAAAAATTAATAGGAGGAATGCTTTTTGTATATCAAGAGGCCTACTCTTAAAATGCCCAGCTAAAATATATACTTGATAACTTGAACCATTTGCCAGCAGAAAAAAAAAAAGTTTTGATTTGTGAAAATCCAAGTTGGCATAACCATCTTCTGACCAGCTTCTTCATCTATTTCTAAAACCTTGCCGGGAAAGGAAACAGACCAGCCTTGTAATAAGTATCTTAAAAGTAAGACAGCTTAAAAACAGTACTAGAAACATGGCTGAAAATCACTACTGTTCCACTCCCACGAATGATTGACATGCACCGAGGGCTGGGAGAAGCCCTCCTCAAGAGTGACTGCAGAAGTTACACTCACTTCAGGCTTACAGCACGCAACTGTTTGCTTAAAACACAGTGGTTATGTATTTAGGAAACCACAGATTCATCATTCAAGAATTGAATGTTATGTTAACGAACAACAGGGTTCCAGAAAATCAAATATAATATACACCCAGCGGGACTTATAACTCTGGAGAAAGTCAACTCATGAGTATCCCTGAGACATTTAAGAATATCTGAGAAGGCTGAAACACTGCATGAGAAAATAAATTGTAAAGAAAAAAAGATAAAAACAGCAAGGCAGAAAACTTAAAACACATGAGGTGTAAATCTGGATTGTCAAGAGCTAAAATCAATGAGAAAATTTTTAAAGTTAGAAAAAGGCTTTTAAAAATCCCAGAAAATAAGACAATAAACACACACACATAGAAATGGATATAGATATGTAATTTAATACCCACCATCTAGTATGTAGTAAGTATTGAAAGTATAAATAAAAATGATTTTTTAAAATAAGCCTGAGTTTAAGTCATTTTAAAAGCTGAAATCTAGGCTGGGTGTAGTAGGCCATGCCTGTAACCCCGGCACTTCGGGAAGCCAAGGCAGGAGGATCACTTGAGCCCAGGAGTTCAAGACCAGCCTGGGCAACACAGGGAGACTCCAGCTCTACAGAGAATTTAAAAATTAACTGGGCATGGTGGTATGCTCCAGTGGTTCCAGCTACTGGGATGCTGAGGTGGGAAGATCGCTTGAGCCCAGGTGGTCAAGGCTGCAGTGAGCCAATTGCACCCCCTGGACAGAGTGAGACCTTGTATCAATTAAAAAAAAAAAAAAAAAGGGCTAAACTCTGACTTAAGAAATTCAGAGCAGAGTAACTGAGATGTAAAATGTAAACAGTTAAAGTAACTAAGGTTATGAATTGACAGGAAATAAGGAAAAGGTAAATGTTTTTAAACTGTAATCTCACTGACTCACATCAAAACAGCCAAACAAGTGACTAAAAAGTTCTCGGCTGGAGGCCACTCTGCTGAATGTTCCCTGTCAGCCCATCTGAGTTTCTCAAATTCAATTCACAGGTGAGTGGGAAGCAGGGAAGAAAAAACAAACAATGACAAAGAGACTTCCAGCCTTACATGGGGTGATTGGGTGAGTCTGTTATTTTCTGTTGTTTTTCTCCAAAGACTTTATTGCTTCCTCTGCATCACTGTCTCTCTTACCACTATATTTTATTTGTCAGACTTTTTATTATTTGCATAATTATGTTCTTAAAATCTACAGGTAAATTAGGCTGAGATTTGACAAGTAAAATCTTGAAATGTTTTTCATAATATTTCAACTAGGTATGCACTAACAACCACAAAAGACTCTTTCTGTTCCAGACTCAATTTAATTCAACAAATATTTATTCAGGCCCTACCATAAAATGTTTTCAGAAAGGAAGGCTTTCACTATCTTTAAATCTTTGGCCTAGTTAGTGGAGAGGAATATCATGTCCTCAGAAGAGACCCAAATCTCCGGGGCTTTTGTTTGTTTTCTCCAGTAATGTCTAATATCACAAAATCCTAGCTACGTCTTGTCTCACAAAATCCTTTTAAAAATTATTTGAATAATAATGATGGATCAAAGGTAGAAAAGAGCAATTGCTAAGCAAATAGCCCAGGCATAACAAAACACTTAATTTTTATATGCACAGACCACATAATTCTGCTTCTAAGAGCATAATTAGAAAATAATGAGACAAATCATTCATTCAATCACTCAGCGCCAAACACTGTTCTGGATACCTGAGATATAACAGTGAAAAAAATAGGCCAAGATCCCTGGTCGTGTGATGTTTACACTCTCGTGTGATTGACCCAATCTTACTAAACTTACTGAATAAAGATAATCCTGAAACTTTTTGTATAAACCAAAGTTTTCTCAATCAAAACGTACTTCAGATTACCAAAGACAGCTCTACAGTATTCAATAAGCAAGCAACTGTTTCTTTTGGACTTTTGGTGAAACATGGACGTGTCAAAGATGACATTCATATTTATGTCTAAAAACATGATTTGCACTTCAGATTTCTAAAGAATACTGCAGAGTAGAACAAACTGTATAAGAATAAAATGGAATTTTTTACTTTTAAGGAATTGTTTTATGGAATTTTCTTTTTTTTTTTGAGACCGAGTCTCGCTCTGTCACCGGGGCTGGAGCGCAGTGGCCGGATCTCAGCTCACTGCAAGCTCCGCCTCCCGGGTTTACGCCATTCTCCTGCCTCAGCCTCCTGTGTAGCTGGGACTACAGGCGCCCGCCACCTCGCCCGGCTAGTTTTTTGTATTTTTTTAGTAGAGACGGGGTTTCACCGTGTTCGCCAGGATGGTCTCGATCTCCTGACCTCGTGATCCGCCCGTCTCGGCCTCCCAAAGTGCTGGGATTACAGGCTTGAGCCACCGCGCCCGGCCCTGGAATTTTCTTAAACATTTATAAAGATGTATATTTTCCAAACTGTTTTTAAAAGATCAAAGTGAAATGTGATACATATTTTTAAAAATCAAGCCAGTTCTTATTAAAGAGCAGGAAAGTTGAAAGTGTAAGGCTGTGGTTTTAAAGTTTATTTGTTCACTGTGAAACTGTTGGATATATTTCATATGTAGTCTACTCAATAATCCATTTAAGTGTTGGCTATTGAGTCTAACAGTTTATTCTGCCTCTTGTACTTACATCATCTTGATCTTTCTGTGTAAAGACAAAGCAAAAAAAAAAAAAAACCTATGCACTTGCACTTTTCAAACGGAAAAAAGCAAAGAATCATTATAATTCTGAAATAAAAGCTACAATTTAATATCAGGAATTAATTTTAGTAATATTAACAGATAATATCAAAAGAAGTTAAATATGCATATTACATCAGTAAATTTTTTTTTTTTTTTTCCAAGTAGGAGACTCACACTGTCACCCAGGCTGGAGTGCAATGGCATGATCTTGGCTCACTGCGACCTCCGCCTTCCAGGTTCAAGAGATTCTTCTGCCTCAGCCTCCGGAGAAGGTGGGATAACAGGCGCCCACCACCACGCCTGGATAATTTTTTCTATTTTTAGTAGAGATGGGGTTTCACTATGTTGGCCAGGCTGGTCTCAAACTTCTGACCCCATGATCCGCCCGCCTCAGCCTCCCAAACTGCTGGGATTACAGGTGTGAGCCACCGCAACTGGCCTACATCGACAAATTTTTTAAATGTGCTACAGCTTATGCATAAGGACATTTTAAAGAAAAACAAACAAAAAAAATAGAATTCTAAATTTCAAAGAGTAGGGTACAAGTTAAATATACTGCAATAAATCTATATACCAATTCTAGTTAGACACTAGAAAGTGGTGCCATGAGTGTTCTTTTATTTCCAGGGGAAGATACTGAGTAAGAACAATGGTCTTATGAGTTGTGACTAGATGGTTCACAAAGCCTGAGAGACTGCCAACATTCAGTCACACACTTAATATCTATAAGAATTAGCATAGCCTTATGAGAAAGAAAGATTATGAAAGTGCAGTATTTCATCAAGTTCAATAGTCTTTCATGTAGATAAAAAAGAGATTTGCCTATCTTAAGAGCTAAAGGAATTAAAAATCCAATCAAGTGATCAATCAAGGAAGGAATTTGAGACTTGTAAGGACAAAGAGGTAATACATGAATGGAATCCAGGGATATGGGATACATGATTACCCCCTTTCTTGAAGTGATAGAATCACTGATAGAAATAGGGTTCTGTGGAATTGATCTATACTTGTCACAAAAATCCAATCTTTGTCCCAGCTAAAAGCTTTAGTGTTTATGCAACTTTAATTGAGCCAAGAAGACAACTGCAAAATTATATGAGAAGGTGAGAAGGGAACTCCACAAATTGTGTGGAATCACACAATTGTTTCACAGGTGAAAAAATATCTTTCAAACATGGGAAGGTTTGAAATTAAACATAGAGAAGTTTAAGAGAATCAAAACCATAATATTAATACTTTTGTGCATACTATATACATATGATTAAGTAATTAACTTTGGCTTGTGTGTATGGTATCGGAATATTAAAAAACTTAAACTTTACAATACTTATGTTTAATTTATTAGCTGTGTAAGGACTACTTAAGAACGTATAAAGTTTATCAAGCAGATGATTGAAGTATTTAAAGGAAATCAAATATCTTAAATTTAGAAGTGCAATTTCAAATGTTTGAAAGCATTTAATAATTAAGTTCATAAAGGATACCGTAATTCTTCAAAGATTCTTAAGTGTGGTTATTCAAATCTGCTAGACTTATTAAAATTTATATTTTTAAGTTCTACTAGAAAGATTAAGAAGTAACATCTGAACCTACAAGTTTAATAACTTGAATACTAAATTCTAAAACCAATGTACATATCTGAAGTCTTTTCTTCACACAAAACTATCCCCAAGGGCACTAAACATTTTATATTTCAAAACTGACATAGAAGTATCAAATAAAAAGAGCAAATAAAAGCATATTTGAATTTGGATGAGCATATTCGCTTACAGAAAAAAAATAAGATATCCACCAAAATATTAACTATGTTTAACTCTGAGTAGTCTGATCCATTTTGGGGCTTATCTGAATTTCTCACCTTTTCTGCAATGAGTGTGGCATATTAGTTTCTTACTGTTGCTGTAACAAATTACCACAAACTTGATGACTTTACTAAACAAAAATTTATTATCTTACTGTTTTGGAGATCAGAAGTCCAAATCAGTTTCTCTAGACAAAAGTCAAAATGTGGTTCCTTCTGGAAGGAAGAAACCTTTTCTAGCCTTTTTCAGCTTCTAGCTTTTCCTACATTCCTTGGCTCATGAGCTACTCCTCAAATAACTCCAACATCTTGTTTCTGTTGTCACATCTCCTACTACATGACTCTAACTCCTCCTGCTTTCCTCTTACAGGGACCTCAGCATTCCTTGGCTCATGGCCCATTTCTTTCATCTGCAAAGTCAGCAAAAGGGTACTGAATCTCTCTCATTCTTTGAATCACTTCTGCTCTTCATATTCATCTGTCTGACCTAACTAGGAAAACTGTCCACTTTTAAGGTCTCATGTGACTGGACTGGACCCACCTGGATAACACAGTATAATCTCCCTGTTTCAAAATCCTTAACAACATCTACAAAGTTCCATTTGACCTATAAGGTAACATTCAAAGGTTCCAGGGATTAGGATGTAGACATCTTGGAGCGTCATTATTTAGCCTACCACAAATTGTAATTTTGTAATTAAAAAAAAAAAACCCAATTATTTAATTAAAGTATAAAAGTCTATGATTTTCTATGTGGAGAAAATTCTAAACAGGAATGATTAAATCAAGTTCCTATTCAAGTGGCTTTAGTCCCCTGACTTGCATTATTTTTCAGAGACAGAATATTCAACATCATGACTTCCAAACCTACAATTCTTAACATTACTTCAACAGTATATTCATCAACAGAAACCAAGTATAGAGTAATAGGTATAACTCATATATCTGCTTCACCCAGACCATGACTCTGAACATCTTAAGCAAATATGCACTACAGTCCATACATTCTTATTTTGGGACAATACAACTTCCAAAATTTTATCTCTCTTATTTGCCTACTTATTTTTTAAATAAAAAATTTTCTAAATAACCAAAGACATCTGTGTATAGTGTTCCTCCATTTTTTGCCAACCATATTTTCTCCAGTGAAAAGAACACAATAAAGTACAACTTGAAACTATGATAAACAGTGTCACCCTTCTGCATCTAAGTCCATGTATTTTGCCTTTGTCATGACTGCCAAGAGCACTTTATGCTAAAGCTTCAAAGCAGGCTTTTCTGTTTAACTAGCTGAATTAATAAAGGTAGTATGTACTTCCAGAATCAATTTAGTATGTAATACCACAATACTCAAAGTTATTTGCTGTTTGATACAAATGTACTATTATAGTATCTTGGATTGCTGACTGGTTGAAAAAGAGCACTGAAACTGCTTTATATATTACATTCAAAGTGAGATCTAAGCAATTAGCTTATGAAATGAATTCTAAATGTTAGTTGTCTTTTCATTTTTAAGTTATACAGAAACATTTGTTCAAAGTGGATAACATTATAACCTAAGTAGGGTGTTCGCTTTTGTTTTTAGCTTGAATCATTTAGAAGAGTTACCCAAAATGACATGGTTAATATACATGATTTGACGACTCTTTCTATGAAATGTAAATTTTACCTTTCTCCTTAAATGTACAGGTTTTTTGGCCAAAAGGTAATAAAATGTCTGCCTAACTCAGGTTTTTCTTTCTGTTTTTCTTTCTGGTTTGTTTTTATGAGTGAATATACAATTTAAAAGAATTCTAGGACAACAGGCATGGAACTGGGACTGTCCTGGACAACAGAGCATATGATCAGCCCATTTAATTTAGTGTATTAGAGCGACTCCCCTCCATTAGTCCATCCTCACTCTGTGTTTACCTTTGCTCCCTAACCTTCTTAAAGAATTGAAAAAAAGCAAAAATCATGTAAGATGTAGTTTTTCATTCTTCAAAAATGTACAGAAGCTACTGGATTTATGTAAATATTGTAAGATCTACATCCTAGTTGACATTCCACATTAGTAGATGAAATTAACATCTGTCACAAAGGTTGCTCTGAAGCTAATCAGTTATTTCTGAGTACTTATAATCTGGTAAAGGAAAGTTAGGCATGAGTGATTGGCCTTACTACTCAAGCAACAACTGATGCCCTGTGTCCAACTTGTTAGACATGAGTTATCTGAAGATAAAGTTTACAAGGCACAGTACTTGACTAACAGACATCTAGTAAATTCAGACCTCTAGTACAGCTGGAGATGTCTGCTGCCTTTTCATTACCAAGACACTACCAGTAAGTCATGTGCAAAAAGCCTCTATGTAAGTTGTCCATTGTACTAAAGTTCTAAAGTTCCAAACGCATCAAAGAAAAGCACCTTTCTAGACCATTAGGGAAAACTACTTTACTATATGCTGCTCAGTACTCATTCAGGGCAGGAACCCTTAGAATTGAACTGAATTACGAATGTGCTTTAGGTCAAGTCATCTCTCTCTATATATATATACACTTGTATCTACATTTTTGTACCAAGTTTGAGGAAAGTACAATTAGTCTACAAGGGAAGTAAGTGTTGGCATTAGCCCTGCACACAGACAATGTGAAGGGATGCAAGGCAATTCACAATTAAATTCAACCACTGAAGTGGAAAGAAAACTTCTACTTAGCTTGTGATTGATCATGTACAAGTGGGAGTAAGTTTACCTTCAAGTGGCTTCATTCATAACTGACAAAAAATAAGCAAGCAAACAAACTTTATTAAAAGAATAAACATACGTATTTGTGAAGAATGACCCTTAGCAAATATACAACACAAATACTACTTCTAAAAGGAAAGTAGGTCGGGCACGGTGGCTCATGCCTGTAATCCCAGCACTTTGGGAGGCCAAGGCGGGTGGATCACCTGAGGTCAGGAGTTCAAGACCAGCCTGGTCAACATAGTGAAACCCTATCTCTACGAAAAATACAAAAATTAGCCATGTGTGGTGGCACGTGCCTGTAATCCCAGCTACTCAGGAGGCTGAGGCAGGAGAATTGCTCGAACCTGGTAGCTGGAGGTTACAGTGAGCTGAGATCACATCACTGCACTCCAGTCTGGGGGACAGAGCGAGACTCCATCTCTAAATAAATAAATTCGAAAAGCAAACCCTGAAAGGCACTTTTCTTAAGGACCCTTAGTTGTTTTCTCAGAACCTGCTCAGAATCAGTATACTATTCAAGAATGATTCATTGACTTACACTGGTAGCTAAAATTCTTTACATCTACTAATTTTGAACCACAATGATCAATATATGGTCTTACCATAATGTCTTCTTCCAAAACACTTGGTGGCCACATCTTATTGGAAAGAAGGCCAATTCAATTACACAAGGTAATTAACTTCTTTGGATAAAGACAGTGGCATCTGAAAATTTCCAGGTGGGTAAGGACTGGCTATCTCCACAATTTTGTTACCAGAAAAGCAAATTCCAAACCAAATTCTGCTACACAAACAGAAATATATTTCAAAAAAAATTAACAATTAGACGTATTATAGATCATACGATTCCTCAAGGGTGAGGAGTATCTCCCAAACAGGCAGATTTAGTATCTCTAAAAGAGATATAAAAATATCTCTCGAATTTCACTAATTTCCCCAATGAGAGTCCAGTTCTAATGTTTGCTGTATTGATTATAAATACTGAAGGAGTGGGAAGTGGGGGGAATCTTGCCACCAATAAGAGAATCCTTGTAGTAGTGACCTCCGAAGTGACTAGGATTCTAGCTGGCTACTAATTGTGATGTGAATTCCAGACAAGGGAAGCCTTCTAGACTAAGGAATAATTTCAATAAATCAATAATACCACATTGTCAAAGTTTAAGCATTTTTAAGTAAATTTCAGCCAACATAATAAGAAGATTTAAATTTCTTCCCACTGTCTGATAATTCCAAACTCTTTGTACAAATCTATGGCCTTTCAAGCAAGTGAATAAAGTATTGGGAGGATCTGCTTTTTACATAGTAGCTATGTGACTTGAGGTAAATAATTTAATCTCTCCAACCTGTACTTTCCTCATCCTTAAAACAGATAAAATTACTACCACGAAGCGCTGCTGTGAAAAATCAGAAATGACAAATGAAAAGCCAAGATACAGATTGGCACACAAAGTAAATGTCAGGAAGGTTTTGTTCCTGGAGGCTCCCCTCTGCTGGCCATTGTACTGTGAGAGAAACTGCCAGTTCAAGGTCCTTTGCTACTCACGGAATTTTCCAGAAGAGGCCCTGGAACCTTGTCTATCACGACCCAAGTCTCCTGGGATAAGCTTTTCAAAATTCTTACAGACAGGTCATCATGAAGTTGTCCCTCGGAGCTCAAATGTGACACTCATAAAATTTCTAAAGAGGACTACTCCACTTGTAAAAAGTAACCTCCAAGATCTCTTTCCACTGTTATCGCTAAGTGATTTAGCGCGGCCATTTCTTCTGGCTCTAGGAACAGGAAGGTCAGAGCTTTGCTGTCTGTTCTTTTCTGCCCTCAGGTGCCATGAATCTCAGAAGCCCGCAGACTTTGCCTATTGTCACTGTTCCAGGTCTATTCACCACCACTGATTCAAAGTCATCACCAAAGATTAACTGATATCATTCCCCAACAATTTCCTGCTTTTGACAATGGTGAAAAAGCTACAGCTGTTTGGTCAAGTGGTTGTAACCTCTAGTGTTACTGTTCTGACAGTCTAACTGCACTAACCAATCTCTAAATAACTGCAACTCTTGTTGGTCACCCATGTTCTTACTTGCAGCTTTCCATATTAGAGACACAGACCAAGCCTTTCAAGGATGCTAAATACAAAGATAATACCAGCTTTGCACCACAGAACTATACAGATGTCTCAAAATGGACAGTAGACCTCACCTTTCTGTAGGCTAAGAAATAGTCTCATGTCTCATCTTAATAATCTCTTTTTCCTATGGCAAAGAAGTCACACTTAAATGTCTCCAAATTCCTCCTACTCCCTCTGCCAAACGCTGCCTTAAGTGTGTTCCTCCCTAAATTCTAACCATGATCTCCTAGCACTATGAAAAGAACATAGCCACTTTTTGCAATGATAAGAACTCCCTGGTCCAATCCAAGAGGCCCTACCAGAACACTAGCCTACCTCCATTTCTCAACAATGTGAGGAGTTAGAAGGGAGGGGGGAAATGGTCATGCTTAATTGATAAAAAGCTTAAGAAAGAGGGTCTTGAATAAACATTCGACTATTGATAAATGATCTAATTCAATCAAGTCTTTGGAACTTAATTCTAGCACCTCAACTAGAACTGAATCCCTGGTCTCTCTCTAGCTAGTCATTCACCCAAAACAAAGAAACAGTTCCATAATCATCCCGTAATTATTGTGTCATTAATACGATGGATTTAGACAACCGAGGAAAAGGCTCTGTATTTTTGGTATGTACAAAACTGACAGTTTAAAAATTTTCATTAACACTTCAACCTAACAGATTAATCTTTATTAATAATTAATGAAAAGTGCTTTTGTTTTTAAGAAAATTTGAAATTTACATCAACATAAATGTCGATGAATAAATTTCAAGCAAAAAAATTCCTATCAAAAGTCAGCTTAAGCCATTTACAGCAAGCTCATTTAATGATACATGGATTTCATATTTGAACACATTATTTTATTCGATGTAGAAATATGTTTCTGTTTGTGACATATCAAGTTAGAATTTGATTATATTCAGATTATTTTTATTCCATTGTTTATGAAAAAGAAAAGAGATACAGGCCGGGCGCGGTGGCTCAAGCTTGTAATCCCAGCACTTTAGTAGGCTGAGGCGGGTGGATCACGAGGTCAGGAGATGGAGACCACCCTGGCTAACATGGTGAAACCCTGTCTCTACTAAAAATACAAAAAACTAGCCGGGCGTGGTGGCGGGCGCCTGTAGTCCCAGCTACTCGGAGGCTGAGGCGGGAGAATGGCGTGAACCCGGGAGGCGGAGCTTGCAGTGAGCCGAGATCGCGCCACTGCACCCCAGCCTGGGCGACACAGCGAGACTCCATCTCAAAAAAAAAAAAAAAAAGAAAAGAGATACAGCTCTTTATTTAAAATGCTGAATACTCTTTTAATTTCATCTTAACCATCTATTATCTTGTGAAAATTCTGTATACTGAAACAAGCTTCAACTGTCAATATATAATACTTCATACATATACCACAGTTCTTCCAATGCCTGGTTGAAAATAAATAATGAAACATAACACAATAGGATCCTTACTTGGACTGATGAAAACTATGTGCTATGAACTGAAGAGTATGATTACAGCAATGCTACATACCTGTAGATTTTTTTTTAGTAAAAAATAGATTTTTTTAACTTTTAGTTTCAGGGGTACATGTACAGTTTTGTTATATAGGTAAACTTGTGTCATGGGAGGCTGTACAGAATATTTTGTCACCCAGGTACTAAGCCTAGTACCCCAAAATTGATTTTTTCAAAGCAGGAAATAATATATTACCTGACTGTAGATTTTAAATGTTCTCACCACACACACAAGAAAAGATAAGTCTGTGAGATGATGGACATGTTAATTAGCTTGATTTAATCACTGCACAATGCATACATATATCAAAATATTACATCATATATCATAGTATATATAATTTTTATTAGTAAATTATACCTTAATAATGCTGGGGAGGGAGAAAGAATCTTGTAGGATCACCTGCAGTGTTAAAAAGGGAACTCAATGTGAGACAGGTAATTCAGACAGTCAGAACTATGAAAATATCAAATACTAATTTACAAAAGTATAAAAACACCACTTACTTATTATGATCCCAATGACACCAAGAATATGTACCATATGTACAATTTGATTAGGAAGCTTCTGAATATCTTTTCAGATGGTGCTAACCATTAGATCTCAATGTTCAGCTGCCCACAGTAGCTAAAATACTTGCCATAATACAAGTGGTAACCCTTTAATCTAATGTTCCACTTTTCTGGCCTTTTCAATTTACCACTCGATTCTTTATTTCTAGTTTTTAACTGCCCCTTCAGTCCTCTCCTCCCCAATCTCTCTGACTGTACAAGACATTGTGTGAAATAATGTCAATACTTTCACAAAAGGCTGTATAACATGCCACTCCTATCCAGAATTGATACGGAACCAAACAAACTGAAAAATACAAATGCTCATCATTGCAGTGGATATTTACGTAACTGCAAATAAGCAATCTCTTTAATATTTTCACCCTATACTGAGCAATTGCTCAGGTTGAGAGAATCACCTAACTATAAGAACATTGAGCGTAGGAAAAAAATCAAACTAATTATCAACAACACCAGGTATCATGCACATTCATACTTTACATTCAAATTTTCATTACTCAATTAATACTTTTCAACCATTTTATAATACATGTGGGGAAAAGTGGCTGCTGACAAATAAGGAGAGAAGCATTCAGAAATTCCTGAAATTGTGCCTAAAAACAAGCAATAAATTCACTAGTTCCTCATCAATCAGTGTAGTCAGAATAGATGCCAATGAACTAGTGAAGGGTGTATATTTTTTTCCTTTTCACCAAAATAAGTTGAACAAAATTCCTGTGTGATTGCATATTTTAAAATCTAAGTTTAATGTTTGCCAACATTGCTAAGCTACTATATCAATTGTCTGGCTTAAGCCAAATAAAACCTTTCATAACTTTGGAAGAAACTTCTACACAGGAAACTGTAGATTTGGACAGGCGAAATTTGTCTGAAAATGCATTGTTTTTATACCAATTCTTAACTATTCAAATTACATGATATTCCATAACAGCCATAGTGGCCATATAATTGAAGACCCGGTATATTTAATGATCTGTTTTTCTAGGTGAGACCAGAAAAAGAAAGAAACAGAATGATGCGAATTTCTCTGCTGCCAAATAACTTCAAGTGGTGCTATCACAATTGGTTTTTAACGGTACAAAAATATTTGGTTGATAGTATTAAAAGAATTCCTGTGGGAAATATCTCATATTCTTATAGATAAAAAAATTTTTTGAATAGCTGTATGCAAAATCACCATTTTCTTTGTATCTAAATTCTATCAATAGAAAGAGGGAAATGAGGCCGGGCGCAGCGACTCACGCCTGTAATCCTAGCACTTTGGGAGGCCGAAGCAGGTGGGTCACTTGAATGCAGGAGTTCAAGACCATCCTGGCAACATGGGAAAACCCTGTCTCTACTAAAAATATAGAAAATCATCCAGGCATGGTGGCACATACCTGTAGTCTCAGCTACTTGGGAGGCTGAGGTGGGAGAATCACCTGAGCTTGGGAAGTTGAGGCTGCAGTGAGCTCAGACTGTGCCACTGTACTCCAGCCTGAGTGACTAGAGTAAGACCCTGAGGAAGGAAGGAAGGAAGGAAGGAAGGAAGGAAGGAAGGAAGGAAGGAAGGAAGGAAGGAAGGGAGGGAGGGAGGGAGGGAGGGAGGGAGGGAGGGAGGGAGGGAGGGAGGGACAGGGAGAGGGCGAGGGCGAGGGTGAGGGCTTGTCTTGTTTTGTTCCAACATATTCCAACAATAAGGAAAGATTTAAGAAATTGAAATCACATTTTCAAAATCACTCTAAAGTAATCCTGGGGAAACTAAAAGATGAGTAGTATCTTTTATTATTAAAAAAACACCCTATATTTTTACCTCTATTTCCACATTTGGGTTTAGATCTTTCACATTAAACAAGGTGATAGTGCAAGATCAGAGGTCAAAGATTAATTACCGTTATACATAAATCAAAGCAAACAAATATAAAAACAAAGCAAGGAAAGAAACTTCATGTTACCATCAACATCTATAAGACTGCATTCTACCAACTTCTAACAGTCTGAGTCCAGCCTTGCAATCTTGATCATTATACTAGTTTTTTGGCATAGTTTGAGAGCTTATTCAATGATTCCAGTCTAATACACACACATACACACACACACACAGTTTCATGTAATTATCCATTACACTCTTCCTTAAAATATTTATAAATAATTACTGATTGTGGTTTTCTAAAGGTTTTATAATGGGGCGTGGAGTTCCATGAGAGATAAGTGGTAGTTAGCGGGAATATCTAAAAAAGACTTGTGATTGGCTTAGCCAAACTGATAACTCAACTGTTTCCCAGTAAATTTGCCTTCTCATCTCAATATGACATTTCTGCATATGCATAACCAATTATGTTATATTAGCTATCATCAGATGGAACAATTTAGCAAACAACCTCTAGATGTTAGCATGACACAGAATTGCAATCCCCCCAAGTCATTTCCAAGCACCTTCCTTCTCATGTATTAAGCGATGATCTGCAAATAAGCTTTCAGTTTTGGTCTTGAGAACCAGAATTTTGAACTGTGTTCCCAAAGGCCGCACCATCATCTATTTTATTTCCTTTTTTAAAAATCAAGTGAAACACCATTGACATTGCACTTGTAATTGAAAAGGAGTTAAATCATCTTTCTGTCAAAAATAATAAAAAGCAATGAAAATATGCTTTGCTTTTATCAGCAAATGTGTCTTTCATGTAATAATAATTAGATTAGTCCTTAAGGAATGCTGACAGGTTGAGATTTGAGAAACTGTTTCAAAACATAACTACTTCTAAGATTTGCCCTGATACAGAGGGCAGGAAAAAGATGTCACCTGGGCCTTACAGCCATATTGCTTGTTAATATTATAATTTTAATTATACATTGAGATAAGATAATAAATAAAAATTTCTTTTGTTAATAAGACAGTATGCTAGTCTATAGAGCTTTAAGCTTTAGTCAATAACAGCATTTATCATGTACATATTTACCAAGCAGTATGTGTAATATGTTACACATATTGTCTTTAAACCTCAAAGTAATCTTAGATGTCACAAATATACATTCATCGACTTACAAATGTTCTGTATTCTCTAGTAAGGTCATTAACAGTTATTCATAAATAAATTAGTGAAGACTTATATACAATCATCTCACAAAAAAGGTAATAATCATTAGAAAATAAAGTTATAAATCTCCCATAAAAGCTATGATAGGAGCCTGGTCAAAATGAACAGCACAGTCATGAAGTATGGTCTTCTGGGGCAAGTTTTTAAATCTTACTAATAATATTCCAGTAACCCCCACCACCACCATACACAGTGTACTTTTACTCTTTCAGATTGATCTCAATTCTGAATCCAAAGGCCCAAATGAATTCATGCATTTATCAAATAAGCCAATCATCCAATTCTTCCCAGCCCGAGGACTACAAGGCTTAATGGTTTTAACTTCACAGTCTTACAGGATATTCTTGTGAAAACTGTCAAATAGTATATACCTATTTAAAAAAGGTTTATAAGTATGTGAATTGATAGAAAAATATAAAGCAGAATTTCTATTTGGGATTGTGAGATATGTGTTGAGCCCTCGTTTTTTGCAGTCTATAATACAAAATATAAAAAAATACTTCAGCATCTGGAGGTTATACAAGGATAATGAAGCTCTTTAAAATATAGTTAAACATAGATAATCTACTACATATATATTCCACATTTGCAATACATAAATACATATATAATATACAGTTCCAAAATATAATCCTGTGACATTCTTAAACCTGAAAAGAAATTTAAATTTTAAAAATACAGGCAGGGCACAGAGACTCATGCCTGTAATCCCAGCACTTTGGGAGGCTGAAGTGGGAGGATCACTTGAGGCCAGGAAATCAAGAACAGCCTGGGCAACATAGTAAGACATTGTCTCTATAGAAAAATTGTTAAAATTAGCCAGATGTGGTGGCACACACTTGTAGTCCCAAACGCTTGGGACGCTGTGGCAGGAGGATCACATTAGCCAGGCATCTGAGGCTGCAGTGAGCTATGATTGTGCACTGTACTTGTAGTCTGTGCCTTATCTCAAAAAATAAAATAATAAAAATAAAATTAGAGTACTATAATTATATTACTTAAGAATCACTTAATAGGCCAGGCCCAGTGGCTCATACCCAATGGGATTCCTTAAATCCCAGCACTTTGGGAGGCCAAGGTCGGAGGACCTCTTGAGCCCAGGAGTTCCAGACCAGCCTGGGCAATATGGCAAAATACCATCTCTACTAAAAATTTCAAAATTAGCCAGGCGTGGTCGCCCACACCTGTAGACCCAGCTACTCAAGGGGCTGAGGTGAGAGGATCACTTAAGCCCAGAGGGCGAGACTACACTGAGTTGTAATTGTGCTACTGCACTCCAGCCTAGGCAAGAGAGTAAGACCCTGTCTAAAAAAAAAAAGAATCACAGTAAAATGACAAAGTCTATACTTCATCATTAAATCAGAAATCAGTAGACATATAATATAGTCAATTATACAATCAGAATAAAAATATATACACCTAAGCCCCAAAGACGATCATTAGCTTAAAAGGAGTTTGTTGGTCCAGGGAAGTTGGATTGGTCAAGCACCTAATTACTTTCGGCTTTCTCAATCTATATGGAATGTGTGGAGTATCTAAAATTAGTAATAAAGAGAAAAATAACACCACAACTATTAAGAAAACAATGTATAATATAATTAAAGTGAAACAATTACAAGCAAAGTAACGCTACTTTCAAACCAAGACACTAACCTTACTTCTTTGGTGAGCTATCTACTTAAAATCTCACTGTTAAATTTCTTTGGCCAAAAGATGATTCTGAAAAGTGAAACTATATGCCAGGAGTCTTACAAATGCTATTCCTCTATTAAAGTACATTTAAGAGTAAAATATCAGTCGTCTTTCTAATAAGGTAACAGCCAAAATGAACAGTCATATTAATTGCATCAAGCATCCCTAAAGTAACACTGCTCATTTGAAAAAAAAAAAGTATGTGTGTGTGTTTGTTTGTGTGGTAGGTAGGTAGATGATGTACTATGAAACCAAACTAGCTCTTCCTCTGGAATTTTTTTCCTTGCTTTAAAACAATTCCTCCTCAGTCTATATATTCAAGGTTTCTTTGATAGTAGAAAGTAACAGTGTTTCAAAGTGAAGTCAATTATTGTTATTATTTCTTACCCTCCTGAAAACAATAATCATGTAAACTAACAGAATACATATCTTTATATACAACCAGGTTTCAATGTCACACACTTGCAAACTAAATAAATAAACATAATGTAAATGAAACCCTGGATCAATACTTCTCAAAAAGAAAGAATAACATATTACATATCCATACATTGTTACATACAAAAAGCAAGACTAGATTTTTCACCTAAACTAGAAGATGAAAGAAATAATTCTTTACTTATATGTCAGTATATACTTAGGGTACGTTATTTTAAGTAAATATTTTTTGTTGAAATGCCATCACAGTGTTTCAAGTACAATTTTGTCTGCTACATAGAGAACAACTATACTCTAAATTCTAAATAATAACAATAATAATTTAGAGGTGAGTTTCTCAGGGAAACTTACACAGCCTTGTACACCTCAGTTGCTCATCTCAAAGGAAATGTCCTATGATGTTACTGAAACTGTCAGCTAGTATTTCCAATGCTCATATGATCTATGTTAGTATTTAGGGAGCTCCTGAACAAAGTGAATGAAAAACTTCTTAACACATTTAAGACAACAGATGTGGAAGACTCAGAAAGATCAGGAGAACCTTCTGCTGTAAGTTTCATATGACTCCAGCCCACATAGTAAATTGTAAATGATTTCAAATCCTCTGCTTTCTCCTGAAACATCCACTCCCCAAACTCCTGTCATCCTTCCTCATAGCTGACATCCTCATAAAGGACTTCAAAAAAAAACTGAAATGAAAGACAAAAGAACTCCCTCCCACTTCTTTAACTCCACACTGACACTCTGCCATTCCTACTGTCACAACACACAGAGATCCCTGTATCCTGTGATGGACCTTCAGCTGTCTTAATTTTGTTTCTGCTGGGATAGCAATATATTCTGAAAGAGATGACAGATGATAGAGAAATTGAAAAAGTCCTCTGTCCAGAAACACTATCTAGTATATATTTATTTACAGTATTCTGTATATAAATAAGCCTCAAGTTCACATATATAAATCTAACCCCAACTTTTTTATAACCTTAAAAAAAAAAAAAAAATCAGTTAGATCTTTACCTTAACTATCCCAAACAGTCAAACTTTTCAAACTTCTTTGAGAGACAGAAGAAACTACCAAAACAAATACAAAAGGAAAGGATTCCCCTTATAAATCAGTCACCTATCAGGGCTGATGGTTTTCCCTTTCCAGTATTTCTCCCGGTCTCTCCCCCAAGAGTCTTGGCTCATGTTCCAACTGCTCATGACTGAACTCTGGTGCTCTTTCTGCCATAACATTTTTGGCATTCTAAAACCTCCACACAGCAAATCCATGTTTCAGATGTCCTTGGTATGATGTCGCTGTGAAAAGATTACTGAGGCTTCTCGCAATTTGAGTTTAATTCAAGGCCTTTTCATAACTGTACTTCCCTTAAAGACCCCAGCCACCACCTTCAGGCCTGCTGCATTCCATAAGTGCTTGCTGTCCCTCTCCCTCTGCTCTCATCTCACTCTCTCCATGTAACACGCCTCTTGGTAGCTTCCAAGACACCTGGAATTCACCCTCCATTTTAAAATCCCACTACCAAACCTCTTGAGCCATGGATCAGTCTCTCCATCCTGAACTCCATAAGGAAGTTGGGGGCGGGGAGGAGGGAGAATTCAAGCTGGTCAAAACAAAGTCTATCAATATTACTTTGACCCAATTTGAATATTCTCTGACACTACATCACTTGCTTTAGAATTTAGAAAAGTTAAAATTGTACAGAATTACCTTTGCTTTTTGAGAAATTTTATTGTACATTGTATATGTGGTTATGAAACATTGCTGTTTAATTAACTGGTCTGCATCCAAATGGAGAGGGTTGTATACAAGGCTTTCACAGTGCCTAGAAGAGTGCTCCTGCTTACCCACAATAGACATTCCACAATACTGATGTGGAAAAGGAGCATGATATGACTTGCATCAGCATTACACAAAATGTGTCATTTTCTTCGAAGTTGCAAACAGTTGACATTACCCGTAATATAAAAGTAAAGTTCCATAAATAAATTCCTGGCACTCATTGTTACCTTAGTCTAGAACTTTCACAACTTTCTAGATCGGTTATTTTTTTCCACCTGGGGCTTTTAACATCCCTGTGCTCAGTGCCGCAACTCACAACCCTCAAGGTTTAGCAAACTCTGTTACACATAGTTTAAAGAAAGCAATTCATGATTATTCAAGTGATAATTGGAAAGCAAAAGGAGTGCTAGCCAGTCCTCCAGGGCTGAAAAATTCAGCACCTTTAGAGACCTCTGTCTCCACCCCCTGAAACGCTGGCTGTTTACACTAAGAAGACTGGCGCCATGGTCCCCTCTCCCTCACATCTGTATCACCCCCTTCCATGCAACATCCCTCTGGATAGCTCCAGAGGCAACCTGAAAATCCAAATTGCAACTGTAAACAGTGGTGGCTGGACTGAGTCTCCTCCGGGGGTGGCCTGGCCCCAGATAACGGCCCTTCTTCCAGCCTGCCTTGAGTGGCCGCTGTCCAGAGCCCCACAGCCTCAAACTTAAGGGCACAGCCAGCCTTGGGATGTTCCTGGACATCACCCCCACCACTTCAACGTCCTACTATCAGCATCCCGGGAATGAAAAATAGGAAGGTTGCAACTTTCAGGTTTTGTCGTTGGAAAATGTGTTTCCATGTTCATACAGAGGTGGAACTAAAAGATGACAGGGCCTTGGGTAGCTGCAGTCCTGGTCAGTTTAGCTGACAGGTGAGAAATTTCTTGTCTCCAGGCCATTCCAGGGGCACTCTGGTGCAGGAAGTAGGATTCCGGCACCAGGAATGCGCTGGTCCAGGGTCCATAGGGGAAGGGGACAGAGGAGAAGAAAACTGGGAAGTCTCAAGGACAAGGAGGGGCGCGGCGAGGAAAGGGCAAGATACCTGGAAATTGTCATGAGAAGGATGGAAATGGGTGAGGAGTAGGCGGACTGGAGACAAATCGGTGAATAGAGGAAGATGGGGCGAGAGGAGGATGAGCAACAGCGAGCGCAGTGCCTCGGGCTGCGGGCGTCCAGCCGCGGCGAGGCCAGTCGCTTCCAGAGCGCCGACGAGGCTGGCGGCCGGCCGAGCCCCGGGAGCCGGAAAGTTGGCGCAGAGAGGGCCAGCTGGGCAGCGCCCCCTGCGCCGCGGGGAGGCGCCGGGCTGGCAGCGGCGCGGCGACTTACCTTCTGGTCGACGATGGAGCAAGCCATCTCGCGGACGTGCGCCAGGCTGTAGTCCCCAGACGAGTCCTGCAGCAGCAGCACTGGCTCACGGCTCAGGCCGATCTGCAGATGGAACGAGATGCCCCCGACCGGGGCCGCGACGGGAGCCAAGAAAGGCGCGGGCCCGGGCCCGGACCCTGGGACCAGTGCGGCGGCAGCTGCCGCAGCGGCTGCCGCCACGGGCAGCAGGGGGCTGGGCGGCCGCAGGACCGGAGGGGCGCTCATCGCTCAGCGGGGCGCGGGGCCGGGCAGCCGAGGGCGGGGGCCGGCGGCGCGGCAGCCGAAAAGTTTTGCAGCGGCTGAACCAGGAGCTTCTTTCTCCGAGAGCCGAGACGGAAAATAAAAACTTTCCGGAAAAGTCCCCGCGCGGGGGGAGGGCGAGGGGATGAGGATCAGGAGGGGAGTGGACTGAGGGGAGGAGATGGGGAGGAGGGAAAATGGCCGAGGCGGGAGGACTCTGCGGCCCGGAGCGCGGCCGCCGGCGCGGGGCCGCCGGCGCGGGGGAGGTGCCGCCGCCGCCGCCAAGAAGCTGCCGCCTGGCGCGCTCGGAAGGACGGGGCGGCGGGTCGGCGCGGCCAGAGCGCCGGGCGGGGGCGTGAGGGGCGGGGAAGGGGAGCTGGGGGCGGGCACTGCGGAGCCACCACCCGGCGGGCGCGGGAGTCGCAGGAGCAGTGGCCGCAGGGTGCCCGGTCGCCGCCCCCTCCGCCCGCAGTTCCCGAGGCCTGAGCCTCCGCGAGCCGGGATAGGACCGAGTGGCGGGGCTCGGAGCCGCCTCGGCAGGAGCGGCCCTTCCCTCCCTGCAGGGACTCCAGTCCTCGCGGGTCCCGCTGCCCCGACTGCGGACGGAGTGGATGGGGCGCACCTCCTCACACCCGCTTCCTGGGGTCGCGAACTTCCCGGGCCCCACGGTCCCTGCCACCTCTTCCAAATGCTCGAGGACTACGCACTTCTACAAGTGAGGTGACTTTTGAGGAATTCAAGAATGCTGATCACAGCCGTTCCCCTCGGGTCTTACCTTTGGAGGGTCAAGGGAGGATGGGTCATCCGGAAACCACTTACATCCAGGCCCCTCTGGGAGCCCTGGGGTTTGTTGCCAAAGAGGGTAGAAGCCAATCCACAGAAAGGGATTTAAACTTGTCCCTACCCTTTTTGTCGCTCTGACACGCCATTACAGCCAACCCTACCTACTCCACCCCAGCTCCTAAGGCACCGGATATACACAGTGATCTAAAGAGAGGGTCGCTTTGGAAAGAAAAGGCATTGACTGCCCAAGGGCAGGAGGAGGGTCTGACGCGGTTTCCTTTCCTTTACCTTATTCTTTGCGCCTGAAGTTTCTCCTTTGGAGCTTCAGAAACTATTTTCCTTCTCCTCTAAAGTCTGTTATATAGGAGCAGTGCTCCCACCTCAGCCCCGCCACCATGATCACAAGCACAGCCATCAGGATTGTTCACAACCTGCCCTAATTTGGATCGTTTATTTTTGTTGTTTTGGCAGGGTAGGGATTGTTTTACATTCGTTGGAGATGAATTCTAATTCTCTCCTCCCACCAGGGTGGGCTTCATGGGTGTGCGACTGTGCAGTTGTATAGGCCACAGCTCATAAGACCCGTGTTTGGTTTAATGTTCTGGAACAATAGTCTGCTGTCGCTGTTTCGTTCTTCATAATTTTTAACCAAGGAGTCTTACATTTGTATTTTGCAATGGGCCACGCAGATTATGTAGTCAGCGCTGCCTCTCTCTTCTCCACTTCCCTAGACTTTCCCCTTCCCCTGCTTAAGTACACACATACATACCTAAGCAAACATTTTGTATTTTGTATAGTTTATTTTGTTCTGATATATTTATTTATTTATTTATTTATTGTCTTCTGCCTGTGGCCTAAGATATTGCAAGGTGGCTTCCTTTAGAACGGTGTTCCCAGGGTCAGTAATGGAGCCTCAACACTGCAAGGCTGCACAACTACATTGAAGAGACTTGAATTTATTCTCTGAATTTGATGGTTTGATAAGGTCTACCTGTGTTTACATTTTCCCTGCGTGGTTACTTATGAGGTGGTCCTCTTCATCCATGATACAGGTAGGTAATTTTCCTAATGTTCTAGATTCAGCTAATCTAGGAGAACGGTGGAATTTTTCTTGATGAAATGCCTTTCTGCATTCTGTAGGAGGTTTTTTTCTTTTAAATGTCCAAAACTATACTTCCATTTTCTTTCAAATCAGAATAAAGTCAATATTCTACAGTTTTTCTATTATAAAAAAAAAAAAAAAAAAAAAAAGCTTGCTGGTCAGTTTACAAGAGACTTACAAAAAGCTAGTTTCACGTGAGATTCTAGAGAGCTGAAGACATTCATGTTTTATAGGTATCACAGCTACATGTTGAGGACTTCTCTGTTTCAGGCACTGTACTGGCACCAGTTGTACAGCTGTGAAGACAGGTGGTCCTTGCCCTAAAAAGATCACAGTGAAAAGGGGAGGGGGGATGGAGTAAAACCACAAATGATATTATTTCTAATATTCATAATTGCAATAAATTTTTTAAACCCAGTGGTGAAGACAGTGATTTGTGGGAGGAGGGGGTGAAGAAATGGGCACTGCTTTGGACTGGGAATGAGAGAAGACTTCACTGAGAAGTTTACATTTGAGCCAAAATCTGGATGATAGAAAGGGTAAACTTCAGAAGAACTGGGGGAATAACGTTGTAGGCACAGGTAACAGAGTGCAAAGACTCTAACACAGAAATGTATTTAACATTTTCAAGGCATAGGAAAAGAGGGGCAAGTGCATGAAATGAGGTGGGAGAGCTAATAGAAGCCAGGTTACCAGGAGTCTTGAAAGCCATAGTAAAGTGTTTTTATTTTAATTCTCAGTGCACTGCCAACCCTATGGAAGGTTTTAAAGCAGGGAATAATAAGATTAATTAGCATGTTTTAAAAGATTACTGTCTGGATTTTGTGTGGATTATAATAGAAAAGAGTAAAAGTGGAGACACTAGGTAGGAGACTTGCTGTTTTTCAGTCTAGAAACATGGGTTAGACTCCTATGGTTGTAGAAGAGATGCTAAGAGATGGAAAACTGCAGGCTGTATGTTAGCGGAAGTTCTTGCTGAATGAATCAGAGACATTTACAAGGAGTGACAGAACAAGGGTGTCACAAAAGACTCCCAAGTTTCTGAGCAATTTGACTGATGGTGGTACCAATAATTGAGACAGAAGATACAGAGTGAGCAAGTTCAGGGAGAAATAAGATTTCTACTTTGACCATGTTGAGTTTGATATGCTGCTATCTATTCAACTTAGAAATAACAACTAGAGCTGGATGGGTCCAGCATCCAGAAAAGAGAAGAGGGCCAGAAATACATTTAGAAATCTTCTCAGTGTGCAGAAGGCATTTCAATGTGAGATTAGATGAGAACTCTAGAGAGAAACAGCTTAAAGCACTTATCAGTTATGAGACTTAGAGGAACTTAAAAAAACTGTATGAATAACTCCTTTTTAGACTATGATTTATCAATAGTATGAAAGATTCATGTAGGGTGTTGGAAATAATTGAGAAGGAAACAGGAGAAGGAATTCTAAAGATGACCTAGAGAATTAACTTTAAGAAGGTGAAATATTACTGAATGCAAAAGAGTAAATAAAGAAAAGCAAGAAGAAAAGCAAAAAAAAAAAAAAAAATATCCACCAGACCTCCCCATCGCAAGCAGAAAATTCCCATGGAGTTGGTTATTGCAATTTCTATTGTAGGCACCTGAAATCTAACAGTTTTCCACTTGCTACTCACTTTTGCTAAATGACAAGGGAATGAATAAACAGATAATATCTATAACAAATCTGGTGTATATCTCTGGCAACTTTGAAATTGTACATAGAAAACTTGAAGGATGGGCTGGGCGCGGTGGCTCAAGCCTGTAATCCCAGCACTTTGGGAGGCCGAGACGGGCGGATCACGAGGTCAGGAGATCGTGACCATCCTGGCTAACACAGTGAAACCCCGTCTCTACTAAAAAATACAAAAAAACTAGCCGGGCAAGGTGGCGGGCGCCTGTAGTCCCAGCTACTCAGGAGGCTGAGGCAGGAGAATGGCGTAAATCCGGGAGGCGGAGCTTGCAGTGAGCCGAGATCCGGCCACTGCACTCCAGCCTGGGCGACAGAGCGAGACTCCGCCTCAAAAAAAAAAAAAAAGAAAAAAAGAAAACTTGAAGGATTTGGGAAAATCTGGTTTTAATCTCTTCTGGATGTTTTAATTTTGGAAAAGAAAAGAGGATATAGAAAGTGAATAGTAGCTTATATGAATTATATTCATGAAATGGGCTTTCATTTTTTAATCCTGGCTAACAAGACAGGAATAATGGACTACTAGCAGTGACTGGGAGCACAACTTTGGAAAGAAAGTTTCACGCCCTAATCAAGACTCCACATAAAAGTGATGTGGACCTGCAAGGGTAAGAAAGTTTCACGCCCTAGACCGGGTGCAGTGGCTCACCTGTAATCCCAGCACTTTGGGAGGCTGAGGCAGGCAGATCATGAGGTCAGGAGTTCGAGACCAGCCTGGCCAACATAGTGAAACCCCGTCTCTACTAAAAATACAAAAAATTAGCCAGGTGTGGTGGCGGGCACCTGTAATCCCAGCTACTCGGGAGGCTGAGGCAGCAGAATCGCTTGAACCCGGGAGGCAGAGGTTGCAGTGAGTCAAGATCGCGCCATTGCACTCCAGCCCAGGCAACGGTGTTAAGACTCCGTCTCAAATTTTAAAAAAAAGGAAAGAAAAGAAAAAAAAGGAGAAAGTTTCACGCCCTAATCACGACTTCACATAAAAGTGATGTGGACCTGCAAGGGTATGCAGAGGTATGTGGAGGTACTTCCAACCATTTTCAAAGATGAATGTTAATCTTGTTAGGTTGTCTTCAAAAGATAGTTGTATGTTCAAGTCATTTTGGAAATATACAATAATTCACAATAATCAGAAAGAGGGCTGAGAATAACCTTATTTGAGTGGCACTCAGCCTCACTCACTATATGCTTTGTCCAAATTAAATGGACAGCAGAGAAAGAAAAGTGAGTTAAAAAAACAAAAAAGTGTAAATCTGTGACTGAAAGGATCATATCCCCTAGTCCAAACATTTGCCAGCTTAAGAAATTGAGGATTACAGAAATTATATACCAATGTGGAAATCAGAGATTTGAAGGAGAAAGTATGGTTCCAGTATATGCTTCCTTTATATATTAATGAGCACTGGATGTTATGTGCATGAAGATAAAGATGGATAGATGGGTGACTATATGATTTAAAAATTTATTGTTGTTTACTTGCTTTAGAATGTTCAACTATAATTGTTCATCAGACCAGGTTAAATAAGGATAATGGCACAAAAGAAAAATAAGATGTCTCCAAATGGAGACATCAACCACAGACACCTACCAAAACTCTTCTGCTAAAACCTGATTTTGTGACAAAAGGCTGCCTTATCTTGCTGATGGTTTCATGGACAATAAAAGGAAAGAAGGTAAACTCGTTAACTTAATTTTTCACCACGAAGAAAAACTAATTCATTCTTTAAGAAACCAAATTTCAGCCAGACGCAGTGGCTCATGCTTATAATCCTAGCACTTTGAGAGGCCAAGGCAGATGGATCACGAGGTCAGGAGTTCGAGACCAGTCTGGCCAACATGGTGAAACCCTGACTCTAACAAAAATACAAAAAATTAGCAGGGCGTTGTGTCAGGCACCTGTAATCCCAGCTACTTGGGAGGCTGAGGCAGGAGAATCACATGAACCCGGGAGGTGGAGGTTGCAGTGAGCCAAGACCATGCCACTGCACTCCAGCCTGGGTAACAGAGCAAGACTCCATTCCCCCCACCCAAAACAAAATAAAAATAAAGAAAGAAAAGAAAGAGAAGGAAAGAAAGAAGCCAAATTTCTGTGTATGATCCTAGAGTCAGAGACCCCAAAAGGACAGGAGGCCCTTGAAGAAAAGCTTTCAACTATAAAATCACAAATGATCCAGGTGAGGAATAAATGCAGAAACCAGTGTGACTACACCTCAAGTTTTGGATGAGTATGAACAGGCCAAAAAAATGAACAAAAATAGAGATGGGAATATGAACAAGAGTAAATAGAAATTATTATAAGCTAAAAACAATCAATTAGCTTTAATAAGTCTATGTTATATATTAACGGTGCTCTTGGGAAATTTTATGTTATGTTATGGAACAAGGGCTTATGACCTGCTTCTTATGAAGGACTTAGGGTTCTCTCTAGACCCTAATGGGTACAGTTAGACATCCTGCCTCACTTTCAACCAAGCAGCTCTCCTTTCATTTGTTAATATACCAGGGTCCCACAAATGTTTGAAAATAAAAGTTCCCATTGCTAACAAACCTGAAATTCTTTAGTGTGGTGGGATGTGAATGAGCTCTGGGGAAAAGACTGATCTAATTTTGATGCTACATCTGCCACTTATTAGTGTTGTGGCTCAGAGGAGAGATGGCTGGTTTCTCACCTAACCATCTCCACTAACTGTGGCTGGAGCCACAGTCACCTCATTTGTAAAGTAAAAAATTACACTACTCAAGAGTTGTGAACATTAAATGATTTAGTGTATATAAAAGCACACAACACAGTGCCTGCCACACATTAATCACCCCAAAAATGCTAGCTATTATCAACTATATTAGTCCAAACATCATTTCTGCCAGCCACATTACTTATTATAATGTTAAAACAACAGAGAAAGCAAGCCTAACTCCATTTTGCTTGGTTTCTCTAGCAAGATAAAAGGATGTAAAAAGATGGTTAAAAGAAAACTGAAGCTCAAAATAAGTGAAAAGATGGTCACACATTGTCTAAATAGGAGATGAGCATTAAAATAATCACAAGACTGTACTGATGGATGTATTGCAAATATCTTAAAGTGTGCTTGGAGAGAAGCAAATATCTTGATTTTCAGAAAGATTTCAAAATGTAGACCAGTGAGTTTAGCATCAATAATCAGCAAAATTCTAAATCAGATTATTTAAACAAATGGTTCATGAACAATTATGAATTAAAAGTGTTCCTAAAAGCAGGCATGAGTTAACTAAAATAAATGTTGTTATATTACTTGCTATTCTAACTTCAAATTGGAGGAGAACATTACAGACATTTGTTTTTTCTGAATTTCAACCAAAATTGAACTATTTTGGTTGTCTTCACTATTGGAAGACATTTTTATCTGCTTATGTTCATCAACAGGCTGAAAGAATAAATCCAGCTACCAGTGTTTAAGTCTTTACAAGAAGGGAGAATGAAGGAAAAGTTAGTATCCCTGGAACTAATGGGCCTTGAGAAGAGGATTGAACAAATTACATCTTTATTTAAAAAATGTAAAAAAGAAGTGCTGCTGTTAATAGTTTCTTCAAACTATATTTCTCTAACTTTTAAAGGCATGAGTAAACTTTAAATTCTTTTGTCCAAAACGTTGATGATTTTAACCATATGCTTTTTATGCACATCCAAAATACCTACCTACATTTGCCTTTTTATGTTATATTATGTTTTTTGGTAAGACTTGATTTCCTAAATATCATTCCATCCTAGACAGTAAAAACTCTGCTATTCTTATAAGAACTAAAGTCTGCTGGTTCCAAGGTATCATAAAATTTGCTTAGGTTCCCTGTAGAAAACAGAATGAAATCACCACTTTTAACACTTTTTCCTTCAACTTCGGTATACCCAGAAGGCTATTGCTTAGAGTTGCCAACTCTAATTGTGCACATTGGCTTTTACTAAGTCAATCCAACATTCAAATTCAGAAACCATTACCAGCAGTACATTTATGTTTTATAAAGATGCAGTTTTTCTAATCATATTTTCAAGGCCCATTGGTTCCTGAAATACAAACTTTCCTCCATTCTCACTGGGTGAGTGTCATAGCGAGACATCTTCTAGTATGAATATCAGTATATCCCATTTGTTGATATTATTCTGTAAGCTACTTTATTCTCTTTAATACATGTCATTTTATGAGACTTTACATTTTTTATTCAGTGTGTTTTACTAAAAACAATGACTAAATTTTGAAAATTTAATGAAACAGAATAAAGGAGGTACAATTAATTCAAAGTTGCTTTTGGGTTTCTTCCTGGAAAAAATATTTTTGAGCTGAAATTTCTTGTGTGTGGTTTCTGTTGCTTGATTTGGAAAATACAAATTTTTAAGGGAAAGAATCTGGAAGATTTATTTCTTGGTGACATAACCAGGGAAAAATAGTTTTTAATAGCTTAAGAAAAAATAATTTGCTTTTCTTGGCTTAGGAAAATTTTAAATGGCATTATTTCTAAAATTCACTTATTACTATAATATGCATATTCCACTAGGATAAAAGTCTACATAATTAAAATAAGATCATTTACATGGAATTGAAATTATATTTTATTTAATCATCATCTGCATTCTCTTTACTAATTCTTATCCTCAAACATACAATCCCAAAAATTATTTATGTTGTAAGCACACTGAACTTCTTTGTCTTATATTACTTTTTAAAAATATAATTATTTAATCTCATATGTATTTGAACTAAAAAGCTCTGCTCCATACATCTATAAATAGAGTATTTACTTCATGAGTTAAAGATTTTATATCTATTTTAACTATATAAAGTCTTTCTATATTAATATAGTATTATGTATTTTTATAAATACATTTTGTTTTATTTAATCATTCAGTCATCTAGAGTATCCAGGAAAACTTAAGTCCTCATAAACTGAAAAAAGCATAACATTTTAGATTTGTTTCACAGTGTATTCAAGAAAAGGACTATGTACTTTTCTTACTCTTTTAGATGAAGAAGAACATTCTAGGGTCCCTAACCTTTGCACTTTGCTGCTCCGATTGAATGCCAAAGTTGACAAGTGTCGATAATTGGATTTGAATGCTTGTTGGTCTGTCTGTGCAACAGCAGTTCTATCAATGCTCAGAACATCTTGGTCTTCTCTCTTTATTTTTTCTTTCATACATGTTCATCTAGATTTGACCTTCCAAATTGGACTTCTAAAAAATCACTTATTTGGCCGGGTGCAATGGCTCACACCTGTAATCTCAGCACTTTGGGAGGCCAGTTCAAGACTAGCCTGGCCAAAGTGGTAAAAACCTGTCTCTGCTAAAAATACAACATTTAGCCGGGCGTGGTGGCGAGTGCCTATAATCCCAGCTACTTGGGAGGCTGAGGCAGAAGAATCATTTGAACCAGGGAAGCGGAGGGTGCAGTGGGCTGAGATCCCACCACTGTACTCTAGCCTGGGCGACAAGAGTGAAACTCCATCTAAAAAATTAAAAAATAAAAAATAAAAGTCACTTATTTAAGTAAATTCTACCTGCTATCAAGAAACAAAACAATTTAAACTGTCAGTGAGGAAAATGCATTTAACTTTTTTTCTTTTACCAAACATATTTTCTTTGCTTTAAAATAGAATTCTAAATACTATATAATTAAATAACAAAAGATTTTATGTAGTTTTCATTTATGATTTATCATCTGTGTTCTTCTCAGAAACAAGAAAACCATTTTTATGCACAGAAAATTTGTATCAAAACAACTACCACAAATATCTGTAATAATGAGCACGATTCCTGATATAACATTTAGTTCTATGCCTCCTCACAGCCAAAACAAGAGAGGAAAACAATGTGGCTTTTAATTCTCAATGTCTGATTTTTAGCAAAAATTTTAGATGCAATTATCACAGATATTCATACTGTATAAGATATAGACAAACGTTTGATTTACACTCTGGGCTTCCTAAGGACAAGACTCTTGTTTCACTGACCTTTATATCCCTTAGCACCGGAATATAGCTAATGTTTATTAATGTACTTTAAAAATGAAACTGTTCAACTACAGTTTAAAGATTCAAAACTTGCAAACTTTTGTTTTAAGATGGCAGGTTTATTTTATATCCACCCTATACAAAAGCTCAGGTCACACAAATCAGCTGTAAATCAGACAGACATATCCTTGTGAGACTAAGTTAATGAGGCTCAGATAGGTTCCATTCTTGTGATTCGTGTGACTCAGTATGCCTTGCTTGAAATAGTTAGCTCCCCTGTCCTAATCTGGGTATAGGACTTTCTTAGGGCTTTTACTCTAGCACCTATCCTATAATATTGATTTTACTTGTATCCTATTCCTGGTAGAACCATTTTGTAATTATGTCTGCATAACCCTCTTCAAGTGTCCCCAGAACAAAGTATTATATCTGGCATAGAACAGGTACTCATATTTGATAATAGTTCAATAAACATTTACTCAATAAGTCAATGACCAGAACTTAAAATGCCTCCACAAAATGGACAGCATTACTTAATGGCCTAGCTTCCAAAAAAATCAATCGCCTCGGCTGGTGTTTTTATTTGGGTAATAACATGTATTGTTCTCTTTCTGATTGTAAAGCTAATACATGTTAATTTAGAAAATATGGAAAACTCAAGTCTAAATTAAAAAGTAAAAATTATCTGTAATCTCCCAATTCAGTGTTAATACTAACCTCCTTTATTTTTTCTATGTACAGGTTATGTGTGGACTCGTATTATAAATATTGTTTTGTAATCTGATTTTTAAACTTAATATACCAAAGCATTTTTCCAAAGTCATTAAATATTCTTCCAAAACATCATTTGGGAAGGCTGCAGAGTGTTTTACAATATGGTCTGTGACTCCCTATGGTTGAATATTTACTTTTTTCTTGGTTTTTGCTAGCATACTTGGAAATTGCAAATAAGGTCACTGCTACTTGGTCAGAAAATATAATCGTAAACTGAAACAAAGATTTAGAAATTCAGTTGCAGGAAATAAATATAAATTAAGACTAGTAAATTGTGGAAAGGATTGGCTGTGCTAACAAGGATTATGTCTCAAGACTTAAAATACAGTCATTTAAAGATGCAAGAAATTGCAAAGAATTCATAATTATGAAACACATTAAGATGACATAAAATCTAGAAAATTATTTTTTTAATTATCAAGATGTTGTGTAGATTTTTAAAAATTGAATATTCTCTCCAGGCACAGTGGCTCATACCTGTAATCCCAGCACTTTGGGAGGCCAAGGTGGGTGGATCACCTGAGTTCAGGAGTTCGAGACCAGCCTGACCAATATGGTGAAACCCTGTCTCTACTAAAAATACAAAAATTAGCCAGGCGTGGTGGTACACTCCTGTACTCCCAACTACTTGGGAGTTTGAGACAGAAGAATTGCTTGAACCCCAGAGGCAGATGAATATTCAAAAAAAAATTTTTTTTGAATATTCAAACCAAATTTGACACCCCAAGAGAATATCAGTTCAGTTCTGGTGTCAGAAATCAAAACGGTGATGTATGCTATATCTAGAAAGTAAGTGATAGAATATGTATATATATATTTTTACTGTATTTTATTATGACAGAAATTAATTAACTTGATGAAATATCACTGTCAAGTGAAATTGTAAAGTGGCATTAGCTTTACTGCATTTAATTTTCCTCCCAACCGCATTTTTTTCTAGTCCTTTGTTAATTGGCTAGAAATGTAAGTGCCAATCAAATCTTTTTAATGCTAAGCACTTTAAAAACCATCAGCACATGGTTCAAAAGCAGATGGAATAAAAGGATGTTTAAAACTGATTTGTGAAGCCTAGTAAAATTGTGTTAAATGAAAACTTTTCATTTTAACAATCAAATCTATTTTTTAAACTTGCAAAGTCATAGACTTGAGTAGTGATATAATTGATAAAATAATTTAGTTGCCTAAATTAGCATAGTTTAAAAATAATTAAGCAACACAAAATTATTTGGCCTATAGCATTTGCTTGGTTCATCTTCAAATTATGCCTGTCTGATATCTAACAAACCATGTACTTAAGTAGTTAAATTGCATATCTGTGGAACACTTTAGCAGCCCACAGCTTTGCAACAATCGAGAGAAGGCTAGCTTCTTTCGAATGAATATGTCTAACATACACACTCATACCCGTGTACTGTATTAGTCAAACTAAACCTATAGGCATTATAAAATAGCCTTCTTAGCCTAATCTCAAAAATACAGAATTTAGTTGGGCAAGGTGGTTCATACCTGTAATCCCAGCACTTTAGGAAGTCAAGGTGAAAAGACTGTTCGAGGCTAGGAGTTCTAGACCAACCTGGGCAACACAGCAATATCCTGTCTCTACAAAAAAATAAAAAGTTAATTGGTGTAGTGGCATGCACCTGTAGTCTTGAACTCCTATGCTCAAGTAATCCTCCCACCTCAAACTTCCAAATAATCTTAGCTGCCATAGAAGTTCAAGATTACAGTTAGCTGTGATCATGCCACTGCTCTCTAGCATGGGCAACAGAGTGAGACCCTGCCTCTAGAAAAAAAAAAAATCAAACAAACAAAAATACAGAATTTATTTTTTTTTAATGTCACAATTGTGAATATGGATGTTATGGACTGAATTGTATCCCTACCAAAATTGATATGTTGAAACCCTAACCTCAGTACCTCAGAATGTGATTACATTTGGAGATAGGGCATTTGAAGGGGTAATGAAGTTAAAATGAAGCCATTAGGTGTGGGCTCTAATCCAGTCTGACTGGTGTCCTTATAAGAGGAATTTAGGGCACACAGAAAGATGTGCACAGAAGGAGGACCATGTGCAAAGACGAGAAGATGGCCATCTGCAGTTCAAAGAGAAAGACTCACAGAAACCGATCCTACCAGCACCTTTATCTTGGACTTCCAGCCTCCAGAATTGTGAGAAAATAAAATTTTGCTGCGTCAGCCACTGTTTTTGTCTATTTTCTGTTGTTATAACTGAATACATGAGACTAGACAATTTATAAAGAAAATAAACTTATTTCTTACACTTCTGGAGGCTAGGAAGTCCAAGATTTTGGTGTGGGAAACTAGTAAAGGCTTCCTTGCTGCATCATAACATCGCAGAGGGCATGATGTGAAGAGAGGGCAAGAGCATGTTTCAGCTCAGTTCCTGCTTCCTCATTTTATAAAACTACCAATCCCATCATGAGGACCCCCACTTTGATGATCTTATCTAATCCTAATTACCTCCCAAAGGCCCTACCTCCAATCAACACATAAATTTGAGCATTAAGTTTCCAACACATGAAATTTGGGGGACACATTCAAATGATAGCAGCCAACAGGTCTTCGGCATTTTGTTATGCCAGCCTGATATGGTTTGGATATGCGTTCCCACTCAAATCACGTGTTCAGTTGTAGTACCCAGTGTTGGAGGTGGGGCCTGGTAGGAAGTGACTGGATCATGGAGGCGATTGGATCATGGAGGTGGATCTTTCATGAATGCTTTAGCACCGTCCCCTTGGTGTTGTTTGTGATAGAGTTCTCCAAAGATCCGATTGTTTAAAAGTATGGGGCACCTCTCCCAACTCTTCCTCCTGCTCCAGCCATGGGAAGTACTGGCTTTTTCTTTGCCTTCTACCATAATTATCTGTTTCCTGAGGCCTCCCCAGAACCCGAGCAGATGCCAGCATCATGCCTGCTGTACATCCTGCAGAACCGTAAGCTCATTAAACTTCTCTTCTTTATAAATGATCCAGTCTTAGCAGTCTTAGGTATTTCTTTATAGCAGTATGAGAATGGACTAATACAGAAAATTGGTACTGAGGAGCGGGGCATTGCTATAAAGATACTTGAAAATGTGGAAGCAGCTTTGGAACTGGGTAATGGGCAGAGATTGGAAGAGTGTGGAGGAGAGCTCAGAAGAAGTCAAGAAAATGAGGGAAAGTTTGGAACTTCCTAGAGACTTGTTAAATTGTTCTGACCAAAATGCTGATAGTGATATGGACAGGGAAGTCCAGGCTGAGGAGGTCTCAGATGGAAATGAAGAACTTATTGGGAACTGGAGTAAAGGTCACTTTTGTTAGTCTTTAGCAAAGAGCTTGGTTGTATTCTGCCCCTGCCCCAGGGATCTGTGGAATTATGAACTTGAGAGTGATGATTTAGTGTTATCTAGTGGAAGAAATTTCTAAGCAACAATGCATTCAAGATGTATCTTGGCTGCTTCTAACAACTTATATGCATAAGCAAATAAATTACCTAAAACTCAAACATACTTAAAAGGGAAGCAGAACGTAAAAGCTTGGAAAATTTGCAGCCTGGTGATGTGGGGGAGGGGGGGAGCCCATTTTCAAGGGAAGAATTCAAGCAGGCTGGGGAAATTTGCGTAAGTAGAGAGGAGTCAAATGCTGATAACGAAGACAATGGAAAAAAGGCCTCTGAGGCATTTTAGAAAACTTCAAGGCCTTTCCCCCATCACAGGCCCAGAGACCTAAGAGGGAAATAGGTTTTGTGGGTCAGGTCCAGGGCCCTGCCATCCTGAACAGACTTGGGACACTGCTCACTGTGTCCTAGCCACTCCAGCTCCAGCCGTAGGTCAAAGGGGCCCAGGTAGAGCTTGGGCTGCTGCTTCAGAGGGTACACAAGCCATAAGCCTGGTGGCTTCCATGTGGTGTTAACCTGCAAATATGCAGAATGCAAGAGTTGAGGTTAGGGAGCCTTCACCTAGATTTTCAGGGGATGTATGGAAAGGCATGCATGTCCAGGCAGAAGCCTGCTGCAGGGGTGCTTCCCTCATGGAGAACTTCTAGTTGGGCAGTATCAAGGGGAAATGTGGGGTTGAGGGCCCCACACAGAGTTCTCACTGGGGCATTGCCTAGTGGAGCTGTGAGAAGAGGCCCACCATCCTGCAAAACCCAGAATGGTAGATCCACTGACACCTTGCACCATGTCCCTGGAAAAGCCCCAAGCACTCAACACCAGCCCATAAAAGCAGCTGTCGGGGCTGACCCCTGAAAAGCCACAGGAGCAGGGCTGCCCAAGGCCTTAGGAACCCACTCCTTGAACCAGTGGACTCTGGATGTGAGACATGGAGTCAAAGGAGATTATTTTGGAGCTTTAAGATTGAATGACTGTCTGATGGGTTTCAGGCTTCTGTGGGGCCTGTAGCCCCTTTCTTTTGGCTGATTTCTCCCTTTTGGAATGGGAGTATTTACCCAATACTTGTACTCCCATTGTATCTTAGGAGTAACTGACTTGTTTTTGATTTTACAGGCTCAGAGGTGGAAGGGATTAGCCTTGTCTCGGATGAGACCTTGGACTTTTGATTTAATGTTGAATTAAGAATCTGGGGATTGTTGGGAAGGCAATATTGTATTTTTCAATGTGAGAAGGACATGAAATTTGAGAGGGGCCCAGGGTGGAACGATATGGTTTGGATCTGTGTTCCCACCCAAATCTCTTGTTCTATTGTCATTCCCATTGTTGGAGGCGGAGCCTGGTGGGAGGCGGAGCATTGTTGGAGGCGGAGCCTGGTGGGAGGCGGAGCATTGTTGGAGGCGGAGCTTGGTGGGAGGCGGAGCATTGTTGGAGGCGGAGCCTGGTGGGAGGCGGAGCATTGTTGGAGGTGGAGCCTGGGGGTGGATCCGTCATGAATGGCTTAACACCATCCCCTTTGTGCTGTCTCATGATAGAATTCTTGCGAGATCTTGTTTAAAAGTGTGTGGCACCTCCCGCCTTTCTCTCTTTCTCTCCTGCTCAGGCCATAGGAGGTGCCACCTCCCCCTTCACCTTCCACCTAGACTGTAAGTTTCCCAAGGCCTCCGCAGGAGCCAAGCAGATGCTGCCTTGCTTCCTGTACAACTTGAAGAACAGTGAGCCAATTAAACCTCTTTCCTTATAAACTACCCAGTCTCAGGTATTTCTTTACAGCAGTATGAGAACAAACTAATAGACAACCCCAGCAGAGGCAGTAGCATATAATGTATTTGAGAAGAAGGAATATATATGCACACAGAGCACAAAACACACCAGTCTATGATCTTGGACCACTAAGCCTGGGATAAAATAGCCTCTTTCAGATATTTTTACCATTTCAGTTCCATGAGAAAAGTGTGTGAGGAGAATATATTACTGAAAAATGTCCAGAATTACTAAATTAATAAGGTAGTGCAACCCTGAACTTAACTCAGAAAATAGGATAATACACCCTTTTAAATCAAACCAATTTTATTGTTTTTCTTTAACAATTACATGTATGAGATCAATCTCCATTAGATGATTGTAATAAAAATGGAATAGAACTTTACTCTTGAGGAAATTAATACGTGTTAGGATTTAAAGATGCTTTAAATAAAACATAAATGGAAACAATTTTTATGTGGTATTTCATATCTTTTAGAAGGCATTCTACTGAGAATTATTTGTAGACTTTTAGAGGAAAAAGTGGTGGTCTTAGAGACTATCTTGCCCAGTGCTTCATTTTAGAGGTGAAAGAAATGAATGCCCCAAATCGTATGAGTTAGTAGAAGAGTTAGGCCCAGAAATGACTCAGCAATGCTTACAACTCTGCTCTGCATTTATCTCTGCACCCCATTAGTAAAAAAAATTTAAGCATATACCTTCTATATATGTGTTTGTATATTTATTTGTAACTTAATATATACATAATATTATATGATTGGTATAAAATGTATACAAAAGTTGAAATGTAAAAGGGCATTTACAGGGCTTCCAATTCTGGATAACATGGAATAGATGTATTTCTCTTTATTCCTCCTGCTAAGTATAGCTACAAACTCTGGACATAATAGAAATACAGGGGACTCTGAAAAGTGAAGAGAAGAAGAAAGACTGACTAGAGATCTTGACACCCATAGAATAACATAGAAGTATATTCCCTGTGTTTTCTTATTGCCTCATATATCTTAGATGAGTGCTGGACAACCCTGCAACCTGAAAACACTAACAGATGCAAACAAAGGAGTGCTAAGAAAATCCTGCTTTCTCTACTTTCTCTAGGATGGGAAGGGGCAGCCAAACAGGCAAAAACTTTGAGAGGATGACTTCAACCTAACACCATGGAAAAAACTGACCCAAAGCCCCAGAGGGAAAACTATACTTCAGACCCTCATCACCCCTCAATAAGAGAAAGCCCTCCCTGCCCCAGGCACACACATACAATACCCATCACCCTGCCCCTGGAGCAGTATCATTGAAAGACTATTAGCCAGTCTGGACTTTGAGTTCTGCCAGGTATCAACAATCTCCTATCAGTAGAGAGCACTTGGTAAACCCAGACTTCCAACCCATCCCAGCCATAATAAGACATTCCATCCCCTACTACTGAAGTGATGTCAGCAGAGGCCTAGTGAGGGGCCTGAAATTCCATACCCATCCAGCAATGAATTACACCTCCCTATTAAAATGGCAATGGAAACTGAGTGGGGAATTGGACTTCTCCTACAACCTGGTAGTAATAAGATGGTACCTGCCATACTCTTCTGGCACAGTGTCAAGGGAATCTTGCTAAAACAGAAGATGCAAATAAAACCCTAATGATCCTAAAACAATATCAAAAATGTCTAGAACACAATCAAAAGTACTGTCACATCAAGAACAAGGAAATCCTAACTTGAATGAGAAAAGATAGTTAACAGATACCACTACCTAGATGTCAAAGATGTTGATATTATCTGACAGTTATTTTAACTCAGATATTATAAAAAGACCAATAAACAATTAGAAATATGCTTGAAACAAATGAAAAAATAGACTCAAAAATAAACAGAAAGCTTTAGCAAAAAAACGCATTTTGGCGGAAAAAAAAAAAATTTCAGAACTGAAAAAAGTAATAACTGAATATCCAGTAAAAATCTCACCAAATTGACTCAACAGACTAAAAAAGACAAAAGAATCTATGGACTTGATGATAGAACAATGGAAGTCACCAGTCTGAACAAGAGAAAAACTAGACTGAAACAGACAAAAAAATGGACAGAGCTTAAGGTCTCATTGAGATGACAAAAAGGTTTGCCATTCATGATATTAGAGTCCCACAGAGAAGAAAGAGGGCATATTCAAATAATTAATAGCTAAACATTTCTATAATTTGACAAAATACATAAACCTACAAATTCAAGTAGTTGAACAAACCATAACAGGATAAACCAAAGGCATTCCATACCAAGTTACATCAGAATCAAACTTCTGAAAACTAAAGGAAAATATCTTAAAAAGAGTGAGAAAGAAATAACACCTCACCTGTAGAAGAAAAATAATTCCAATGAAAGTGAGTTTCTCATGAGAATCCATGAAGGCTAGAAGGAAGCTGCACAATATCGTTCAATGCAGAAGGAAAAAAATCTCTCAACCCAAAATTCTATATCCAGTCAAAATATCCTTTAAGAATAAAGGAAAAATCAAGACATTCTCAGTTGGAAGAAAACTAACCAGAATTTGTTCTCTAGATGACCTACCCTAAAAAAAGAGCTAAAGGAAATTATTGAAACAGAAAGAAGATAATAAAAGAAGGGAACCTGGAACATAGATAAGGAAGAAGTAACAATAGAAAAAGTAAATACACAGGAAATACAATAAACTTTCTGCTCTTGAATTTTTAAAATAATATCTGATGGTTGAAAGACAATTGTAACATTCTTGTTATGATGTGGTTCTCAATGTATGTAGAGAAAATAGTTTATGCAGTTTTGTTATCAACAGGGGAGCCAAGGGGACTTAAGGAGAGGTAAGGTTTCTATGCTTCATTCAAATGGATAAAAATTTGTTACCAGAATACTATAATAAGTTATGTATGTATAATATGAAATCTAAAGCAACCATTAAAAAACTATACAAATATACAATAAAGTATTTTACAGGTAAATTAGAATTACTTTTTAAAATGCTCAAATAGCACATAGGAAAGCAGAAAAATATAGAAAAGGAAAACAGAGGGGATTAACAGAAAAATAAAATATAAAATAGTAGACATAAGCCCTAATATGTTAATAATTACATTAAATATACATGGTCTAAATATATTAATTAAAAGACGGAGATTATCAGAGTGGATTAAAATTATTACCTAATATAGGTTAACTCTAAGAAATGCATTTCACATATAAACATATAGGAAAATTGAAAGTAAAACTAGAAAAAGAGATACCATGCAAACATTAATGAAAAGAAAAGATGAATGTTTATGTTAATATTAGGTGAATTCGACTTCAGATTGAGAAAACTTACCAGGGACAAAGGAGAACATTAAATAACTAATGAAAGGGTCAGTCCAGCAAGAAGACATAGCAATCCTAAATGTATATGTCCCAAACAGCAAAACTGCAAAATAAATGAACAAAAAGAAAAAAAAGAACCTGAAAGACACGAAAGAAGAAATAGACAAACTCACACTTACAGTTGTAGATGTCAATATCCCTCTCTTAATAATTAATAGAATAGACAGAAAATCAGCAAGTATATTAAAAAAAACCATCAGCCAACAACATCTAATTCACACTCATAGAACACAAACTTCATCCAACAACAGCAGAATAAACATTCTTTTCAAATATTCATACAGCATTTACCAAGATATATCATATCCTGGGCCATAGAACAAATGTCAACAAACATAAAAGAATTAAAGGCATACAGTGTATTCTCTGATACAATGAAATCAAACTGTAAGCCAATTATGAAACAGTAACAGGACAAGCTAAAAACACTTGGAAGCTAAACAATGCACTACTTTTTTGTTGTTGTTGTTGTTTTTGTTTTTGTTTTTTTGTGATGGAGTTTCGCTCTCGTTGTCCAGGCTGGAGTGCAATGGCACGATCCTGGCTCACTGCAACCTCCGCCTCCCAGGTTCTAGCGATTCTCCTACTTCAGCCTCCCAAGTAGCTGGGATTACAGGTGCACACCCCCACGTCCAGCTAATTTTTTGTGTTTTTAGTAGAGATGGGGTTTCACCATGTTGGCCAGATGGGTCTTGAACTTCGGACCTCAGGTGATCCAACTGCCTCAGCCTCCCAAAATGCTGGGATTACAGGCGTAAGCCACTATGCCTGGCCTAAAACAGCACACTTTTAAATAAACAGTGAGCCCAAGAGGTAGTCTTAGGGAAATAAATACATTGAACCAAATGAAAATAAAAATACAACATATAAAAATTTGTGGGATGCAGCTAAAGGAATGCTGAGAGGGAAATTTATTGCACTAAAGGCATATATTATAGAAGAGAGAAATATCAAATCAATAATCTAAGATTCCACCTCAAAAAACAAGAAGAAAATAAACCCAAAGCAAGCAGAAAGAAAGAAACAATAAAGAGTAGAAAGTAAAGTTGAATATGAAAAGTAGAGAAAATCAATGAAATAAAAATGGGCTCTTTTAAAAGTTCAATAAAATTGACAAATCTCTAGCAAGGGTGACAAAGAAAAAGAGAAAAGACACAAAATTTTGATATCAGGAATAAAGCAGGGACTATCACTACAGACTCTGAAGATGCCAAAATGATAAGAAGAGGATACCATAAATAGCTCTACACATATAAATTTGACAACTCAGATGAAAAGGAGCAATTTTTTGAAAAGCACAAATACTACAACTTACCCAATATAAATATAATATAACCCAATATAACTGAATAGCCCTGTAACTACTAAGGACATTAAATCTATAATAACGTTCTTAGACATGACACCAAAAGCATGATTCATAACAATAAATACAACCTCATCAAAATTAAAAGTGTTATTAAGGAAAATACCTTGTTAAACAAGGATGGAAAGACAAATTACAGCCTGGGAAAAAACATTGACAAACTGCATCTCTGATAAAGGACACAAATATAGAACACAATTTTCTTTTAGAAAAAAAAAAAACCTCTTAACTTTAATAATAAAGAACCAGTCCAATAAGGAAATAGGCAACCAGACACAAAAATCTATCTCATAAAACAGAATAAATAGGTGGCAAAGAAACACGTGAAAGATGTTTCAGCATCACTAACCATTAGAATATGCAAATAAAGTACACAATGAGATATCACTACACAACAATCAGAATGGCTATAACAAAAAAGTAGTGACAATATTAAATGCTAGCAAGGATGCAGAGAAACTGAATCTTTCATACACTGTTGGTGGAAATGTAAAATGCCACAATCACTCTGGAAAATATTTTGGTAGTATCTTTAAAAAACTAAATATATATTTACAATTCAATCCAGCAACCTTCTGCCTGGACACTTATCCCCCAGAAATGAAAACATACATGAATGTCCATAGCAACTTTATTTGTAATAGACCCAAATTAAAAACAGCTCGAATTTCCTTCAATAGGTGGACAGCTAAACAAATTCTGGTAAATCTGTACCATGTAATACTATTCATTAATAAAAAGCAACAAGCTGTTAATACATGCAACAAATTTCTGAGTTTGTTAATATATTTTTCAACATGAGAAACTTGGTTCCCATCACTCTAAATATTTTTACTTATTTGCTCAGTTTACTTAGTCTTTCAATATAACCAATCTCTTAGTAAGACTGACTGTGTCCTTAACTTCTATTTCTGAAAGTGCCACCAGAAGAACTTTCTTTTGCAATTCTTCTAGAGAAGTTTTGCTAGCTGCATTTGAATTATCTTAGTCTTCTTGCACCTGAGACTGTTTTAATTTTACCTTAATTCCCAAAGAGTATTTTCACTAGATATAGAATTCTAGCTTGACAGGTGAGACAGTGAGAGTCAGTGCTCCAATTCTGTATGGTTGGTGTCAGTGGAACCCAGCAAGAAGCTGAGCATAAACACCCACCACCCTCAGGATACAGCTCACCAGGGAATTGCCCTCTAAAAGAAAGGATAGTAAAAGGGTCCAGAGTCTCGTAATACAATGTCCAAAATATCCAGGAAACAATAGAAAAATCACTTCTCATACCAGGAGCCAGGAAAATCACAACATGAATGAGGAAAAACAGCCAATGGATTCTAAAATGGAGAAGAATCAGATGTCGGAATTGACAAGAATTTTAAAGCAACCATTATAAAAATGTCTCAACAAGCCATTAAAACTTTTCTTGGGATAAATGAAAAGATAGAAAATTAGAAAATAAATAAAAGTTCTGTTAAAAAAAAAAACCAACCAAATGGAGATTATAGAACTGAAAAATAAAATAACAGAAAAAACAACTAACTTTATGGCCCAATAGTAGAGTGGAAACAACCAAACATAGAATCAGTAAATTGAAGACAGATCAATAGAATTTATACAATCTGAAAAACAAAGCAAAATATACTTTCAAAACTGAACAAAGTTTCAGGCTAATGGGACAATATAAAGAGCTACTGTTTGTTTCACCAGAGTTCTAGAAGGGGAAGAGAAAAAATGAGACCAAAGAAGTATTCAAAGAAAAAATGGCTGAAAATGTCCCAAACTTTGTAAAACACATAAACCTACAGATTCAAGAAGCTTATCTCACAGAAATGAAACCCAAATAGAATAAACCTCAAAAATTTCATACCGAGATATGGTATAATTAAACTTCTGAAATGTAAAGGAAAAGAAAGTAACCAGAGGGAATCGATGATAGGGGAAAAACAAGTCAAACAACAATCGATTTTTCATCAGAAACCACAGAGGCCAGAAAGAAGCAGCACATTTTAAAATAATGAAAGAAAATAGTGGTCAATTGAGAATTCTTATCTTGTGAAAATATCATTCAGTAATGACGAGTGAATAGGGACATTCTCAGAAAAAATAAAACTAATAGAATTCATTTCCAAGGAATCTGCCCTTGAAGCGTGGGCAAAAGGAGTTCTCTAAAGAGAAAGGAAATTATAACAGAAGACTCAAAACCTCAGAAAAGAAAGAACTTCCAGAAAGAAAGAATGTGTAAAAATAAGGGTCAATATAATAGACTAGATTACTTCTCGTGGGTTTCTTAAATCATATCTTATGGTTGAGGCAAAAATCATAATACTATCTGATGTAGTACTTGATATATATAAAGGAAATACTTGAGGCAACTATATTTTAAAAGCAGGGAGGGAGGGTAAAAGGTCCTAAATGAAACTAAGCCTTCTACACATCACTTAAACTGGTAAAATGTCAATTACAATACATTATGATAACTTGTATATGCATATTGTATTACCTAGAGCAGTAACTAAGAAATTATACAAAACAATAAAAAATCTAAATAAATAGAGATGGAGTACTCTACTTTTTGTCAGAAGGGACAGCAATCTCACCTTGCAAAGGAACGCGCACACTAACATGGAGAGAACTATTACCATATTTTGCAATTTGCACAATTATCAAACAAGTTATCATTGTGGGTAACTAGAATTTAATCTGGAAAAAACATGCTTCTTATATTTATTCCACCATAGGGATGAAGGAACTGTGGTGTTTTTACATTAACTCCCGTCATTCATTAATTGAAAGCTGCTCCCAAATGGATGTTAATTCTGGCATTACTTAGGCAAATTCAGCATGCTTTGTGTTCAGGCAGAGTGGCCTCTAATGTTGAGAGAAAGCCCATAGGGAAGAGATGCAGATATTGACAAGTAGAAGTTGGATGATGATATTGTTCGGCTCTGTGCCCCCACCAAAATCTCATCTCAAATTGTAATCCTCAGGTGTTGAGGGAGGGACCTGGTGAGAGGTGATTGGTTCATGGGGGCTGTTTCCCCCATGCTGTTCTCTTGACAAGAGTTTTCACAAGATCTGATGGTTTAAAAGTGTTTGGCAGTACCCTCCCCACTCCCGCCACCCTCCTGCTACCATGTAAGACGTGCCTTGGCTTCCCCTTCACCTTCTGCCATGATTGTTAGTTTCCTGAGACCTTCCAAACCATGGAGAATTGTGAGTCAATTAAACTTCTTTTCTTTGTAAAAACTCAGTCTCAGGTAGTTCTTTATAGCAGTGTGAAAATAGACTAATACAGACGGTATACACGGAAATGGTGAAACCCAAGGGAATATAGGGAGTGGGAGTGCTGACAGCATCCGCCTTAGTAGGTTTTTGGTTTTATAAGTGATAGTGGTGGTGGTACAATTTACTGAGTTAACAAGCACAAGAAGACAAAGTTGGCAGGGAGGTATAAGAATCTGAGTATGATGAATTTACACTTTTAACACATTTGATTAGCTATATAGTTCTGAAGAAGAAAGAAGAGTATTCTTCCAGTACTGAACCTTAAGAAAATTATTTTTTAAATTAAATCTCGAGGTTTGTTTATTTATTTATTTATTTATTTATTTATTTATTTATTTTTGAGATGGAGTCTCGCTCTGTTGTCCAGGCTGGAATGCAGTGGCGCGATCTCGGCTCACTGCAAGTTCTGCCTCCTGGGTTCACACCGTTCTCCTGCCTCAGCTTCCCTAGTAGCTGGGACTACAGGCTCCCACCACCACGTCTGGCTAATTTTTTCTATTTTTAGTGGAGACGGGGGTTTCACCGTGTTAGCCAGGATGGTCTTGATCTCCTGACCTAGTGATCCACCCGCCTCGGCCTCCCAAAGTGCTGGGATTACAGGTATGAGCCACTGTGCCTGGCCCTTAAGGTTTCTTATAAAGTTTTTTGACATTAATTATTTTTTGACATTAATTATTTGACATAATAATAATGTCAAAAACTTTTTTTTTTTTTTTTTTTGAGATGGAGTCTCATTCTATTGCCCAAGTTGGAGTGCAGTGGTGCAATCTCGGCTCACTGCAACCTCTGCTTCCCAGATTCAAGCAATTTTCCTGCCTCAGCCTACCGAATAGCTGGGATTACAGATGTGCAACATCACGCCCAGCTAGTTTTTATATTTTTAGTAGAGACAGGGTTTTGCCATATTGGCCAAGCTGGTCTCAAACTCCTGACCTCAAGTGATTCTCCCACCTCGGCCTCCCAAAGTGCTGGGATTACAGGCGTGAGCCACTGCACCTGGCCTTATTATGTTCTAATGAATAAAAGGACTGCTATGTTCAGCTTTCTCCATTTATGAACAATATATACAAAATATATATATATGCATATGTGTGTGCACACACATACAGGTATAGTCTCTGTGGAATGTGTAGATTTTCCAGTCATGTTGAATTCGTTATAAATATGATCAAATAAACCATGCTCAAAAAATACATACATCCTCTATTTATATTTTAATGACGAACTGTATATCTTAAATTGGTAACTCATACAGATTAAAATTAATAATGATAAATTTGTTGATTCAATTGTCACCTAGAAGTTTTCTTCAAATATAAAGTCTGAAAGACAAGAGTGATATAATCAAATGTCAATTATGTCTGCAGACTCTGTAGTTGTAGTTTACAATATTACATCTTGAATCTAGATGTTTCTTACTAAAATTATAGTTATGGTTACCTTGCTAAAAGTATGATACCACTTATTTAAGAACCATTTCTATGTTACAAATATATGAGATAAAGGCAGGTATAATTATTTAAAAATTTTCACAAGTTTTATGAAATATTTTAAACACAGTAGCCACATGTAGTATACATTTGTCATTTTTGGCTGCACATCTTTTGAAAACCCACCTGCATTTTTGTATTTACCACAAGATAAATTCTGTTTTCTTAAGATACAATTTTAAAACTGCATTTCCCAGCTTTTCTTGTGCCCAGAATTACAGGTGGGGACCAGTTTCCAGTAGTCATTTCCACCTACATATGTCTTCAATTTGGAAGTGATCAAATAGGAAAAAGCTCTGGCAGAGCACACTTTTTTTTTCTGGTGGCTGTGGAGTTGGCAGTGTCATAGGTTGCTTCTCCCTTGGGACTGTTTTTGAAGCAATTCAGAAATTGGCAATAGACTAGGGATATTGTTCTGGTGAACTTAGCCTGTTTATTACCCTAGCACAATCAATGAGTATACATGCTACCTAGTATCTTTAATAAATATCTATTCTGCTTAATCTGGGTGGAATGAATGTGTTTCCTTGCAACTAAGGTTATTTAATAGAATAATTTGTACTAAAAGTGCAAGGAACCCTCAAGGAAATAAGTATCTGGGATTCATTATCTGGCAGGTTGGATTTGAAAGCTCTGAGAATACAATTAGTTCTAGAGAAAAGAGCACTGGCACCCATGGCATACTAAAATGAAACACTTGCTTATATTTATCATCTGTGCTCTTGGTTACCTGGAATAATGTTATTATAGAAGGCAAGGAAGTAGGAGAGCTTATGCTTAGAAAAGTACAATGGGCATGAAGAACATAAGAGCTATAGGGTGACTTGGCTACTTCTAAATGTGCTTAAGCTTTGAAAGAAAGGAAACAACACCTTTAAGTTTTAAATTCTCAGCTCAACATAATAAAAAAGCCAGGGCGATAAAATGATTACCCTAAAATTAGCTCTCCTCTCTGTATGGCTGATGAAACTGAAAATTAAATGCACAGTCTAATGCTGTGGTTTCTCAATTACATCAGTTGAATTCTAATGATACCATGACTCTTACTGAAAGTTAAGACACTTCCATGGAATTGTAATTGAAACAGATGGGAAAACCCTGAAAACTCAGAGTACTTTGAACACTCAAATTTACTAAACATCCCTTAGAAGAAGAAATAGCTTTTTCTCCAGTCTTGAATGGGTTGTTCCTGCTTCCCTGAAAACCATGTAAGCACATTGCCTGAGGCAGTTACCTCAGGAGGTAGTATAACTTTCTTCATAACTCATTCCTGACACTTTGCAATGCCTTGGACCCAAAGCTAGTGTCAGAGTTCAGAGTGCTCCAAAAAGCTAGGGCAAAATTAAACCCAGAAAGAAAAGGCTTACCCACCAAAGGAAAAGAAAAGCAGTGTTTTGACAAGTTATATTGGCAAATACCTGCAGGAATATATGTGAGAAAGCATTTTAAGGTACTAAAGCAGAACAAATGAAATATAATGCATATGGAAGCAACGTTTTAAATATGGGTCCAGAAAAAGGAAAATACGTGATTTCTAGAAACCATAAAAACAGACACAAGCAGCTTTGAAAAGTGTGCAGTATCTATTCCCTACAGGATGAAAACAAAGGTGGGAGATGCTGCCATTAATATGAGCCTCATTAGCAGCACTTAACCACATTGTGATAATCAGAGTGCTTTGACACACACTTTGCCTTGCTGATTGATTAGGGGGTCCCTGGGTCTGAAAACGTTGTGTAACCATTAAGGTCCCACTTGATCTGTATAAGTAACACAAAAAGAAATAAACAAACAAAAACAGCAGCAACAAATAAGCCTAGAAAACAGATTTCCAGGATTGTGCCTCCATGCCATGACTCCGAGTCAAGTCACAACACAGAATTTCTTGAATGAAGAGTAGGCTGGGAATTCTTGAGGAAGAACCCATAACCAACCCACTCCTGGGATAATGGTATTAATTTATTGATGAAGGCAGAGCCCTTATGACATACTTACTTCTTAAAGTAAGTAAAGGTCCTAGCTCTTAATACTGTCACAATGGCAAATAAACCTCAACATGAGTTTTTGAGGGAACATTTCAACCATAGCACCTGTAGACACCTACTTTTTCTTTCTTGGTGATTATGGAAATGTTTATATATTAACATTTCCCATGCTCTACCTTTTCTAATAATTATTATAATTTTCCATAGGTTAGAAAATACCCAGAAAAAAATGTGAATAAATCAGAGGAGAAATGGACATTACCCAGATGTCAGGCTTGAAGCTTCATAAAGTAACTGAAGAGAATTTGGAAAACAGTAAGTGTGTTATAATTATAACTGATATTTATATAATACAAGGTTGGAACATAGCATTGTTGCTATGCTTTTGTAAATTTAATATAGTAGAAGAATATATATTGATTTTGTCCACTAAAAGATGGGCTGAGAGACATCACTCATTTATGTTTGCCATCAAATACATTTTGAACAGCCACTTTGCATTTTGATATTTTACCACACTCTTATTTCTACTCAAAGTTGATTTCATTTTAAAAACTCCCATATGTCCTAGAGAGTCTAGTAGCTAGGTTGTGGAAATGTGGCTATGGTTTCATCAATCAGAAACATTCATGCAAGACAATGACTCAGAAATGACCTATGTGCAAAAAGTTTCCATATAGTAATTTTTTTATTATGTTTTTATTATTATACTTTAAGTTCTAGGGTACATGGGCACAATGTGCAGGTTTGTTACATATGTATATATGTGCCATGTAGGTGTGCTGCACCCATTAACTCGTCATTTACATTAGGTATATTTCCTAATGCTATCCCTCCCCACTACCTCTAGCCCATGACAGGCCCCAGTGTGTGATGTTCCCCACCCTGTGTCTAAGTGTTCCCATTGTTCAATTCCCACCTATGAGTGGGAACATGTGGTGTTTGGTTTTTCCATTCCTGTGTTAGTTTGCTGAGAATGATGGTTTCTAGCTTCATCCATGTCCTTACAGAGGACATGGACTCATCCATTTTTATGGCTGCGTAGCATTCCATGGTGTATATGTGCCACATTTTCTTAATCCAGTCTATATTTGATGGACATTTGTGTTGGTTCCGTGTCTTTGGTATTGTGAATAGTGCCGCAAGAAACATATGTGTGCATGTGTCTTTATAGCAGCATGATTTATAATCCTTTGGGTATATACCCAGTAATGGGATGGCTAAGTCAAATGGTATTTCTAGTTCTAGATCCTTGAGGAATTGCCACATTGCCTTCCACAATGGTTGGACTAGTTTACAGTCCCAACAACAGTGTAAAAGTGTTTCTATTTCTCCACATCCTCTCCAGCATCTGTTGTTTCCTGACTTTATAATGATCGCCAGTCTAACTTATGTGAGATGGTATCTCATTGTGGTTTTGATTTGCATTTCTCTGATGGCCAGTGATGATGAGCATTTTTTCATGCGTCTGTTGGCTGCATAAATGTCTTCTTTTGAGAAGTGTCTGTTCATATCCTTTGCCCACTTTTTGATGGAGTTGTTGGTTTTTTTCTTGTAAATTTGTTTATGTTCTTTGTAGATTCTGGATATTATTAGCCCTTTGTCACATGAGTAGATTGTAAAAATTTCCTCCCATTCTGTAGGTTGCCTGTTCACTCTGATGGTAGTTTCTTTTGCTATGCAGAAGCTCTTTAGTTTAATTAGATCCCATTTGTCAATTTTGGCTTTTGCTGTCATTGCTTTTGGTATTTTAGTCAGGAAGTCCTTGCCCATGCCTATGTCCTGAATGATATCGCCTAGGTTTTCTTCTAGGGTTTTTACAGTTTTAGGTCTAACATTTAAGTCTTTAATCCACTTGAATTAATTTTTGTATAAGGTGTAAGGAAGGATCCAGTTTCAGCTTTCTACATATGGCTAGCCAGTTTTCCCGGCACCATTTACTAAATAGGGAATCCTTTCCCCATGTCTTCTTTTTGTCAGGTTTGTCAAAGATCAGATGGTTGTAGATATGTGGCTTTATTTCTGAGGGCTCTGTTCTGTTCCACTGATCTATATCTTTGTTTTGGTACCAGTTCCATGCTGTTTTGGTCACTGTAGTCTTGTAGTATAGTTTGAAGTTATGTAGTGTGATGCCTCCAGCTTTGTTCTTTTGGCTTAGGATTGTCTTGGCAATGTGGGATCTTTTTCAGTTCCATATAAACTTCAAAGTAGTTTTTTCCAATTCTGTGAAGAAAGTCATTGATAGCTTGATGGGGATGGCATTGAATCTATAAATTACCTTGGGCAGTATGGCCATTTTCACGATATTGATTCTTCCTATCCATGAGCATGGAATATTCTTCCATTTGTTTGTGTCCTCTTTTATTTCGTCAAGCAGTGGTTTGTAGTTCTCCTTGAAGAGGTCCTTTACATCCCTTGTAAGTTGGATTCCTAGGTACTTTATTCTCTTTGTAGCAATTGTGAATGGGAGTTCACTCACGATTTGGCTCTCTGTTTATCTGTTATTGGTGTATAGGAAAGCTTGTGAGTTTTGCACATTGATTTTGTATCCTGAGACTTTGCTGAAGTTGCTTATCAGCTTAAGGAGATTTTGGGTTGAGATGATGGGGTTTCATAAATACACAATCATGTCATCTGCAAACAGGGACAATTTGACTTTCTTTTTTCCTAATTGAATACCCTTTATTTCTTTCTCCTCCCTGATTGCCCTGGACAGAACTTCCAAGACTATGTTGAATAGGAATGGTGAGAGAGGATATCCCTGTCTTGTGCCAGTTTTCAAAGGGAATGCTTCCAGTTTTTGCCCATTCAGTATGATATTGGCTATGGGTTTGTCATAAATAGCTCTTATTATTTTAAGATACGTCCCATCAATACCTAGCTTATTGAGAGTTTTTAGTATGAAGGGCTGTTGAATTTAGTCGAAGGTCTTTTCTGCATCTACTGAGATAATCATGTGGTTTTTATCTTTGATTCTGTTTATATGACGGATTACGTTTATTGATTTGCGTATGTAGAACCAGCCTTGCATCCCAGGGATGAAGCCAATTTGATCGTGGTGGATAAGGTTTTTGATGTGCCACTGGATTTGGTGTGTCAGTATTTTATTGAGGATTTTTGCATCGATGTTCATCAGGGATATTGGTCTAAAATTCTCTTTTTTTTGTTGTGTCTCTGCCCGATTTGGTATCAGGATGATGCTGATCTCATAAAATGAGTTAAGGAGGAGTCCCCCTTTTTCTGTTGATTGGAATAGTTTCATAAGGAATGGTACCAGCTCCTCTTTGTACCTCTGGTAGAATTCGGCTGTGAATCCATCTGGTCCTGGACTTTTTATGGTTGGTATGCTATTAATTATTGCCTCAATTTCAGAGCCTGTTATTGGTCTATTCGGGGATTCAACTTCTTCCTCATTTAGTCTTGGGAGGGTTTATTTGTCCAGGAATGTATCCATTTCTTCTAGATTTTCTAGTTTATTTGCATAGAGGTGTTTATTGTTTCCTCTGATGGTAGTTTGTATTTCTGTGCGATTGGTGGTGATATCCCCTTTATCATTTTTTATTGCGTCTATTTGATTCTTCTTTCTTTTCTCTTTATTAGTCTTGCTAGTGGTCTATCAAGTTTGTAGATAGTTTCTAAAAACCAGCTCCTGGATTCATTGATTTTTTGAAGGGTTTTTTTTGTGTGTGTGTCTCTATCTCCTTCAGTTCTGCTCTGATCTTAGTTATTTCTTGCCTTCTGCTAGCTTTTAAATGTGTTTGCTCTTGCTTCCCTAATTCTTTTAATTGTGATGTTAGGGTGTGGATTATACATCTTTCCTGCTTTCTCTTGTGGGCATTTAGTGCTATAAATTTCCCTCTACACACTGCTTGAAATGTGTCCCAGAGATTTTGGTACGTTATGTCTTTGTTCTCATTGGTTTCAAAGAACATCTTATTTCTGCCTTCATTTCATTATGTACCCAGTAGTCATTCAGGGGCAGGTTGCTCAGTTTCCATGTAGTTGAGTGGTTTTGAGTGAGTTTTTTAATCCTGAGTTCTAATTTGATTGCACTGCGGTTTGTTATAATTTGTGTTCTTTTACATTTGCTGAGGAGTGCTTTACTTCCAACCATGTGGTTGATTTTGGAATAATTGTGATGTGGTCCTGAGAAGAATGTATATTCTGTTGATTTGGGGTGGAGAGTTCTGTAGATGTCTATTAGGTCCACTTTGTGCAGAGCTGAGTTCAAGTCCTGGATATCCTTGTTAACTTTCTGTCTCGTTGATCTGTCTAATGTTGACAGTGGGGTGTTAAAGTCTCCCATTATTATTGTGTGTGAGTCTAAGTTTCTTTGTATGTCTCTAAGGACTTGTTTTATGAATCTGGGTGCTCCTGTATTGGGTGCATATATATTTAGGATAGTTAGTTCTTCTTGTTGAATTGATCCCTTTACCACTATGTAATGGCCTTCTTTGTCTCTTTTAATCTTTGTTGGCTTAAAGTGTGTTTTATGAGAGACTAGGATTACAACCCTTGCTTTTCTTTGTTTTCCATTTGCTTGGTAAATATTCTTCCATCCCTTTATTTTGAGCCTATGTGTGTCTCTGTACATGAGATGAGTCTCCTGGATACAGCACACTGATGGGTCTTGACTCTTTATCCAGTTTGCCACTCTGTGTCTTTTAATTGGGGCATTTAGCCCATTTACATTTAAGGTTAATATTGTTATGTGTGAATTTGATCCTGTCATTATGATGTTAGCTGGTTATTTTTCTCCTTAGTTGATGCAGTTTCTTCCTAGCATCAATGGTCTTTACAATTTGGCATGTTTTTGCAGTGACTGGTACCAGTTCTTCCTTTCCAAGTTTAGTGCTTCCTTCAGGAGCTCTTGTAAGGCAGGCCTGGTGGTGACAAAATCTCTCAGCATTTGCTTGTCTGGAAAGGATTTTATTTCTTCTTTGCTTCTAAAGTTTAGTTTGGCTGGATATGAAATTCTAGGTTGCAAATTCTTTTCTTTAACAATGTTGAATATTGGCCCCCACTCTCTTCTGGCTTGTAGGGTTTCTGCTGAGAGATCTGCTGTTAGTCTGATGGGCTTCCCTTTGTGGGTAACCTGACCTTTCTCTCTGGCTGCCCTTAACATTTTGTCCTTCATTTCAGCTTTGGTGAATCTGACGATTATGTGTCTTGGAGTTGCTCTTCTCGAGGAGTATCTTTGTGGCATTCTCTGTATTTCCTGAATTTGAATGTTGGCCTGCCTTCCTAGGTTGGGGAAGTTCTCCTGGATAATATCCTGCAGAGTGTTTTCCAACTTGATTCCATTCTCCCCATCACTTTCAGGTACACCAATCAGATGTAGATTTGGTCTTTTCACATAGTCCCATATTTCTTGGAGGCTTTGTTCATTTCTTTTTACTCTTTTTTCTCTAAACTTCTCTTCTTGCTTCATTTTATTAATTTGATCTTCAATCACTGATACCCTGTCTTCCACTTGTTCAAGTTCGCTCCTGAAGCTCGTGCATGTGTCACATAGTTCTTGTGCCATGGTTTTCAGCTCCATCAGGTCATTTAAGGTCTTCTCTACACTGTTTATTCTAGTTAGCCATTCATCTCATCTTTTTTCAAGGTTTTTAGCTTCTTTGCGATGGGTTCGAACATCCTCCTTTACCTCGGAGAAGTTTATTACCGATCATCTAAAGCCTACTTCTGTCAACTTGTCAAGGTCATTCTGCATCCAGCTTTGTTCTGTTGTTGGTGAGGAGCTGCATTCCTTTGGAAGATAACAGCGCTCTGATCTTTAGAGTTTTCAGCTTTTCTGTTCTGGTCCCCCCCCCCATCTTTGTGGTTTTATCTACCTTTGGTCTTTGATGATGGTGACATACAGATGGGATTTTGGTGTGGATGTCTTTTCTGTTTGTTAGTTTTCCTTCTAATAGTCAGGACCCTCAGCTGCAGGTCTGTTGGAGTTTGCTGGAGGTCCACTCTGGACCTGTTTGCCTGGGTATCACCAGTGGAGGATGCAGAATAGTAAATATTGCAGAACAGAAATTGTTGCTGCCTGATCCTTCCTCTGGAAGCTTCATCTCAGAGGGGCACTCCCCTGTATGAAGTGTCAGTCGGCCCCTACTGGGAGGTATCTCCCAGTTAGGCTACTCACTTGAGAAGGCAGTCTATCCATTCTCAGATCTCAAACTCCATGCTGGGAGAACCACTACTCTCTTCATAAGTTGTCAGACAGGGATGTTTAAGTCTGCAGAAGTTTCTGCTGCCTTTTGTTCAGCTATGCCCTGCCCCGAAGTGGAGTCTACAGAGGCAGGCAGGCCTCCTTGAGCTGTGATGGGCTCAACCCAGTTTGAGCTTCCTAGTCACTTTGTTTACCTACTCAAGCCTCAGCAATGGTGGACACCTCTCCCCCACCAGCCTCGCTGCTGCCTTACAGTTCGATCTCAGACTGCTGTGCTAGCAGTGAGCGAGGCTCCATGGGTGTGGAACCCTTCAAGCCAGGCGCGGGATATAATCTCCCAGTCTGCTGTTCGCTAAGACCATTGGAAGAGCACAGTATTAGAGTGGGAGTATCCCAATTTTCCAGGTACCGTCTGTCACGGCTTCCCTTGGCTAGGAAAGAGACTTCCCCTACCCCTTCTGCTTCCCAGGTGAAGTGATGCTCCGCCCTGCTTTGGCTCACACTCCATGGGCTGCACCCACTGTCCAACAAGCCCCAGTGAGATGAACCCAGTAACTTAGCTGGAAATGCAGAAATCACCCATCTTCTGCATTGCTCATGCTGGGAGCTGTAGACTGGAGCTGTTCCTATTCAGCCATCTTGGAACCGGTCCATATAGTAACTTTTTATCCTAATGCAGGCAGTGCTATCATTCTAGAGACATTGCTGATAGATTTCTCATCAGGCCAATTTTCTGATGGGTTTCTGTTCTTTGTTTCTGGAATCTTATATGATTTCTTTGCTTCTCCCTCTTTACTTCTTTTTCTGTATATTAGCCAGAGTGGATTCTCTTGTTTGCAATTAAGAATTTTTATCATATCTTATAAAATAAATATGTTTGAAGCTAGTTTTCAAGAGCATGTAGTATTGGAGCAAATAGATCTTTTAAAACATCTCTTTTGACTTTTACATAGCATTCTCTAAATTAATTTCTCTAATTGCTAATCTTATTTCAGAGAACAAAAATGAGATTTCAGAGATGTCCACAATTTTCTTACTGTAGCCTTTTTTGGAGGACAAATAAGATGAGACTACTCCCTTTCGTTCTTGGCCTTTGCTGATTTCTAAATAAATAATAGACTACAGTTTGCAAGCATCAGTAGGGTAATCACCACCACCCTTAGCCCTCTGTACTATTAGGTAAAAAGAATAGAAGCAGCAAAAACATTGCAGAAAAGGCAAACACATTAAAAATAACAATTTAGGAAAACTTTTGGAAGTTAACTTAGAGTGATCATAAACTCAGGTTATAAGATCATAGAATAAATAAAATAGAAGGAAAGGGAAGTGCTTTAGAGAATAGAGAAAGCTGACTGACCCACTCTGGTAGATTAAAGGTGGCGACAGATTCTTTGATAATTGTCTCATTGCTTAAACCAGTAAATTATGGTGGAAGTGATGCTGTGCCAGATCTGAGTCTCACCTTTAAGAGGACTCTTCCTGTCCATTCCCCTACATTTGGAGCCATGAGCTACTTTGTAAGAAGTCTGATTGACTGTGGCTATGAGGAAGCCCATAATAGTCATAATAGCCATGGGTTGAGAGAGAGGGGAAGAGAAGGAGAGATAGAGATTGTAAGCTAGTCTCTAGCTGAGCCAGCCTCAGCCATTAGAGTCATCCAAGATGACTCTAGACATTGTGAAGGGGAGAGAAGCCATCATCCTGTCTGTGCCTGTCCAAAGTTCTGATCCACAGCATCATGAGATAAAATAATAATAATGTTGTTGTTGTTTTTAGCCACCAAGTCTTGAGTAGCTTGTGCACCAATAGATAACCAGAACACTATACCATCTTCATTCATTTCTTCATTAATGTATATACACTGAATACTATTTGGTATACCAGTCTCTGGGGTTAAAGTATATTGGAATAAGTTTCTCTTAAACTGGGTTCTTTAATATTCCCATTTCCAAAGGAGAAAAAATGTTTTAAAAGCCGCAGGAGCTGATTGGAAGTTATAATAGAAAAAGGTGAATAAGGTAAGAAATTTAGAGTTGAAAGAAGAGAAAGTTAAGAGAGGAACAAATCAAGGGGTTACTTAGTGATTTGCAGGGAGTCTTTCCCCCAGAAAGTCAAGCAAGGAGGGGTGCTAGTGACAGTCAAGAGTAATAGAAAGACTGACTTTTAGTCTGAAAGACACAATAGGCACTGAACAGAGGATGATGGCGATGGTAGAATGAATCATGAGGCTCATAATCAGGAGACTTAAAGCAAAAAAAAAAAAAAAGAAAAAAAAAATCAACAACCAAACAGCAATGGGTGAAGAGTTCCCAGGAAAGGCTAATCTATAAATAAGCACTGTGATCTTTCCTGGCCTGATAAAACATCTCATTATGAATAAAAATACAAACGCAGGCCAACAATTCCAGATGTGTTAGAGAATTAAATTTTTTAAAAAATTTAGAAACCAACATACACTTACTGTGTATTTAAAATCTTCATCTGGGTTTAAGGCCACACTATAATGCAACATATTCCTTTTTTTGTTTCGTGGCAAAATGTATAAAAATAGTGGATAATGATATAAATAGCCTCACATCAGTTCATGTTGTGTTTTGCTACCGAGTGAGTGCAGTTCGGGTTTGATTCTGGCACTTTGTGAGTCATGAAAGTTTTCAGTTTTAAGAGTTTCTTGAATCTTATAAATGTGGACAAAGGATTGTTGATCTGTATTAAATTGACTGTGGCTGAAGCTATATAACATCTATAAGAAAATATACTTTCACTTGGGAAAAAATCTATTGTATCTAATTTTGGAAATAAACTGAATGTTAACTTTAATGACTGATTATTATGCTGAAACAAAATCTAAAATTATTTCTATTGAGTATTAAAATCATATATATAACAATTATTTCTAGACTTCAGCTGACTTTGAAGTGTTACTGAAAAACAACAAAAAATTTAAGGCAACAAAATAATTTAGACCATTCCAAATAGTTTACTATAATAGAAGTTGGACTCTAATACTTTTGGACTAAATGAGATAAACCAAAGAAAGGAGAGAAAGCTACAGTATAGAATATGAACTTGTATTATTGTGAAAGTGAAAATAGCAATAAATCTTATATTTGCTTACCAATTTCAACTTTTAAAAATGTTTCAAGATGGCAAGGCAGAATGATTCTCATTCTATTTCAAATTTTTGATACTCCACAAAAGTATTTGATATTCCACAAAAGTATTAAGTACAATATTTGTCAGTTTTCTCTAGAGGAACAGCATACACACAAACACACACACACACATCTCCAATAGATACATAAATAAATAGAATGAATGGTATTTATATATTATCTCACATATATGTATATGAGATTTATTAATATCCTGTGACCTTGTCAAAACTTGGCATATAAAATTAACCATCACAGTACTATACTATAGTTCTTAGTCTTATGATAGAACTGTGAGAAACACAAAGCAAATACATGTCATGGACCCTACTTCTTAACACATTGAAATAATTAGATAATATTACAGGAGTGTTATGTGCATAAATGTTAAATGAACAAAATCAAGACCCAGCCTATTAGGGTATTGGGCAGAGACAGCCTCATCTTCCCCTTTCAGATAAAGAAGTAAACTTGTACACAAAGCTACATAACACACTATTATAAAAATCAATTTCCTTCTCATCTGTCTGGGTCCCTGTTCACTCCTTTATCCTGGCGGCAAGGAAGTCTTTGAACGGTGACTCAGGAAATAAGTCAAAGGACTAATTGGAGGAATTCTTATCTCTGTCAATGTCTAAAGAAGGACATTGAGAACAAGGGATTCAGTGGGTTTAGAGTTCCCATTAGTATAATTTTTCAGACCAGAATAACCTCTGGAATGAAAGGGGAGAGGTGCAAACCTTATGATCATCTTTTAATCTTATAAAAAAATTTTAAAAGTTATGCTTCACCTGCAGTGTTTGTGGTTGCAAAATAAACTCTGATATGACAAGTATCATATTTCATTTATTCCTTCTATAAATGAAACATCATATAAAAGCTACCAGAGCAAGGTCAATGCTTCTCCTATGAAGTCCTTAGGTAGAAATCTTATCTCCTGACAAGCTTGTGGAAGATAAGTCTTCATTTGTGACTTTTAAAGTTTATTTTACAGAGAGCCCTTAGTAATAAATTACTATACTCCAAGGTCAGCTCTGTTTCTACTTTAAAAATCTTACCAAAGTCTATAAAAATCTTCTTGAGAAGACAGAATCCTGCAGCTATTTTAGAGTGTGCTACTTAGAACAAAGTTAAATAATAAAAGGAGATACAATTGTTAATACATTATCAAATTATTTAAAAGATAATCTTTCATGATTTCTACTTGCTTTTGAACTACAAATATTTTTAAAATACACATTTAAAAGAAGTTTTACTACTCTAAATGTTTTATCAGTAACTCTTATTTGGCAAATTTTCTTTTTTCATTATCTACTAGAAAAAGTATAGGATTATGTTGTGTACTTCTGTTTTATGTACAGTTGACCCCTGAACAACACAGGTTGAACTCTGTGGGAACACTTAAAAAAGGATTTTATTCCACCTCTGCCACCCCTGAGACAACAAGACCAACCCCATTGTCTTCCTCCTCCTCAGCCTATTCAATATAAGGACCATGAGGATGAAGACCTTTATGATGGTCCACTTCCACTTCTTCCACTTACTGAATAGTAAATACATTTTCTCTTCCTTATGATTTTGTTAATAACATTTTAATTTCTCTCAAACTCCTGACCTCAAGCAATTCTTCCGCCTCAGCCTCCCAAAGTGCTGGAAGGCCACCACGCCTGTCCACATTTTCTTTTCTTTAGCTCACTTTATTGTAGAAATACAGTATATAATACATATACAAAGTATGTGTTGACCATTAATGTAATTAGTATAGTTGCTGGTCAAGAGTAAGCTATTAGTAGTTATATTTTTGGGAAGTCAAAAGTTATACACAGATTTTTTTTTTTTTTTTAAGAGGGAGTCTAGCTGTGTTGCCCAGGCTGGAGTGCAGTGGCGCCATCTCGGCTCACTGCAAGCTCCGCCTCCCGGGTTCACTCATTCTCCTGCCTCAGCCTCCCGAGTAGCTGGGACTACAGGCACCTGCCACCACACCTGGCTAATTTTTTTTGTATTTTTACTGGAGATGAGGTTTCACCATGTTAGCCAGGATGAATCAATCTCCTCAATCTCCTGACCTCGTGATTTGCCCGCCTCAGCCTCCCAAAGTGCTGGGATTACAGGCATAAGCCACCGCGCCGGGCCTATACACAGATTTTTAATTTTGTGAGAAGTTGGGGGTTGGTGCTGTAACCCTCGCATTGTTCAAGGGTCATCTGTATTTAGTTTTTGAATTCTTCTCCTTGTAGTTCATTCACTCTCTACTGTCTCATTAAGTGCTTTCATTCCTTCACTTGCCAAGAAACATATGATAATTTTTGTATGTTTGTTTTTTCAGAGGTTCTTCTTGGAATCTTCCTAATGTTTCAGGCCTAATGTTTCATTCACCTCATGGTCAGTATCAATTTCTCCTCTGACAAATCATATGTGATTAAAAATACAAACATCTGTTGTGAGGTCTTTAGTTTTGTAGCAGACTTAACTGTTCTTATACTACAATGTTTTAATTATTATAACTTTACAAATATGTTTTAGTATCAGTAAAGCAAGTTCCTTTTCCTTACTCTTCTTTCATTTATATTTTTTCTTGTAATATTTGTTCATGTATTATTACAGAAGCAACATAAAAATACTTTAAAATTGTTTTAAATTCTGTTAATATACGGTTTGTTTTGTTTTGTTTTGATTTTTTTTTTTTTTTTTTTTTTTTTATGAAGAGTCTTGCTCTGTTACCCAAGCTAAAGTGCAGTGGCTCAATCTCGGCTCACTGAAACCTCCACCTCCCAGATTCAAGCGATTCTCCTCCTCAGTCTCCCAAGTAGCTAGGAGGTGCAACCATGTCCAGCTAATTTTTGTACTGTTTTTAGTAAAGATGGGTTTTCACCATGTTGGCAGGCTGGTCTCAAACTCCTAACCTTAGGTGGTTCACCCACCTCAGCCTATACTTTAGTATTTAAATTACAAACTACAACTGTAATTCACAGAAGAGGGAGGGCATATTTAATTTATTTTGGAATTCAATTAAAATTTATAGGCATAATATTTTCATGTTTGTTAAAAAGACATTGCTTTAACATATTAGAAAACACTAACTTTGAAAATAATTAAAATGAATATACTATGTATGAAAACTCATAGGTACAAAGTGAAACTTGAAGCAGTTCTATGGTATTTTTATTATTAGCTGAAAGTATTAAAATAAATTCACTACACATAATTCTTAAAATGGTAGAAAGAAAACACAACCATCTAAAGTAACCAGGACAAAAAAAGTAATAAATTCACTTATAGATATCAGTTCAAAAATCCTAAGTAAAATGCTCAATAAAAAAATGAAAATATACTTCAAAATGATCAATGAAGAAGAAAGTTGATAAGAGGAAAATCTGTTTCTTTTGTATTAATCAAAAAAGTTTAACAATCCAGAAGAAGGTTGAAATTTTTTTTCTAAACTTAAAGATAAATTAACATGATTAAGAATTTCTATTTCTAACCAAATTCTCCTCTTATATTTAATAAAGCACCCCTATCAAAGTTAAATTTAGGAATGACGTGGCCTGGAAGCACCATCTCTATTTTTCCTGGAATTCAAACTAATGCTTTGAAACAAACCAAAACAAGAAGGAAGGAAGGAAAATGAAGAGAAAGAAGGGTAGAGGAGGAGCTGGAGGAAGAGAAACTGTGGTATAAATATTGGAAAAATATATATACTTGAATTATAATAGGATTATCATCAGTGCCCTAAGGAAATAGTAGCTACTAATTAAAAAGGCATAGAATTTCTATGAAAACAAAAGCAAATTAAATGTTAGACCTAATACCATAAAAACCCTAGAAGAAAACCTAGGTAATACCATTCAGGACATAGGCATGGGCAAGGACTTCATGTCTAAAACACCAAAAGCAACAGCAAAAAAAGCCAAAATTGACAAATGGGATCTAATTAAACTAAAGAGCTTCTGCACAGCAAAAGAAACTACCATCAGAGTGAACAGGCAACCTACAGAATGGGAGAAAATTTTTGCAATCTACTCATCTGACAAAGGGCTAATATCCAGAACCTACAAAGAACTCAAACAAATTTACAAGAAAAAAACAAACAACCCATCAAAAAGTGGGCAAAGGATATGAACAGACATTTCTCAAAAGAAGACATGCATACAGCCAACAGACACATGAAAAAATGCTCGTCATCACTGGCCATCAGAGAAATGCAAATCAAAACCACAATGAGATACCATCTCACACCAGTTAGAATGGCAATCATTAAAAATTCAGGAAACAACAGGTGCTGGAGAGGATGTGGAGAAACAGGAACACTTTTACACTGTTGGTGGGACTGTAAACTAGTTCAACCATTATGGAAAACAGTGTGGCGATTCCTCAAGGATCTAGAACTAGAAGTACCATATGACCCAGCCATCCCATTACTGGGTATATACCCAAAGGATTATAAATCATGCTGCTATAAAGACACATGCACATGTATGTTCATTGTGGCACTATTCACAATAGCAAAGACTTGGAATCAACCCAAATGTCCATCAGTGACAGACTGGATTAAGAAAATGTGGCACATATACACCATGGAATACTATGCAGCCATATAAAAGGATGAGTTTGTGTCCTTCGTAGGGACATGGATGCAGCTGGAAACCATCATTCTCAGCAAACTATCGCAAGAACAGAAAACCAAACACCGCATGTTCTCACTCACAAGTGGGAACTGAACAATGAGATCACTTGGACTCAGGAAGGGGAACATCACACACCGGGGCCTATCACGGGGAGGGGGGAGGGGGGAGGGATTGCATTGGGAGTTATAGCTGATGTAAATGATGAGTTGATGGGTGCTGATGAGTTGATGGGTGCAGCACACCAACATGGCACAAGTATACATATGTAACAAACCTGCACGTTATGCACATATACCCTAGAACTTAAAGTATAATAATAAAAAAAAGAAAAATATTTAAATGAATGGCCATATATTTCCTACTCTGTGTGTGCGTGTGTGTGCGTGTGTGTGTGTGTGTGTGTGACTAAATATGGTGAACGTATCAATTGCCTCCAAATTAATTTATATGCTAAATGCAGTTCAAATAAAAATCTTGGCCAGACTCACACCTGTAATCCCAGCAGTTTGGGAGGCTGAGGCAGGTGGATCACCTGAGGTTAGGAGTTCGAGACCAGCCTGGCCAACCTGGTGAAACCTCACCTCTACTAAAAATACAAAATATTAGCAGAGTGTTGGGGTGCACACCTGTAGTCCCAGCTACTTGGGAGGCTGAGTCATGAGAATCACTTGAACCCAGGAGTTGGAGGCTGCCTGGACAGAGCGAGACTCTGTCTCAAAAAAAGAAAAAAAAAAAGAAAAGGTGGATTGTCTTTATTATATGGCATAAAATGATATATTTGTAATTTCTGAAATCAAACTTTCTAGTCATATTATTTATATCTTCTGTACCCTTATGTATAATTTGTCAAAGACTGATAGAATAGTGTGATCTCTTCTACTGCATTTTTATCAATGAATACTTGTATTCCTGAAATATTTTGCTTTATATATTTTCATACTTTCTGTACTTCATGATTCATAACATTTTCATTGTGTTGTATACTTTTTAATATTTTTTACCTCAAATTCTGCTTAATCTACAAAAACTACTTTTAAAATATTTGTATTGTTTGATATATTTTTTCTGCCTTTAAAAAAACAATTGGAATGTTAGTTCCAATAAAAGAGAGTCATATATTATATCTATAACTTGAAACCATCTGGGACCAGAGGTCAAAATATGTGCATTTTATATGTCAGGCTGTTATAGGATAAATCATATAATTGCATGCAATCAGTTTTTAAAACTCCAGATAAAAATTTTTCTTTTTATTTAAATTCTTATACATTTTTAGTCATAAACTATTTGCTTATATCTTTGGTCAGCTTGAATTTCGCAAACTTCTTTTTTTACTCCTTGTATTACTCTTTGTTAATATAATCTATTTTTTGACCTAGACAATTGCATTTAAATATGATTTTTATATTACATAGCTCCTTTTGTGCAATTCATTTTTGATGTTAGTTTTGTATTGAAACTTTGAATCATTTAGACTGATTTTATTTTTGCCTTGTTTCATCATTTGTCATTTTATTTAAGTTCCTACAAGCCCCCTATTCTTCAGCTATTAATTTTGCTTCATTTCTCAATTATTTTGGGATACTTTTTCCTTAAAAATATGATTTTTCTATTTTCAGCTTCCTTGATTATGTCAGAATGTCCTTATCCTTAATTTGACTGGGTAATATTCTTGAATGTTGTTTTTTTCTTTCTCCTGTATAAGTGAAACCTTAATGTTTAACCTCGTTGAATCAGAGGCTATGTATCTGAGGATGTTAGTAAATGTCTCCTTACTTTTGGTAATACAGACTATTTCATGACCCCTAAACGTGCTACTTTGGGAAGCCTAGGTTGTCTTTTTACTCATTGCCACATGTGGAGGTCCAGATTCAACTGCCATCCTATCTGACAGCCTTTGACACTGTGAGCAATCATAATCTCCTGGAGCATCTTACTAATGACCTTAGTGAAAGCAGTTTTCAGAAAAGTGCTAGAAGCAGAATCCAGATTGCAAAAGGACTACTAGGCAATCAATACTTGAGGAAATGAATTCAGACGATATAAACTACCAGATAGCTGGTGGTAAAGGGAATGAGAGGGGAGCAGTAGTAACTGGAGGTGGAGACTGGTTGAGGGAAGTTATTTTCTGAATGGGAAAGATGTGTGTGTGGCTGAAGGAAGCGGGAAAGAACCTTGTGGAACAGAATAGCTTGAAAATGCCCAAGAATGGGGACTAATGTGTGAGGCAGTGTTGCAGAGAGCACCAAAGAGGTCAGAATCTGTCTTAGTATGTTTGGGCCATTGCAACAGAATAGACTCAATAGCTGATCTTAGACATTCCCAGCCTATAAAACTGTGAGAAATATTTGGAGGCTGGGAAGTTCAAGATCACAATGCTGGCATTTTTGGTGCCTGGCGGGGGCCCACTTCCTGGTTCATAGATGACCATCTTCTTGAAAGGGGTGAGAAAGCTCTCCAGGGTCTCTCTTATAAGGGCACCAATCCCATTCATAAGGGGCCCTGCCCTGGAAACCTAATCACCTACCAAAGTCCCCACCTCCTAATACATCACCCTGGGGGTCAAGGTTTCAACATATGAATTTTGCAGGGAAACAAACATTCATTGTTAGCAAGGGGAGCATACAATTACCTAACACATGCTTTGAGACACTGAGGATGTATATTTTCCACAAAAGTCTGTCTTTTTGTAAATCTCTAGAGTCAATAGTCAAACCCGCCCTTCAGAATTTCTAAATTCAAAGTAAGTTCCACTCTTTTTAGTCAGTCTTTCCTGAAGGGATTTTAAAAATGCCTAAAATATTATGATGAGAATAAATAATGCCATGTTAATGTTTTCCTGCTAATTGTTGTGTAGTTTGATCATTTGAGTCTTACATCTGATTTTAGCCATGAACATCAGAGTCTTGACTCTAGGGATGATCCTGACATGTCCTATGCCACATAGTTTGGCCTCTGAATTTTAAAGATAATTAAAGAGAATTACCACTATACTGACAGAGACTAAAAAAAGCTTTTAAAATTCATAGCTGTAATGTTTCTTTGTAAAACAAAACAAAAAAAAGGAGCACAAATGAACAATTGTGCCATAGGCAATCAGTAGAACACTTTCTTTAATATTATTATTATTATTATTATTATTATTATCTGGTTTTTTTGAGATGGGGTCTCACTCTGTTGCCCAAGCTGGAGTGCAGTGGGACGATCTTGGCTCACTGCAACCTCCGCTTCTCAGGTTAAAGCGATTCTCCTGCTTCAGAACCGACCCCCGCCCCACCACCCGCCCCAAGTAGCCGGGATTACAGGCACCTGTCAGCACGCCCAGCTAATTTTTTTGTGTTTTTAGTAGAGACAGGGTTCCACCATATTGGCCAGACTGGTCTCCAACTCCTGACCTCAGGGTGATCCACCCACCTCAGCCTCCCAAAGTGCTGGTGAAAGGGGAAAGGCCCCCTTGTCCCCTTCACAGGACATGCGATGGGGGTGTGACTGGCTTCTTCAGTGCTTTGCTGCTCAGACATCTAGGGGAGCACACAGACGAGCAGGCTGTGGGGCTTCAACCCACAGCAGTGTCTAGGGGTGAATGTTTACAGCTCCTGAAGCCCCAGTGGGTGTGTGCTTTTTTTAGTTTTGCCCTCTATAGGCGGCTTGTGTTAACCAGCTCAATTAGACCCTCTACCTTGTTGCAAGGACAGAGGGCTTTCTGCATTCAGGGTTCTTGACTTGGTGAGCTGGAAGAATGGGATCACATGTGGGCTTGGAGAATGAGTGCAAAGTTTTATTGAGTGGGAGTAGCTCTCACCTGATAGGGGAGCCAGAAAGGCGATGGTTTTCCCCTGGAGTTGGGCAGCTCAACGGCCTGACTCGTCTTAGACCACTGGTGCCAAACTCCGAGTCCTTCTGCCAGTCACCGGCCTGCTGGCCTGCCCGCCTGTCGGCCTGCCGGTGCATGCTCTTCTGCAGCCTACTGTTGTGAGCAGCCACTTCTGTCTTCTTCCGCCAAGGTGCACCTCTCCACATCCAGCCACTTGTGTGTCTGTCCGCTAGGGTCTTTGGTTTTTAAGGCTCAGGATGAGGGTGTGTTGGCCCAGCGTGGTCTTGGAAAATTCAACATTTTGGGCACCAAAGCAGGAGTGCCTGTCCTCACCTAGCTCCGTGGGAGTAGAGCCCTAGCCAGGGACCCGCCTTTCTCTACCTAGCACAGCCCCCGTCCCGTATCACTGGGACTATAGGTGTGAGCCACCGCACCCAGCCGATATTTTCTTTTAATCTCAAACCCTGTTCGGTGCAAAAACATCTTTGGTCTGTGTATTTTAGGTATTTAGGTGACTTAGAATCACTTTCCTTAACTGTTGTGCATGTGCATGTGTTTATGTAGACAGATACAACTCTTCCATAATGAGGATAATAATGTAATAACAAATTTATTGAATGTATATAGGTTTTGCATCTGTTGTTTATGCATGTCAGTATTGAAAATGGAACTGCATAGACTGATGAGCCTGATATTAATTAAGTGAGAATCACACCTGGTCTTACATGCATTACCCCTCAAATGTTGGCTTAAATAGTTTATTCCATACTGCCGTACTTCCAAATTTACATATGCCAATATTTAAATAATTATGCATGTTTTAACAATTGATTAGAAAACTAAGTTGAAAGAAATTACTCAATTGGCAAAATGGCTCCGGTCTGCAGCTCCCAGCAAATGCAGAAGGCAGGTGATTTCTGCATTTCCATTAGAGGTACCCAGTTCATCTCAATAGGACTGGTTAGGCAGTGGGTGCAGCCCGCCGAGGGCAAGTAGAAGCAAAGTGGGGCATCACCTCACCGGGAAGTGTAAGGAGCCAGGGACCTCCCTCCTCCAGCCAAGGGAAGCTGTGAGGGACATGCTATCTGGCCTGGGTACTATGCTTTTCCCAGGGTTTTTGCAATTTGCGGATCAGGAGATTCCCTAGTGTGCCTACACTACCAGGGTCCTGGGTTTCAAGCACAAAACTGGGCGGCTATTTGGGCAGACACTGAGCTGCCTTTTTTTTTTTTTTTTTAACCCCGGTGGCTCCTGGAACCCCAGTGGGACAGAACTGTTCCCTCGTCTGGAAAGGGGGCTGAAGCCAGGGAGCCAAGTGATCTTGCTCAGCGAGCAGGTCCCACTCCCACGGTGCCCAGCAAGATAAGAACCACTGGCTTGAAATTCTCACTGCCAGCACCGCAGTCTGAAGTCAACCTGGGATGACAGAGCTTGGTAGGAGGAGGGGCATCCACCATTACTGAGGCTTGAGTAGGTGGTTTCCCCCTGATAGTGCTAAGGGGGCCTGGAAGTTTGGACTGGGCAGAACTCAACACAGTGTGGCAAAGTGGCTGTGGCCAGACTGCCTGTCTAGATTCCTCCTCACTGGGCAGGGCATCTCTGAAAGAAAGGCAGCAGCTCCAGTCAGGGGCTTATAGACAAAACTCCTATCTCCCTGGGACAGAGCACCTAGGGGAAGGGGTGGCTGTGGGGACAGCTTCAACAGACTTAAACATTCCTGCTTGCCAGCTCTGAAGAGAGCAGCTGATCCTGACAAGGAGTGTTCTCCAAGCATAGTGCTCAAGCTCTGCTTAGGGACAGACTGCCTCTTCAAGTGGGTCCCTGACCCCCCAAGCCTCCTGACTGGGAGAGACCTCCCAGCGGGGGCCGACAGACACCTCACACAGGAGAGCTCCAGCTGGCATCAGCCTGGTGTCCTTCTGGGACGAAGCTTCCAGAGGAAGAAGCAGGCAGCAATCTTTGTTGTTCTGCAGCCTCCGCTGGTGATACCCAAGCAAACAGGGTCTGGAGTGGACCTCTAGTAAACTGCAGCAAACCTGTAGAAGAGAGGCCCGACTGTTAGAAGGAAAACTAATAAACAGAAAGCAACAACATCAACATCAACAAAAATGACCCCTACACAAAAAGCGCATTGAAAGGTCATCAGCCCCAAAGATCAAAAGGTAGGTAAATCCACGAAGATTAGGAAAATCCAGTGCAAAAAGGCAGAAAATTCCAAAAAACAGGGTGCCTCTTCTCCTCCAAATGATCCCAACTCCTCGCCAGCAAAGGCACAAAACTGTACGGAGAATGAGATTGACAAATTGACAGAAGAAGGCTTCAGAAGGTGGGTAATGACAAACTCCTTTGAGCTAAAGAAGCATGTTCTAACCCAATGCAAGGACACTAAGAACCTTGATAAATGGTTACAGGAACCGCCAACTAGAATAACCAGTTTAGAGAACATAAATTACCCGATGGAGCTGAACAACACAGCCCAAGAACTTCGTGAAGCATACACAAGTATCAGTAGCCAAATCAATCAAGTGGAAGAAAGGGTATCAGAGATGGCAGATCAACTTATTGAAATAAGGCATGAAGACAAGATTAGAGAAAAAAGAATGAAAAGGAACAAACAAAGCCTCCAAGAAATATGGGACTGTGTGAAACGACCAAACCTGTGATTGATTGGTGTACCTGAAAGTGAATGGGAGAATGGAACCAAGTTGGAAAACACACTTCAGGATATTATCCAGAAGAACTTCCCTAACCTAGCAAGACAGGCCAACATTCAAATTCAGGAAATACAGAGAACACCACTAAGATACTCCTCAAGAAGAGCAACCCCAAGACACATAATCGTCAGATTCTCCAAGGTTGAAATGGGAAAACAATGTTAAGGGTAGCCAGAGAGAAAGGTCAGGTCACCTACAAAAGGAAGCCTATCAGACTAACAGCAGATCTCTCAGCAGAAACCCTACAAGCCAGAAGAGAGTGGGGGCCAATATTCAACATTCTTAAAGAATTTTCAGATCAGAATTTCATATCCAGCCAAACTAAGCTTCATAAGCAAAGGAGAAATAAAATCCTTTCCAGACAAGCAAATGCTGAGAGATTTTGTCACCACCAGGCCTGCCTTACAAGAGCTCCCGAAGGAAGCACTAAATATGGAAAGGAAAAACCAGTACTGGCCACTGCAAAAACACACCAAAATATAAAGATCAATGACACTATGATGAAACTGCTTCAAATAATGTGCAAAATAACCAGCTAGTATCATGATGACAGGATCCAATTCACATATGACAATGTTAACCTTAAATGTAAATGGGCTAAATGCCCCAATTAAAAGACACAGACTGGCAAATTAGATAAAGAGTCAAGACCCATTGGTATTCAGGGCACCCATCTCACATGCAAAGACACATAGACTCAAAATAAAGGGATGGAGAAATATTTACCAAGCAAATGGAAATTTAAAACAAGGCAGGGGTTGCAATCCTTGTCTCTGGTAAAACAGACTTGAAACCAACAAAGATCAAAACAGACAAAGAAGGGCATTACATAATGGTAAATGGATCAATGCAACAAGAAGAGCTAACTCTCCTAAGTATATATGCACCCAATACAGGAGCACCCAGATTCATCAAGCAGTTTTTAGAGACCTACAAAGAGTCTTAAACTCCCACACAATAGTAGTGGGAGACTTTAACACCCAACTGTCAATATCAGACGGATCAATGAGACGGAAAATTAACAAGGATATTCAGGACTTGAACTCAGCTCTGGATCAAGCGGACCTAATAGCCATCTACAGAACTCTCCCCCACAAATCAACAGAATATACATTCTTTTCAGCGCCACATAGCATTTATTCTAAAATTGACCACATAATTGGAAGTAAAACACTCCTCAGCAAATGCAAAAGAATGGAAATAATAACAAACAGCTCAGACCACAGTGCAATCAAATTAGAACTCAGGATTAAGAAACTCACTCAAAATTTCACAACTACATGGAAATTGAACAATCTGCACCTGAATGACTGCTTGGTAAATAATGAAATTAAGGCATAAATAAAAAAGTTATTTGAAACTGATGAGAACAAAGACAAAACGTACCAGAATCTCTGGGACACAGGTAAAGTAATGTTAACAGGGAAATTTATAGCACTAAATGCCCGCATCAGAAAGCTAGAAAGATCTGAAATCAACACCTGAACATCACAATGAAAAGAACTAGAGAAGCAAGAGCAAACAAATTCAAAAGCTAGCAGAAGGCAAGAAATAACTAAGATAAGAGCAGAACTGAAGGAGAGAGAGACACCAAAACCCTTCAAAAAGTTAATGAATCCAGGAGCTGATTTTTTTAAAAGATTAACAAAACAGATAGATTGCTCGCTAGGCTAATAAAGAAGAAAAGACAGAAAAAATAAATAGACACAAAAAATGACAAAAGAGATATCACCACTGATCCCACAGAAATACAAACTACCATCAGAGAGTACTATAAACACCTCTACACAAATAAACTGGAAAATCTAGAAGAAATGGATACATTCCTGGACACACACACTCTCCCAAGAGTAAACCAGGAAGAAGTCAAATCCCTCAATAAACCAATAACAAGTTCTGAAATTGAGTTAGTAATTAATAGCCTACCAACCAAAAAAAGTCCAGGACCAAACAGATTCACAAGTGAATACTACCAGAGGTATAAAGAGGAGCTGGTACCATTCTTCTGAAACTATTCCAAACAATAGAAAAAGAGGGACTCCTCCCTAAGTCATTTTATGAGACTGGCATCATCCTGATACCAAATCTGGCCGAGACACACACACAAAAAAGAAAATTTCAGGCTAATGTTCCTGATGAACATCGATATGAAAATCCTCAATAACATAGTGGCAATCCGAATCCAGCAGCACATCAAAAAGCTTATCCACCATGATCAAGTTGGCTTCATCCTTGGGATGCAAGGCTGGTTCAACATACACAAATCAATAAAGGTAATCCATCACATAAACAGAATCAATGACAAAAACCACAGGATTGTCTCAATAGATGCAGAAAAGGCCTTTGATATAATTCAATGCCCCTTCATGCCAAAAACTCTCAATAAACTAGGTATTGATGGAACATATCTCAATATAATAAGAGCTACTTATGACAAAGCCATAGCTAATATCATATTAAATGGGCAAAAGCTGGAAGCATTGCCTTTGAAACCTGGCACAAGGCAAAGATGCCCTCTTTCGCCTATCGTATTCAACACAGTATTGTGCCGAGACCAGCTCAGTCAGGAAGACCCTAACGCAGCCATGCTAGAGGAATTAAAGACACACACACAGAAATATCGAAGTGTGAAGTGGGAAAGCAGGGGTCTCACAGCCTTTAGAGCTGAAAGCCCTGAACAGAGATTTACCCACTTATTTATTAACAGCAAGCCACTCATTAGCATTGTTTCTGTAGATATTAAATTAACTAAAAGTATCCCTTATGGGAGACGAAGGGATGGGTTGAATTAAAGGAATAGGTTGGGCTAGTTAACTGCGGTAGGAGCATATCCTTAAGGCACAGATCACTCATGCTATTGTTTGTGACTTAAGAATGCCTTTAAGCAGTTTTTCGCCCTGGGCGGGCCAGGTGTTCCTTGCCCTCATTCCTGTAAACCCACAACCTTCCAGCATGGGCGTTATGGCCATTACAAATATGTCACAGTGCTGCAGAGATTTTGTTTATGGCCAGTTTTGGGGCCAGTTTATGGCCAGATTTTGGGGGGTTTGTTCCCAAGAGTATTGGAAGTTCTGGTTGGAGAATCAGGCAAGAGAAAGAAATATAGGATATCAAATAGGAAGAGAGGAAGTCAAATTGTCTCTGTTTGCAGATGACATGATTGTATATTTAGAACATATACATATTTAGAACATTTAGAAAACCCCATTGTCTCAGCCCCCAAACCCCTTAGGCTGATAAGCAACTTCAGCAAAGTCTCAGGATACAAAATCAATGTGAAAAAATCAGAAGCATTCCTATATGCCAATAACAGAGAAGCAGAGAGCCAAATTATGAGTGAACTCCCATTCACAATTGCTACAAAGAGAATAAAATACCTAGGAATACAACTTACAAGAGACGTGAAGGACCTCTTCAAGGATAACTATAAAACACTACTCAAGGAAATAAGAGAGGACACAAACAAATAAAAAAAAATTCCATTCTCATGGATAGGAAGAATCAATATTGTGAAAATGGCCATACTGCCCAAAGTAATTTACAGATTCAATGCTATTCCCATCAAGCTACCATTGACTTTCTTCACAGAATTAGAAAAAACTACTTAGATTTCATATGGAACCAAAAAAAGCCCCTAGAGCCAAGACAATCCTAAGCAAAAATAACAAAGCTGGAGGCATTACACTACCTGACTTCAAACTGTACTACAAGGCTACGGTAACCAAAACAGCATGGTACTGGTACCAAAACAGACATATAGACCAATGGAAAAGAATAGAGGCCTCAGAAATAACACCACACATCTACAACCATCTGATCTTCAACAAACCTGACAAAAACAAGCAATGGGGAAAGGATTCCCTATTTAACAATTGGTGCTGGGAAAACTGGCTACCTATATGGAGAAAACAGAAACTAGACCCCTTCCTTACACCTTATACAAAAATTAACTCAAGACAGATTGAAGACTTAAACATAAAACCTAAAACAAAAAACCCTAGAAGAAAACCTAGGCAATACCATTCAGGATATAGGCATGGGCAAAGACTTCATGACTAAAATAGCAAAAGCAATTACAACAAAAACCAAAATTGACAAATGTGATCTAATTAAACAAAATAGCTTCTACACAGCAAAAGAAACTATCATCACTGTAAACAGGCAACCTACAGAATGGGAGAAAATTTTTGCAATCTATCCATCTGACAAAGGTCTAATATCCAGAATCTACAAGGAACTGAGACAAATTTACAAGAAAAAGACAACCCCATCAAAAAGTGGGTGAAGGATATGAACAAACACTTCTTCAAAAATTACATTTATGTGGCCAACAAACATGAAAAAAAGCCCATCATCACTGATCGTTAGAGAAATGCAAATCAAAACCACAATGAGATACCATCTCATGCCAGTTAGAATGGTGATCATTAAAAAGTCAAGAAACAGCAGATGCTGGCAAGGATTTGGAGAAATGGGAATGCTTTTACACTGTTGATGGGAGTATAAATTAGTTCAACCATTGTGGAAGACAGCATGACGATTCCCCAAGGATCTAGAAACAGAAATCCCATTACTGGGTATATACTCAAAGGATTATAAATCATTCTGTTATAAAGATACATGCACCCATATATTTATTGCAGCACTATTTGCAATAGCAAAGACTTGGAACCAACCCAAATGCCCATCAATGATAGACTGGATAAAGAAAATGTGGCACATATACACCATGGAATACTATGCAGCCATAAAAAAGAATGAGTTTATGTCCTTTGCAGGGACATGGATGAAGCTAGAAACCATCATTCTCAGCAAACTAACACAGGAATGGAAAACCAAACACTGCATATCCTCACTCATAAGTCGGAGTTGAACAATGAGAACACATGAACAGAGGGAGGGGAACATCACACACTGGGCCCTGTCTAGGGGTGGAGGGCTAGTGGAGGGAGAGCATTAGGACAAATACCTAATGCATGCAGGGCTTAAAACCTAGATGACAGGTTGATAGGTGCAGCAATCTGCCATGGCACATGTACACCTATGCAACAAACCTGCACATTCTGCACATGTACCCCAGAACTTAAAGTAAAATAAAATAAAATAATGTGTATATATACATTTATATATTTATATGTATATATATAGACATAGATATAGATGAAGATATATTAAGTCACAATCAGAACCATATGTTTCAACACTGGACTATATTCTTGTTTGTCCATAACTGTGTATCTCTTATCTATTTTATGATTGCTTTCATCCATGTAGGTAGATCCCTACAACTAGACTGTAAGTTTCACAGATAGGAATCAGGCCACATAGCTGACAAATACTAATGAACACCCAGCACAACCCTTAAGGGCAGAAGTGTTAGACACTCCCCGCCAAAAGAAGAAATTACTCTTTTAACAATTGTTCTAAATACATGTTAATAGTTTAGTGCATTTGAAATAGAAGATGGAATTGAAGCCATATGATCTTAAAGGAAATCATTCTCAATTACTTTTAAAACCATAACTAGTAATGAGTTTTCAATTTAAATGGACATAAAGTTGTTAGAAGTAAATTTTCTGGGCCGGGCGCAGTGGCTCAAGCCTGTAATCTCAGCACTTTGGGAGGCCGAGACGGGCGGATCACGAGGTCAGGAGATCAAGACCATCCTGGCTAACACGGTGAAACCCCATCTCTACTAAAAAATACAAAAAAAAAAAAAAAACTAGCTGGGCGAGGTGGCTGGCGCCTGTAGTCCCAGCTACTTGGGAGACTGAGGCAGGAGAATGGCGTGAACCTAGGAGGCAGAGCTTGCAGTGAGCTGAGATCCGGCCACTGCACTCCAGCCTGGGCGACAGAGCAAGACTCCATCTCAAAAAAAAAAAAAAAAAAAAAAGAAGTAAATTTTCTGATCAAATCAGGTGGCTTTTCCATTTGTATTTAAGAGGCTAGCTGGCATCAAGCAGTCACCAAGGCAGTCCATCTGGAAACTATTTTGTATTGCTGATGCTAATATAAAAAAGATAGAAACAAAATGAGATTTGATTAATTGATTTAATATATATACTTTAATCAAGAATTGGCAGATAAAGGGATTCATTAAAAAGTATACAAAAGTTCATATTGTTCAAGTGAATACAATTAATATCTTAAAAATTTAAAAAAATATTTGGATAGGACACAATGAAATAAAGAATAATATTGCTATAGGTGTAATATTTTGTCAATAAATTCAAGAACCAAAATTATATTCCCTGTTTAATCTTAGTTTTTAGTCCCTAAATATCCCAAAAGATACCTTATGAACTAAATAGAGAGGCACAGATTACAATGGGAATGAGTTAAAATGATAGTATGTTTGTTACAAAAATTTAGCAAAATTTATGGGCTTTATCAGAAAAATAAAGGCAAAGACAATGTAAAACAAAAGCACGAATCAGATGCAGTTTTTCAACAACTAGGGCAGATTAAACAAAGTAGGTTTATTTTTATAAGCATTTTCACAGCTCAAGCAACGTAAATTTAAGGAGCTCATAGGACCTTCTTACAAAATAAAAATTCAGCCTCTAAATGACAACTACTTTTTGGAAACCTAAATAAGGAAATTAAAACCAAATAAGTTATGGGGCCAATAAATTATGGTTCAAGGAGAGGAAATTAGCCCGCGATTTTTCTGCTAGATGAAAAAATACTATATACATACATATATGTGTGTATATATACAGATATATGTTTATATAAGTAAATATACATAAATACACTTTCTTCTTCTTTTGTAGTTTATAAGACTGAATTTTTACAAAAAAAAAAAAAAGAGGAAGATTAAGATATCATCCAATGCTAGCATCATTATATATCTTGAACTCAGACAAAAGTGACAGTGACTGCATGTCTCCCTTACCTCTTGTCAAATTCTAACTTCCTGGTAATGAAATGTATGAGCTGTACCCACCTACCACTAGACTTCATGGATAGCTCTGTTGATTTGAGAAAACTTGAATTCTGAAGGGGTAGAGTTGCTGACAGATGTCACATCAGACTCTCACGTGAACACATACTATTAGTATATACTAAGGGAAAGAAAAAGGATACTCTTATGTGTTCAGTAGTGATGTGAAACTGGATGCTCTCATCTCCAAATAAAAACACGTGGCTTCCTTTTCTTTCTTTTTTTTTTTTTTTTGTTAATTGGCTAATTATATTGGTTAGTCTGTTTATGAAAATAGGAGAGTATGATTTAGGGATGCCAGGCAAACATTCCCATCTAAATTATCCTGGGTAGTCTGGAATCAGAAGAGTGGGTCTCAGCCCCAATTTTGAAGTCCGTATGACCTTCATCAGTTAGAGTATCTGATTAAGATTCAAATTTCCTATTTGTAAATAACCAATTTCCTATTTGTAAAAAACCAATCAGCTAGATAACTTCTAAGATGGTGTGTCCAAATCTAAGCTTTTCTAAATTTGCTTAATAAAGGCATTCAAATTCTCATGAAGATAGGGTCAGAGCATGGACTTTGGAAAGCTAAGAGGGTCATTTGAAGCACCTTCAATGTCCAAATCAGTAGAGATTTGTATTCTGCAACTTTATTTTTCAAGTATATATAGCAGCAAGTCAAATAATTTTTTTTAAATGACAGCTTAGCAGAGATTTTTAGCTTCCTTTAAAATGCCTCACTTCTAAAAAGACATGAATTATTATCTTCTATGTAAATTATGAAATAAGTAGAAAACCAATCCCAGATAGCCATAATCTATACACTATATCACTTAAAGGAAATAATGGGGAGAGGGAGAAGATGCTGCACACACATGTAGAGTGGTTAGAAGCTGTCTTCTGAGCACTAGTCTTTCTGTTGCATCAACTTTTTTTATCTGCCATGGTAGGCCTATCTCTCAGGGAGGATGTGAAGTTCAGGAGTGAATTAAGAGACTGTGTGTGGGGCTAGGAATGGGGCAGTCAGTGTTTAGCCTTAGTGAAGGAAAATCCATATTGTTGAGTTCATGCAAGGCCCTGTGCTCACCCTGTGGGACCTTTGTTCATAGGCCCATTCAACAAGCATTAAGAGTAGCTGGAATTAAAAATTGACTAATATCCATGGGTCAGGCGTTTTTACTTATTGATTAAAATCTTTCTCCACAGTGAATGCCCTCTGGTGACAATTGCATGGAATATATCTGTTCCAAGAAGTTCATCCACATGTCCCTCCCTATTTCCTCCTTGTTACTATTTTTTCAATGTTGTTCTTTCCATGTCCCTGACCAACTAATAACCTTATTGGCTGCTCTTATGAAGCAACATAAATCTGTACCTGCAGCCATCTCTCTTTCCCTACCAACTAGACAACTAGGTGTTCTGTTCCTTTGGAGGACTTTCCTTAATTCTGTCTTTCAGGGTCACCTCTAAGTAGAGCTATAATCACTGGTTATCTACTTTCTGGAACATGTCAGCCTGCTATACTGAGCCCTGATTGCAAGTTAAGCAAAAAGTGGGCAAAGCACTAGGAGCAGAATCCATGGGATACTGAGCCACACATTCATTCAATTTAGTAGAGCCTCAGATATGCTAAAGCTCAATCTTACATTCCATTTTTCATTTAATATTGGAGCATCACTGTACTATACAATTTAGTAATTGTAGATCATAATGTAGGTGGTTCAAATTGCATAGTCACTGGAAGTCCATTGGTGAAGTCTTAAATCTCTGCTGAAGCAAGCTAGGAGCTGATTTGCAAATGGAAAATGGTTAAATCAAGAGGATATGATCTTACTAAAAAACCCTAAGGGCTTTCCTATCAGGGGTTGCCAGGTATTCCATAGATCCTCTCTTCCTGCCACAGACTCTCTGAATACAGATGGGTCTTCTGGCTCCTAATGCCTGGGTGGCAAGGCAGTTTACACTGCAGCTGCACCTGTTAGGAAATGCTCTTGACATCACTCAAAACTGCCTTATGGATTACCAACAAATAAGTTACAGCAATATGTTCAAACTTAATATATGTGACTTCCAATATCCAGAGATCCACAAAATTGTGCCTCTTCCTTTGTGGTGGGCATTACAATGTGTGTCTCATTTTAGAAGGGGCATCACAACAAGCTCTAGACTGTATAGGTGCCTAGAAGCTTCACTGAAAGATGAAGAATATGTATATATTACTAGCCTTTTCCTCACTAAGGCATATATATATATACACATATACATATACATATGTATATATATTTGACTTGTCTTTGGAAAGTGAATGAATGTGATACCTATTCACTTTGAATGTGGAGAGATGAGATCATAGTTTATATTCTGTAATAGAATCACTTATTTGCATTTTAATGACATGCCATGGAAAGGCTGCCATTCTAACATTAGTAAAAAATGCATTAATGTAAAATGGCAACATTAGCCTGAGATTTAAGCAACAGTGAGTACGTATTCACATTATTCAAAATGTGTGAAGTGTGTGTCTGTGTGTGTGTGTGTGTGTGTGTGTGTGTGGTCCCTTTGAGATCTACTTTTACATTTTATTGCTTTTACAGCCTTAGAATTATTTGTGAGGAAAATATGTGTGCTAGAAAGTGATTTAGTGCATTGACTGGTGGCTCCCCAAAAAAGATGTGTTCCCTTCCTAGGATCTGTGAACAAGACCTTATTTGGTAAAGGGCTGTTTATACATGTGGTTAAGCTAAGCTACTTGAAATAAGATTATCCTGGATTATCCAGATGGGCCCTAAATCCAATGGCAAGTGTCCTTATCAGAGACACACAGACAAGAGGCACACAGAGAAGAGGAAAAGCTATGTGAAGACAAAGACCAAGAAAAACCTACAGCCTGTAGAAGCTGGAAAAGATGAGAAGGGATTCTTTCCTAACCTTTCACAGGGAGTGCAGTCCTGCTGACACCTTGATTTCAGACCTCTGGCCTCCAGAACTGTGAGAGAATACATTTCTGTAGTGTTAAGCTGCCAAGTTTGTGGTAATTTGTTATGGCAGCCCTGGGAAGCAGATACAGACATCCATAAACATTTAACTTCAGCACATTCTCTGATGGAAATGATGCTATGTATTTGGGACATAAAAAATGATTATGGCATAATGTCTTTTCCTAGAGGGCAAACAGACACATCTACAATTAACTCAGTGTAGCAATGCTAAGTTAGCAGTATAAGGGGAGCACAGAAGAAGTGATAACTTTTGGCAGGATTATTCAGGAAATGTCAAGTGGTCTGATGCGGTTGGAGCAAAAGCATGCATGACAGAGAGGGACAAGAGATGAGATTATGAAAGAACATAGAGGGAAGACTGAATACTCTCGATTACTGTTTTAAAGAGTTTACGACTTCATCCTGTGGGTTTGGAATAGTCAACCTTGAATGACAACTATTAGAGACAGGTAGACAGGTAGTTGCTGTCTGGAGTTTAGTGTTTAGATGGATTGTGAAGCATATCGGGCTCATTTATTCACTCATCAAAAATTTAGTGAGAATATGTTATGAGCCAGTACTATGAAAACGACTTGGAATGGCAAAGTAGACCCCGCCTTCGTTGAACATATAAATGAAAGGAGAAAAAACCATGGGCATGTGGGGAGAAGACATGTTTACAATTTGTTTACCAGCTATGCCTTAAGAAATGGGGAGCTATTGAGGGCTTGCAACTGAATAGTGACCTGAATATAACTGCACGTCATGGAAATCACTCAGTTATTGGGAAGAATGTATTGCTCTGAGAAGAGAACAGAGGCCAAGAGATCTACAAAAGACTATTGTAATAATCTGGGAAGAAATTATGAGGACTATCATTAGAGGAAAAGCAATGGGAATGGAGAAGAATTATCAGAGTAAAACTGTATTCCAGAAGCAACACTGATAGGGTCCTGTATTTAACTGGGCACAGAGAGTGAAGATGTTGCAGAAGCCTCCGATCATTTTAGCTTAGGTTAGTACCGATTGAAGACACCCCTGATTGTAAAATGCACCATTATTTTGTGTATCACTAAGATTAAACTCTGACATAATACTTTATTGCTTAGAATTTTTATGTTGAACCACCTGAAAGAGCTATTTTAGATTTATTTAGACAGAGGTTTTAGAAGTCATATTTCACTCTCGTGGAAAGGAAAATGTAAGCAAAATAAATCAGTTAAAATATTTCTAAAACAATTTTACATTCAGAATCTAATTCTTACAAGTCTTTTACACAGAATTGTCAAAATCCATATTTTTCCATATACTATTGTCCTCAGTGCCAACAAGAGTTCTCCACTATTGTTTCTGAGATTTTCTTTGAAGTTGTAAGCTTTGATGTTGGCACTTTGTTGACTTATGAGAAGGTGTCAAAAGAAAGCTTTTAGACAATGTCTAGGAGTTATATGACTTCAAGCAATTCTTAGAATTTTTCTTGACTAAAACATCAAGGAATTACCATTGTTCAGCCATATCAACTGGAATAAGTACGACATTCATGCTTGTACTAGCAATGAAAACTATATTACAACTGTGTCCTAAGCCAACAACAATTGCAAGATGTCATCAATTTAAGTCACATCCTGATTCCAGAGATGTGAAAATGAGGGGGAAAAAGTGCACTGTAGAATTGATAAAATATGGAGAATGGTGATATTAAATAACATAGGCAACACAGGGATGGCAAAGATTCAAATTAAATCATTTCATTGTCATTTAAGTGGAAACATAAATGTCCTACATTAACTCTAAGAAAATTATAAAGTATTGCGTGATAGTGGAGATTTTGAACATATGCTTCCTTAAACTATGTGCTGTAATATTTTAGTGAGATCACTTTGGTAAATTGATGAGTTAATAAAGTGTATGCCTATTTGACTGAAATGTATACTGAAGCTCCCTGTATTTCCTTTCTTAGATACTCTTCTAGGGAGTGTAATATGTACCTTCTTTGACAAATCACACTTGGGCCAGTCTGCAGGATGCGCAGAAGCACTCCTGGCTGCTCTTGTAAAGAACCGGATCTAAAGAAAAGGGCAAGCCTCAAAGGTACACTCACCAGGCTCCGCTTGACACCTAGAAGGTTTTCATTTTTAAAAAACCATTAAGCTCTGTTAGATTTGTCAGAGCCTGTACAAAAAGTACTTTTTAAAAAATGAAGGTTATTTAGGCTGGTTTCCATTACCTGCCATTTGAAGAACTTTAAGTGACAATCTAACCAGGGTTAGAGGAAACCAGACAGTGAAGAAGAAATTTAAACTGTTCTCTACTTTATATTACTTTTTAGTTAGCAAAGTTTTGCAATTAGTAGTCTCATCTTGGACTCATGTATTTCAACTACAGTTTTTCTGTTTGTTTTTCCTCATAACATTAATAGCAGTGAACGAGGAAGTAGTTATTTTTAATTTCAAGTTGACACCTTGAAAACATAGTAAAACAGACGGTTTTTCAGCAAAATTTAACTTACATGATAAGTGGGAGTGGATGTCATGTGCCCACTTTTGAGTGTTAGACAAAACTAAGTTCAAAGAAGAGCATCACGACCTCCTCAGTGTGTGAATTTGGCAAGTTACCTAACTTCGTTGAGCTTTCATGTCTTTATTTGCAAAATGGATATACCAATATTTTATTTGTTTTGATTAAATAAGATAGATAATATAAAATTCCTTGTACATAGAAGACACTTCTGTAAGTAGTAGCTACCATATCAGCATCAAATAGCGCAGCCATTAGAGGAACTCCTTGGTTTACACAGGGCATCTTTACCTTTGGGGTCTGAAGGGGCATCAGCAAGTCAGTGTAGATAAGACTTATGTGCTTTGTGGCTGGGCGTGGTGGCTTATGCCTGTAATCCCAGCACTTTGGGAGGCCAAGGTGGGCAGATCATGAGGTCAAGAGATCGAGACCATCCTGGCCAACATGGTGAAACCCCGCCTCTACTAAAAATACAAAAATTAGCTGGGCGTGGTGGTGCGCACCTGTAGTCCCAGCTACTCTGGAGGCTAAGGCAGGGGAATCACTCGAACCCGGAAGGCGGAGATTGCAGTGAGTTGAGATCGTGGCCACTGCACTCCAACGTGGCGACAGAATGACCCTCCGTCTCAAAAAAAAAAAAAAAAAATTTACGTGCTTTGTTATTTCATACATATTCATATGAACATATTTCATATGTTCAACCTACTATTATTGAACTTGTTCAATATGTCAGCTGGCTACCTGCTGTTTTGCTTTTTCCGTTACTGCTTTAAAAATGTCATAAAAATCCATCATTGCGGGGATAAGAAGCCAGTTTGGATAATAATTTTTTAGTGCTTTTCTTTCCAATGGTGTTTTATTTTTTGACTATCAAAATAAGTTGAATTGTTACTATAGCAAATTATAAAAATTATGGAGCAAATTTTTAAAAGCATAAGAAACAACAAGTGATAAACAAACTGTGAAGTACATTTCCATCTTTATTGACATCACTAGATCCTGCCTTGTGTATATTGGTGGTATGATGAAGAAATAGTGGGAAAGCAGTCCCTATGTCTGAAATATTGCCGTTTCCTGTGTGTTGAATACAACTCAGTTTAGAAAGATGGCTTAGATGCTGAGACTACGTGGAGGGACAGAGGTTCTAGAAAGAGGAGTTGAAGGTTGTCCCAAGATAATGTTTAATTATCTCATACATTGCATTGCACCTCTAATGTTTTTGGCTGAAAATGAGACATGAACACATTCAAAATGTGGTATGATTTATTATTCTTGGCAACTGTTGAGATTCTTAATCCCACCTACTAAAATTATACTGACAATTTTCAGAGTTACATGTCACTCACCGATAAAAACCAATTTGACTTTAGGTACAAACGTACTTGTCCTTCCAACAATAACTCTTTTTTTTTTTTGAGATGAGTTGTGTGCATTTTGTGGGGACAAAGAAACAATGCAAGTAATTGAAAAGTGTGATTTATGTATGTAATTTAATTTTCATTTAATGGCCAAAATTCAAAATGAGAACAAATTCACTGTTGTAGTTTGATTTTAGGTTTTTCAAACAAGGTTGTACATCAAGTGTCTTAACTCTGGTGTATATAAGTTAAACAAAGACAAAATAAAGAGAGCTTTACATTGATTAGGTCTCCCCTTTATGGAATTCAATCATTAATAGTCACTTTTAATTTTATGTTTGCCAAAGCTAGAACAAAACCAAACACAACTGATATGTATTAGAGAAATATTTAATGGTAAGAAATGACCTTGTATTTTAGAGAAAGATATAAACAGGGGTGTGTGTGTAGTGTGTATGTGTGTTGGGGGATAAGTAGGTACAAAAATTTTAATCTTTAAAAATGCATGTGTTTCAAGGAAAGGGTGGAGAAGCCAATGAGAAGCAAGTAGAAATGTGAATGCATTGGTAATGTTGGAGTTCAGAATACAATTAGATAGACATTTTTGAAGATAAATTTGCTTACTTTTTTGAATAACATGTTTACTTCCTGAAATGCAAGTTACCTTTTTTCTCCTTCAATAAAACTTGTTTATCTTGTTCTACAGCAGCCAAAGGCTCAGAGAGAAATAATTTCTCCAGAATGTTTTGTTCTGGAAAACAGGGTCATTTAAACACTTGATAACCTGCTGAAGCCTCGAACATTTGTAGCCTCTACATAGATGAAAGGATTTTCAACCTTTTGATATTTACTACCATTTCATCTTTAAAGAGAAGAACACTTGCCTAATTATATTTTTTTAAAGAAATATGGATGTTATTTAACCACTGGGTTGGAATAAATTTGGATATTTCCTTTGTGTTCTGTGAACCCCTACCCTGCTGCTGACTGAGTATAGACAAGTAGTCTAACATTTCTCAAAAGGTATTCAGCAGTACACTAGCCCTTTATACCATGTTCTTTAAAAAAAGTATTGTGTGACTTAAATGAGTTTGGGATACATTGTGAAAAATGGTCTCTTTCTCATTTCTTATTTTTAAATGCTCCAAGAAGCAGTGCTGTAATGAAACATATTTAGCTTTAACATGGCAACTCCAAAATGTCCTTGATCATTAACATAAAAAGAGAGACAGAGAGACAAGACATAGTCTGTCTTTACGTACATTCTACTTTTCTTCCTCATCATAATTTTTTTTCCTCTGCCGACGGGGCAGAAGAGAAAAGGAAAATACCAATGTCTGTTTAACAGACTGTCTTGGCGAGTGACTATAATTTCTGCTCAGGTTATTCTCCTCATCTTGTTGTAAAAGAAGTGGTGGCTTTATTAAGGGATTCACTCCCAGCAGCTCCTAGCTTTGATGGCCCATCGGAAACTCAGGTATAAGTTTTTGCTGACTGGTAGCTGGCAATATCACATTGTTTTCCTCTGAAACATGTGCTTCTCTGTGTTATGTTGTCACAGTCCCTTGCAAGGCTAAAACCCCAATGTCATCTACCCACTGAGGCCAACTCTTGAGTTTCACTCTTCCATGGGAACAGGTGACTTGGAGAAGGGGAAGTCCTGGACCATTTCACCTGGTTCTGCTGAATGCCACCTCTCAAGATGCCTTTCAGAATGGTGGTTGGCCCCCAAACCAGCTTTTCCTGAACTCAGAGCATGGACTTTTGGTATCTTTGTTTCTCTGCTGTGGCTCCCAGGCCAATTCTAGCACTGATCAACTAACAACTCCTTGCTTCATGAACAATGGAAATAATAACTCAACAGTTTGCCCAGCATTTTACAGAACTGTTTAACTGAGGAATCCCCATTTTCACCCTAAAAACGTTTTGGGAAATAGTGCATTTAGCCATATTAGGGATGATAGAATAAAATATACCAGTTATACACTTCACACCATAAACTTCTTTTCCAAGAAGTCCAAGAAATGAAACTTCTCTTTCTCCCCATGTTCTGTCACACTGTGTTTGGAAATCCTAGCATCAGTCTCATTAATCCTCTCCAGGGTTGTGTTATGTCTTTGAGAGATGCTGTGGCAATCAGGTGATATGGTAATGGGGAGAGGGACATATAGGATACTGCTAGGATGTTAATTGATTTAGTCAGCAAGGCCTTTAAGGTCTAGGCAAACGTTTCATCTTCTCTGCTACTCTTAGAACCTGGGATTCCCTTTGGGACACTGCTCAAGATCCTATTTGTCTTCAGCCGTATTCTCAGAAAGTTATTCAAAGCAACACCATTTTCTCCTCCCATCCCTCTGATTCAAGGACACTTTGTCAAGTTTCCAGGCATTTTTCTCCCTCATGTTTCTGTCCTAGATATTTAATTTATTTTTTTAAATCTTACATCCCTTCTCTGAGACTATAAAGACTATCTTTTATTTGTCTTAATAGGGGGAATGGAAAGAAGGAAAAACTGGGACAGGAAATATACCATAATAGCAGAAAAAATATTATCTTGACACATTCTTAAAAAATTGTTTTTCTGTTAATAAATTTTACTTTTCATCTAGATATCCTCCACCCCATCTCAAGAGTGTGAGACATATGTTTCTGTCCTCAAACAGATTTTTGAGGACTGTAACTCTTTAATAGCAGTGGCTGGCTGTGTGGTGATCTTTCCCCACATGTGGAATAGAGGAGCCTCATTATAGGAGAGACATTTCACCTCCTTTGTCTGTGGGTCACTATGTGTTCCCTCAGGAGGGTCACAGTCCGGCTTCATAGGAAGCTCAGCTATAGGTTCAAGTGGAATGTTCCTTGTTTGGAATAAACCCTCAGCAGGCCTCACATAATTGGTGGGTAGTTGAGGCAAGGAATTGGAGGTGAGGAGCAATAGGCAGTTATCCAACCTGACTCCACCTGTAGCTTTGTCTTCTTCATAGAGTTCAGACACCTGGTGCCAGAAAACAGATGCGACTGAGCCTGGCTCTTGGGGGGCAGTGGGACTCCACTCTCTGCTCCTGGTCTCGTTTCTTGAGACTCCCACAGCCACCTGTATCAGCAGATCAAAAGTTGCAGCAACTGACACCTCCCTGACTACTATATCCTCATACATGAAAAGATTAGCCCTGCGGTCTTTGAAAGGAGAATGTTCACCCTTAAAAAAGTCCATCTGCTCCATAATCAGGGCAAAAAGAAGAGTAATTACACTTTTCTAAATCTCAGAAATATGATGCTGTCATGTCATGCTGAGCAGAGTTCTCATGAGGAATTCTCCCCTTAGTCTTAGTGTCTCCGTTGGTGCCCACAGGCTACCACATGGGAAGCAACTTTAGTGTTTGCCCTTTTGAGGGAGCACAACTATTGCTTTTCCTTGGGCCAGGTTTGGGAGTCTGGTTCATCAGGCTTCCCACAAAGCTAGAAAAATGCCAGTCAGGACTTACAGGTGTGCTGAGAGCTCATGATATTGCAAGAGCCTGAGCCAGTATCCCTGGAATCACCCAACTTGCGCTCAATACTTTTTTTTTTTTCTTTTTTTCAATTCAGCATTGAATATAAGGCTTTAAAAATCATCTTTAAACTTTGCATTTTTATTTTCTTGGGAATCTGACAATTTAGTGATGTCAGCAAATTGATAAGGCTACACTGACCTTTCTTCCTTTTCTGTGCCCAGAGTTACAGGGCATTTTATAGAACTCTATGACCAGTCTCATCACAGTCAACTGGTATTTCTGAAATCATTAATAAATGATGAGATCTTATAAAGTGGTGGTTAACAATGTAAGCTCCAAATTGCTTGGATTTAAATCCTCAGTCTACCATATTAGAAGTGTAATCTTGTACAAGTTAATTAACTGCCACATGCTTTATTTTCTTCATCTAAAGTAGTTGTATCCACCAAAAATGTACTTATGATGAAAATGACACTGAAAATTTCAGTGACTAATAATGCATTTGTAACAACATAAAAAATCAAATACTGAGGAATAAACTTAATAACATAAAATACTTGCAGACCCATAACATTGTACTGTTAGAAAAATTGAGATAGACCATGTTCATTGATTGTATTGAAAATTGTTCTGTAGATTAAGTGCAACTCCAATCCAAGTGACATCTTATTTTGTTCTTTGTAGAAGTTGGCAAGGTAATCCTAAAATTCACATGGTAATGCAAAGAAGTAGGGATAACAAGACCATTTTTGAGAAAAAGAAAAAATAATTAGCGGACTTTGTGATGTTAGCCTAAGGACAGTCTAATAGACTACTGGAACAGAGTAGAGAATCCTGAAACAGAGCCACACATATAATGACAAAAATAAAAGCCGTGCAAAGCAGTAGGAATATGGTGGTCTATTCGATAAATTGTACTGCATCAATTAGATATTTATTTGGGAAAAATAATGAAATAATTTCTACTTTAAACCTTGCAAAAGATCAAGGGATTACAAATTGAATATGAAAAGTAAAGTAATAAAATTTCTAGAGGACACTAAAAGAGCATAGTTTCATAATAGGGAACGATTCTTAAATAGAGCACAAAAAACACTAACCATAAAAAATGATGAATAAAGTATACAACAATAAAATCAAGCACTTCTGGTCTACAAAAGATACAATTAAGAGGGATATGACAGGTCGCAAAGGGAGAAATACTTGCAACACTTGTAAGTGGTAAAGAGTTTGTGTCCAGCATATACAAGAAACTCCTACAGATCAATAAGCAAGTGACAGTACAATAAAAGGGAAAAGATCTGAACAGATATTTCACAAAAAAGACACATATAACTATATGAGAGTCTTCTTGAACCTTAGTCTTTAGAAAAATACATATTAAAACCACAATGAGATAAATCTTAGTATATATATATGTACTTTTATGCCCACCTAGTATGTATATATTGTGTATAGTTTTTTATATACTGCTGGATTCTATTTGCTAATATTATGGTAAAAATTTTTGTGGCTATATTTATGAGGGGCCTTGGTCTACTGTATTTCTCTTGTTTTGACATCATGGTAATACTAGTGTATTAGTCTGGGTTCTCCAGAGAATCAGAACCAATAGTATCTCATTCTTAAAAAAAAAAAAAATCAAAACAATTGAATTCATGGAGATAGAGAGTAGAGGAATGGTTAGTAGGTGCTTGTAAGGGTAGTGGGGGTCAAGTGACAGGTGGGGATAGTTAATGGAAAGATTAAGATCTGATATTTGATAGCACAACAGGGTGACTATAGTAAATAATAATTTAATTGTACATTTAAAAATAACTAAAAGAGTATAGTAGGATTGCTTGTAACACAAAGAATAAATGCTTGAAGGGATGAATACCCCATTTTACATGATGCGATTACTACATATTGCTTGCCTATATCAAAACACCTCATGTACCCCATACATATACACACAAAATTAAAATTAAAAATTTAAAAAAGAACCAATAGGTTCTCTCTCTATATATGCATTTTAGGAGATTTATATTTAGGAGATTTCTTTCTCTTTTATATATATACACACACACACACATATAAATATATATGTACGTAAATGTATATATTTGCATATACACACATGTATATGTACATATATATATAATTTATATATATTTATATATATATAAATGTACACATACACATATGTGTGTACATACAAATATATACATATACATACATATAGTTTCATAAAATAAGTTGGGAATATATGTGAGGATATTTATGATGGGAATTGGCTCACATAATTATGAAGGCCAAGAAGTCCCACAATATGCCATCTCCAAGCTGGAGAACAAGGAAAGCCAGTGGTGTAATTCAGTTTGAATCCAAAGGCCTGAAAACCATGAAAGCCGATGGTGCAACTTCCAGTCTGAGGCTAACGGACTGAGAACCATATATGTGAGGAGGAAATGCTGGTGTTAGTCCTGGCATCTGAGGACCAAGAACCAGGAGCTGCAATGTCCAATGGCCGAAGGAGATGAATGTCCCAGCTCAAAGACAGGAAAAAACAACAACAAAACTGCCCTTCCTTCAACTTTTTGTCCTCAATGGATTGTATCATACTCACCCAAATTGGTGAGGACAGATCTTTTTACTTAGTGTATGGGTTTAAATGCTAATCTGTACCTACAATCACAGACACACTCAGAAATAAAGTTTTGCCAGCAATCTGAGCATCCCTTAACCCAGTCAAGTTGACATATAAAATCAATCATCACAACTAGTTTCATAAAATAAATTGGGAATAGTCCCATTTTTTCATATTTTCTGGAAGAATCTTGTGTAGAATTGGTGTTAATTCCTCTCTAATTCAAGAGTTTGGCAGAATTCTCCAGTGAAATCATATGGGAATGAAGATTTCTTTTTTGGTAGTTTCAAAATTATAAACTCCATTTCATTAATAGTATAAACTAAAAATAAAATCTTAAGCCACCAATGACTGAACGGACCCCCTTTTAGCCATGGGGACCTCAGAGAAACCTTAAAACCTGAGTTCCCAGTTATGATGGGAAGGGGGGTTAGACATGCCTCATTTTACCCCCACCCTTTTGGAATATAGATACAGCTGAGCAGAATTAATGTTAAAATAGAGATCATAAGACAAAACAGATTATTTGTGACAATAAGATACCAAATTACAAAGAGGACCTAAGGCCATGTTAGGCAAGGATTAAGTCAGGCCTGCAGGCCAGACCATCAGTTTTGCTAAATAAGTCATTTTACTGTGGCTGACTCTGAGATGGCATAGTATCTTAACTTACATACTCCTTTTGGATATCTCCAAGTTTCAGACAGAGCCTTACTCTTTAACTAACTGCAAATTAAAGAATCTCTGAATCCACCTATGATTTGTAAACCCCTGCTTCAAAATATCCCACCTGTTTGGGCCAAACTGATGTATACTTTCCATGTACTAATCTATGTCTTTGTCTGTAACTCCTGCATGTCTAAAATATAGAAAACCAAATGTAATCCAACTGTCTTAGGGCCACTTACTCAAGGCTTCTTGGGTTTGTGTTTTTCCCAGGCCATGGTTACTCACATTGGCTCAGAATAAACCTCTTAAAATATTATACAGAGTTTGATTTTTCTGTTAACAATAGAGCTATGCAAATTATCTACTTCATATTATCTATCAAATAATCTGTTTGTGGTTTTCAAACAAGTAATCCACTTCACCAAGGTGTCAAATTGATGTGTGTAGAGTTGGTCACATTAATTCCTTATTATCCTCCCAGTGTCTGGGGGAGCTGTAGTGAGATCCCCTGTTTCATTCCTGATATTGATAATTTGTATCTTTTCTTTTTTTATTTCTTCAGTCTTTTTAGAGGTTTGTAATTTTCACTGATATTTTCTTTTTTTTTTAAATTTATTTATTATTATTATACTTTAAGTTGTAGGGTACATGTGCATAACGTGCAGGTTTGTTACATATGTATACTTGTGCCATGTTGGTGTGCTGCACCCATCAACTTGTCATTTACATCAGGTATAACTCCCAATGCAATCCCTCCCCCCTCCCCCCTCCCCATGATAGGCCCCGGTGTGTGATGTTCCCCTTCCTGAGTCCAAGTGATCTCACTGTTCAGTTCCCACCTATGAGTGAGAACATGCGGTGTTTGGTTTTCTGTTCTTGTGATAGTTTGCTAAGAATGATGGTTTCCAGCTGCATCCATGTCCCTACAAAGGACACAAACTCATCCTTTTTGATGGCTGCATAGTATTCCATGGTGTATATGTGCCACATTTTCTTAATCCAATCTGTCACTGATGGACATTTGGGTTGATTCCAAGTCTTTGCTATTGTGAATAGTGCTGCAATAAACATACATGTGCATGTGTCTTTATAGCAGCATAATTTATAATCCTTTGGGTATATACCCAGTAATGGGATGGCTGGGTCATATGGTACATCTAGTTCTAGATCCTTGAGGAATCGCCATACTGTTTTCCATAATGGTTGAACTAGTTTACAATCCCACCAACAGTGTAAAAGTGTTCCTATTTCTCCACATCCTCTCCAGCACCTGTTGTTTCCTGACTTTTTAATGATCGCCATTCTAACTGGTGTGAGATGGTATCTCATTGTGGTTTTGATTTGCATTTCTCTGATGGCCAGTGATGATGAGCATTTTTTCATGTGTCTGTTGGCTGTATGAATGTCTTCTTTTGAGAAATGTCTGTTCATATCCTTTGCCCACTTTTTGATGGGGTTGTTTGTTTTTTTCTTGTAAATTTGTTTGAGTTCTTTGTAGGTTCTGGATATTAGCCCTTTGTCAGATGAGTAGATTGCAAAAATTTTCTCCCATTCTGTAGGTTGCCTGTTCACTCTGATGGTAGTTTCTTTTGCTGTGCAGAAGCTCTTTAGTTTAATGAGATCCCATTTGTCAATTTTGGCTTTTGCTGCCGTTGCTTTTGGTGTTTTAGACATGAAGTCTTTGCCCATGCCTATGGCCTGAATGGTATTGCCTAGGTTTTCCTCTAGGATTTTTATGGTATTAGGTCTAACATTTAAGTCTCTAATCCATCTTGAATTAATTTTCGTATAAGGAGTAAGGAAGGGATCCAGTTTCAGCTTTCTACTTATGGCTAGCCAATTTTCCCAGCACCATTTATTAAATAGGAAATCCTTTCCCCATTTCTTGTTTCTCTCAGGTTTGTCAAAGATCAGATGGCTGTAGATGTGTGGTATTATTTCTGAGGACTCTGTTCTGTTCCATTGGTCTATATCTCTGTTTTGGTACCAGTACCATGCTGTTTTGGTTACTGTAGCCTTGTAGTATAGTTTGAAGTCAGGTAGCGTGATGCCTCCAGCTTTGTTCTTTTGACTTAGGATTGTCTTGGAGATGCGGGCTCTTTTTTGGTTCCATATGAACTTTAAAGTAGTTTTTTCCAATTCTGTGAAGAAACTCATTGGTAGCTTGATGGGGATGGCATTGAATCTATAAATTACCTTGGGCAGTATGGCCATTTTCACGATATTGATTCTTCCTATCCATGAGCATGGTATGTTCTTCCATTTGTTTGTGTCCTCTTTTATTTCACTGAGCAGTGGTTTGTAACCAGTTCTTTGTTTCAGTTCTTGTTTGACTTATCTTTCTCTTTAAATTTCATTTATTTCTGTTCTTATCTTTGCTGTTGCCATCTTTTTTGATTACTTTGGGTTTCCAGTGCTTTTCTTTTTCTTTTTTTCAATGCTTTTCTTTTTCAAAGCATTGGAATGTTCTAGATATAATGTTAGATAGATATAATGTTCTAGGTTCTTGAGGTGGGATGTCTAAAATTATTTCAACACAACTGTATGTTTAAGATTTGTCATAATAAAATGTTGGGATGAAAAAGACTCAACTCAGGCATTAAGCCCTTTGAAGTATCTTTCCTGACCGTCACTGCCATTTCTACTCTAGTATAAGATTTTCTATTTTCTCCTCTCTTAAGCTCTTGTAATGCCTTGCACATATTTTGACTACTGTATTTTAGTTATCTAATTGCATTTGCCTTTTCCATTAAACTTTAAGCTTCTCAAAGGTATAAACTATGAAAATTACCTTTGGTACAGATGCTCCTTGACTTGTGATAGGGTTACATCCTGACAAACCTATGGTAAGTTGAAAATACCATAAGTTCTAAATGCATTTAATATACCTAACCTAGTGAACATGAGAGCTTAGCCCAGTCCACCTTAAATGTGCTTAAACACTTACATTAGCCTACATTTGGGCAGAATTATCTATCTATCTCTCTATATATGTATATTCAAGGGTAATGTTTAGAAATATATTCCAAAATACAAAATGTTTCTTAACAGCCCTAAACTGGAAACAATCTAAGTGCTCATTAATGATAGAATGAATACATTATAGTAAAATGCAACAGCAATAATAAATCTCACAAACATAATGTTGATTGAAAGAAACCAAATGTGTAAAATAATATATAATGTGTGATTCAATTTATATGAATCTTAAAGTTGAGCAGAACTAACTGATGTTAGAAATCTGCATAGTGGTTATCTTTGGGAAAGAAGGAGTTTGTGATTGGTCGCAGCATAAAGGAACCTCTGGGGTTCCTAACCTGGCTGTATTTGATTTGTGATAATTCATCAGACAGAATACTATGATTTTATGTAAATACTATGTGTAATTTCTATATGTACATTATATAATTGAAAAGCTGTTTTTTATTTTTTGTTGTTGTTGTTGATCCTGAATATTCTTTTTTTTATTATTATACTTTAAGTTCTAGGGTACATGTGCACAACCTGAAGGTTTGTTACATATGTATACATATGCCATGTTGGTGTGCTGCACCAATTAACTCATCATTTACATTAGGTATATCTCCTAATGCTATCCTTCCCTTCTCCCCCAGCCCCACAACAGGCCCCGGTGTGTGATGTTCCCCTTCCTGTGTCCAAGTGTTCTCATTGTTCAATTCCCACCTATGAGTGAGAACATGCGGTGTTTGGTTTTTTGTCCTTGCAATAGTTTGCTGAGAATGATGGTTAAAAGCAGTTTTTTAAAATTGATAAAGCCTTCAAGAGAACCTGGCATTCATTGTTTATGAGGAAGGCTTCAAGACACTTCTACCAATAATTGATAGATAGACCAAATGGAAAAACATGTTGAGGATACAGAAGATTTGGACAATAAAATTAATAACTGTACTCAATAACTGGAGAAGACAAGAAATGCTTATAAAATTTAATCAGATATAATGTCTTAGCATTCTATCTATACCTTAAATCCTTTCCCTTCTCTGGGGTTCAGGCTGTTGGTTTATAAAGGCCAGATAATCACAGTTTGCTTTCTTTTTATCCTGTGACATATTCTCTAAATCAATGAACTCAAAGTAAATTGCTTGAACTGTGGAACAGAAAATGAGAACTCTGGATAGAAAACAGTTAGAAGCTAATATCTCAAAATATTTCCTAAACACTTATCTTATACCAAGCACTGTGTTAGCTTTTAGAGATACAGAGATACATGATACGGGATTCCCACCTTTGAGAAATTAACAGTCTAGTAGAGGAGACTGATATGTAAAATTATGATATCCATTGGTGTACTGGAACTGACATAAAGGCTCATGAGAACCAACTGTTAAGCATTTGGGATTTTTTTGCCAGCCAGTTGTTAAGCCATTGATATCTTTAAATCAGTTATGGTGGATGTGTTTATACCATGGAAATTGACAAATGCTACAAATCTGGGCTTCCCATCCACCTAGGGAGCTTGTTTACTAGCACACTACTGATTATATCATAAAACAACCTGATAAGTGTTTTGCAGTGCAAAATGAACCATGTGTTGTGGGAACACAGAGAATGTATCAATCAAGGAGGAGGAGACAGTTCTATTCCACTAGTAGAAACCTATCCCACTAGATAGGCTCAATTTGACTTGTCTGAAAATAAGTGAACAGAAGTTGGTCAGAATTATAAAAGTTGCTGTGATATTTCAATTAGAGGGGATTGGATATGAAAATTCTGGAGATACGAAAGAGTCATGTGTCAGGGACTGGGCTGCAGCATACGCTTGTTTAGGTTGTACAATACACAGAAGCATCATATCTAATGGATTTAATTCATATCTATTTCATTTTTCATCTTGCCTATTTTCACTATAACTGTGTTTAATCCAGAGATGGGTGATTTATATATTTATGGCAATTTTCTGGAATTTATTATAGCAAATAAATGAAACAATCTTGTTTCTATAGAGTTGGTTTTGATTGTCCTGTTTTGACTTAAAAACATAATGCAAATTCAATACAGGTCTCATTGATCTATTGTAACCTGTGTTTCTAAAAGAGGAGCTTTTTCTCACTAGTAGAGGGGCATAGCTTTACATTACAAAAAATTACCTGATGGCTTATTCTGGATAATTATAATGCTTCATTTTACAGTTAATGTTATGTAACATTACTCTACCAGAAGATTTGCTGAGTTCCCAGTTTAAATATACAAGCACTTTCACTAAGAAATGAAGCACATGTAATCTTATTCAATAACTAATATTTATTTAACAATAATAATCCTTTTGTTGTAACAAAATCCAATAGGAGTAACAACTCAATTTGTTGTTAAAAAGAAAAAAGAAAAAAAAAGAGGGGAATCTAGGGTGGATATATGACATAATTGCTGAGAGAACCATCCAATGACTTTATGTGAGTACATGAGGGTATGGAATTCATTGTGTGGGGCTTTGCAGTCTTCAGAAAATTTATACTTAATATATACCCATTTAAATACATTTTTATTAGCAACTTTATGAATGTCATCTGAACAGGTCCCAGTTGATGACTTCCACTATTTGCATAACTTATTATTGCCAAATTATTAATCGGTAATGGTTTAGGGAGACTGAAATAAACTGGCAATATTTAATTTTATCTCCAGAAATGTAGTGATGTATAAACAAGACAAATTACTTAGAGCCATAGTTCTGAATGATGGCTGTGGGATACAATCCCCCATGACCTGCCCCCTTATACTTATGCCTGTAATAAATGAGAAAATTCCCACAAAGGTGCTGCATGGGTAGGCAGCACCTGGCCAGGGAGAATAGGATTGTAAGGTACCAGTGGTCAGGGAGTGAGAATGGGGGAGGGGGGCTGAAGAACTTCCATCTTATGTGCTAGTTGCTTGAAAGTTAAGATAGAATATTTTCTATTCAGTCACTCATTTATTTCTCATTTCCTAGTTGCCTACTATAGATGAACTAAATTCTGTAGAAAATATATGAAGCACATAGTAGGGAAACGAGTAACATAGAATTGAATTAATAAGTACACAAACACTTACGTAAAAACACTCTAACCCTTACAATCACAAGGGCTCTGGAAAATGCTCCTGTGGTTAGTACACATTAAATATCCAAACACAACAAGTAAGACAAAATGATGTGAATGTATTGTCTAGAGGGCCTATATGAAACAAGGATGTTAAAATTACATTAAAAATAACTTCTGTTTTTATGTACCTTTTTAATAAAATAATCTTTTTAAAAAATTGTTATTGACAGTTTTATTTATAGTAGAACCACTTTGTTCTTCATTTTCAAAGTGAGAAACCAACCATAGGCCCAAAGATATGTATGGAATATCTAAGGTCATATAGCTTGTGACAGCAGAAATACATCTTAATTTCTTGGTGGTTGTCATACTGGCAGTGATTCCTGCGGATGTGGGCATTTTCCTTTTCATAATATAGAGTGAATTTTTCTGGGGGCCATCTATTAAAGGTGAGTAGTCAGTGAGTGGAGGAAATCTTGCCACCTGGTTGTAGGCCTAGAATAGTTTGCTGAATGAAAAGGAGAATTCCCCCAAAATTACCTGGATACCATGCCTATGCTTTTGAAGACTGTTGAATATTGTGATGGTCAGTAAAATTTTGACTGGGCTAGAACAGGTAGTACCTTTGCAAGTGATAATAGGGATAAATACAAAGATTACTTAAATGCCTAAACAACTATATCTATGTGATTTTTGTGCTCCAAATTTACCTTAAAATCTGTACAATTGAATTAAAATCTGTTGTACTATTACTGATAACATTGCTATGTGTTTACATTGTAGTTAAGTAGCCATTTATTCCACTTTTGGGGGGATATTTATTTTAATTCTTACACAGTTCTTGGAAGTAGTGTTTTGACTCATTGACACCTGGTTTCCCAAAGAATAAAATATCTGATTGGTTGTTTTGGATAGCTATAACTGCTAAGTTCTTTTAGCGAATTAAGGAATTTTCTCATGTGGTAACATTCCTGTCTTTTGGGATGTTACATACACTGCTTAAGGGCAAGAAGCATTTGGTTGTACTTTTGCATGGAAAAGCATAAAAGCATAAGAAGGACTGTGATGAATGAACAGTGTTACTGGTAGGTGGTTGAACTGAGATGAGCTTGGGACTCCAAGGAAGCCTGAGATACACTATCAATACTTACATCAATTCACACTTAAAGAGAGCCACACAAAAGCAATTTGATTTCAGATTGTTGTACCAAGAGTTGTACCAAGACTCTAGGGGCAAAAGTTTCCTGTGGGTCAGAAAAAGAAGAAAAAAAAATCCCAGGAAGTCAAAAGATTCTGACTACTGATTCTTTGTATCTAGGCAGTCAGAATTCAAAGTCAGGATTTCACAGAAAAGCAGAGTCTAGTCTGTGCAATTAACCAAGGTGGCCTACATTGGCTGTGGGCGAGCGGTACAATTCGATGAAACTTTCCTTCTCCTCTCTCCCAAAAAGGGCTCCCTCCCTTGTCCTTTGTCAGCTTTTAAGACACAACTTATCCCTCACAAAAAAAGAACATGTCCTATGATTTTTATTTATGCAAACTTCTAAAACAGGACAAAGCTAATATTTGGTGAAGAAAAAACAATGGCTGTCTCAGGGTAAGGACTGACGAAAAGTGGTGTGAGGGATCTTGCTAGAGTGATGGTAACCTTCTGTATCTTGATAGGAATTTGGTTACACAGTTGTGCACATATTTGTCAAGGCTCAGCAAGTGTTACAGTTTGTGTATTATATTGCATACACATTTTATGTTTAAAAAGCTGTTAGACACAAATATTGAACTCTGGTTAATAATATGCATGCTGAAACATTTAAGAAAAGTGTGATGAAATTTACTTTGAGGCTCATGAAAAATAACGTGATTTGACATATACATAGAGGAGGGATAGATATGAAAAAGCAAGTATAGTGAAATGTTAATGGTAGAACATTCAACATTGCTAAACTTTTACAACTTTACTATATGTCTGAATTTTTTGCAATAAAATATTTGGGGAGAAAACACTCAACTCTGGCATTAGTTCCCTCAATGTATCTTTCCTGACCTTCACCTCCATCTCTACTCTAGGATAATGTGGGTTATTTCCTTTCCTTGAGAGCCCTGTAATGCCTAGCACATAATTTCACTGTATTTTAGTTATCTGATTGCATCTGTCTCCTCTATTAAACTGTGGACTTCTTGAGGATAGGGACTATGCAATTTGTATCCGAAGCACTTGTGTAGGCACATAGTAAGAGCTCAATAAATAAAGTATTTGAATAAGTGATTATAAACGTCACATTTTTTCCTGATCACAGGGGATAGAGGGCTGGCCAGTACAAGAACAAATAAAGACAGATATCATGAACCATAGAAATCACTGATAAAGTAGGAATATAAGAAATATAATATAGCATGCAGTAATTATGGCTTGCTCCACAGAAAGATGGAAGAAGGAAGAAAAATGTTGAGGGACCTGCTGAGAAAGCAGTAGTGGATAACAATTTGGGGATATGCTATTAGATGGAATAGGAAATCGCAAAACCCACGATTTTCTCTATGGACAATGGGAAAATGTAAAAACAGTTTACAGAGGTGAAGAACATGGCCTGGGAACAAGGCACAACTATACTGAAGCCTAAAAGGCACTTCGCAGGACAGTGAGTGACATTTTTCCCCCTTCTACATTTGTCTGCAAGATTTTTCATTTGCCTGCACTGATAAGTGGAATTAGAGGTTGTATGATTTGTTTAATGATCCAGAGAAAGACCCAGTGTAACAGTCTTGTTAGAGCTTCACTGAAGCATTAAGCAAGTGCCAATGTTAAGGTCTTTTTTAGCTTCGTCTATGAGCACTGATTACTGAAACAAAGTTGAGACTGTGTGAGCAAAGCGAAATGAGGAATTGAATAATCAATCAACCAAACTCCAGGTAGCTGGTCATTCCACGCAATTTACACACACAACAACCGTACATATGATTCTTCCTCAAGAGCGTATTTTTATAATTAGCTCAATGTTCCCTGATATTCATTCTTTGAGTATCCAAATAGTGCCTACTGCTCTTCAACCTTATAGGTAGCTTTATTCATGTATCACTAGTGAAAACTACCAATCATTAGCTACAAATGAATTGCCTCATTTATACTCCCTGTTACAGTGGCACAGCTAATAATTTTCCTGTATCACTGATATTTATTTAGTAATCTACCTTATTCAAATATTCAGTAGCCTAAAACCAACTAAACAATTTGGCTTATAATTCCAAAACGTTATCAAAATTGTGAGTTGCACATCCTAAGTGATGTTTGGTGTCCAAATATTGATACAAACAACATTGCACCTGTTGTTTCACGTTTATTTACATTTGGTTTTAAATATACTTTATCAATTATTTTGACCACAGTTTCAAATAATAATTATATTTTTGGATTAATGGGGAACTCTGCATTTTAGGGTTAACCTCTTGTTTCTTTCAATTTCCGGAAACTGTTTCTTTCAGTTTCTCAGAGACTGAGATCTCAATCTCTCCGTATGATAGTGTGTATGTTAACAGAGTCAGAAGGAATGGAGCTCACCTATTTCAAACTCCTAATCAATATAAAAATCCTCCTACAGCATTTTTGTCAACAGAACTATTTCTGCCAACTTTGTTTTTCTAAGTAGCAGAAGTATATGATTCAGGGTTACTGGAATTGTGTGATAGATTCTTACCTGTAGCTGAAGAGCTGTATTCCTAGAAAGCTTTTTGAAAAATGCAGCCTTTCCTGGATGAAAGCTGAGTGACAAAATGACTCCCAGAACTCTCTTTTGTTATGGCCGTGATCAACCAGAGAGCGAAACATCTATCTTACTTATCAGGCGCTAAACAAAGCAACAATTGAAGGCTTAAGAAAAGAGGAAGCTGAACTGTTGGATTAATTATACTTTCTGCACTTGCTCATGGGGCGGTGATGGGATGGGTGAAGATGTCTTCCCTGCTTACCTAAATAGATGTGGGCTAAGATTCTATTTTAGCTGTCTATAATGTACATACTTGGAAATAACTTCCTAACCTGTGACTCCCCTTTCCCCACTATTAACTGTTTCTCACAGAAACAATGAAGCCGTGGCAGAAATCATTTCCTTCTCTGTCAATGGTTGACTGGGTGGGTCTAATCAGGAGTTTGGAACCAGGGTGAGGAGAACCTGACTCAATTTCTTTGAGAGACTAATTTTTTTTTCTTTACTTTTTTTTTTTTTTTTTTGAGACAGGGTCTCACTTTGTTGCCCAAGCTGGAGTGCAGTGGTGCACTCAGCTCACTGCCGCCTGGACAGATGGGGCTCAAGTAGTCCCCTCACCTCTGCTTCCTGAGTAGCTGGGACCACAGGCATGGACCACCATGCCCAGCTAATTTTTGCATTTTTAGTAGAGATGAGGTTTCACCATGTTCCCCAGGATGGTCTTGAACTCCTGGGCTCAAATGATCCACACACCTCGACCTCCCGAAGTGCTGGGATTACAGGCGTGAGCCACCGTGCCTGGCTGACTATTCTTAAAATATGTAGGCTCAAAGGCTGTGGTGGGCATGCTCTTCCTTTAAATGGACCAGAGAGGTAGAGACAGCTATTACACAGAGAGAAATGAGAGTAAAGCAGATGTGTGGAAATTATTAGGTTGGTGCAAACGTAAGTGCAGTTCTTGCATTACTTTTAAGGGCAAGAACTGCACTTACATTTGCAGCAACGTAATAGAAAACCAGGTGAAAAGAAAAGGGGTCTGAGTGCGAAAAAATTCTGGACAGCATCCCGTGCTCTAGTTCCTGTACCTCTCAAGGCCCTACTGCACTTCTGACCTTTGATTCTTGAAACATTGCTTTATGCTTAAGCTAACTGGCTTTTTTTTTTTTGTTACTGGCAACCCAGAGAGTCCACAGGAGATTAGTTCAACATGCAACCTAAGAATTTACTTAAATTTCTGAATCACATACCGAAGTAATAAAAAGATAAAATTTTGCTTTGGATTAACTTAAAATCTTATTGAGAAAACAAGGCTTATATTTATGACAAAACTCTGCAGACCAATGCAGCATATTCCATAATGAGTATTTTGTGACATAATTATGTGCAGTAGAAAATGGAAAAATCTATGTGGACTCTAGCAGTGAAGGAAGAGATTGGAGGAATAATCTTTTATGTTAAACTTTGAATGATGAGTAGCATTTGGTTAAAAAAAAAAAAAGTGAAGTGTGTTCTAGATTAAGAGATAAAGTAGCCAAGAATGACAGTAGTATTTGTAAGACTGTAACTAAACACTAAATTTGAGATAAAAGATGAGATTGTATTGGGAGTGTGGATTGAATTCCAAAATGAGGGATTATTTGCACTTTCTGTAATCAGGTAAAAGAGGAGTTGTAGACACTTGAGTAGTAGTATAAAGTGACCAAATCTCTGTTTAAAAAGTTGCATCTAGTTGTGGTTTGCTGTATAGTTTAGAGGCAAGTGGACTAATTTGGAAGATAGTTTATTTCTTACAGTTATTTGAGTGAGGTGAAAAATAGGACATGCGGAAGGAAAAACATAGTAACTTGAATCAGTGCTTCTCAAAATTTACTGTATGCATGAGTCATCTTCTCAAATGCAAACTTTTATTCAGTAGTTCCACACTGAGGCCTGAAAATCTGAATTTCTAACCATCTCCTAACTAATACCTATGCTGCTAGTCTGTGGATCATACTGTGAGGGACCAAGATTTGAAAATGATGAGCTAATCTGGTGTGATGAAGGATAATAAAAGAGTCAAGGATGACCCCAAGGTTTCTAGTGTGATACAGTTGACAGAAGAGAGAGAAAAAGGGAACTGGAAATATCTATTGAGTGACTACTGTTTGTTGTTTTCTTTTCTCCTGGGACTCCACCTTACAAATAAACTCATTCATTCACTTACTTAATACTTATTTCCTGAGCACTCACTAAGTGCCAGGCATTATTGTAAACCCTGTGGATTCAGTAAGGAATAAAACAATTTAATAAGAAAACTCTGCTCTTGATTTAAGGGGGAGGATAAATAAAATAATTAAAATATGTAGTATTGCAATAAACCAAGTAAATAATCTTAAGTAACGTGGATATAACTTTGGCTGAGTCTCAGTCATACCAGTCACAGTGAGCAACTTCTGCATAACAGAGATATGACAAATTTACAAGACAGTCAAAACATATGTTGAAATTAAAACTATTTTTAAATCCTTTGAAAGGATTTTACTGAGTTCATAAAATATCTCTGAAAGCTCTAGATATTTTAGATATGTTTCACTTGAACATATTTTTAATGAAAGCATGTACAAGAACGTGTAATGGAATATTTTGCAGCTTTTACAGTCATTCATCTCAGAATAAACATCTGTCTTGCTATTCAGTCGATGTATGGTCTAAGAGCTTATTTCCTATTTATAAGAGGCCTGCCTATACATTCCTCTTTGTTTCTTACCATAGATTACATAGAGGCACTTCTTTCCAAATCCACTGTAGAAATGTATTTCTGTAGTAAATTGTAGGAAACACTATGGGATTAATTATTCAAAGAAAACAAAGAAACAGATTAAGAAATTTATCCTTGTATGTATGTATCTATCTACATTTGTACTCCCACCGTCTATGAATCTGTAAAAAAAGAATAAATAAAATGTAAACGGAAGCCTATTAAACAATAATTGCTATAAAACAATAGCTTCTCATCTTCCAAAATTTATATTTAAAAATTGCTAAATGTATCTTTGTTCACTAAGCACTTTAATTAACATCTATAACATGGTGATTATATTATTCAACATTCAAATGCTTAATTTGCAATCTGGAATTGCAGGCATTCCCTGATATATTTTCATTTGTTGCATTTATATTTTTAGTAGAAGACAAAAATATGAAGATACTTATACCATAATATGATGCTAGATCTGTAAACAAAAGTTTTACTCACTTTTTCACTGCACTTGAGATTTAAAACACGGTAACAGTGTTTTTATGTGTTGAGCTGTTGGGTATTTTCATGTTATGAGAGGTTTGAAGTGCTGTACCTGCCATCTACTGGAAGTCTATGGGAGGTACATTTCCCTACTAGCAACTCAAGGCCTCCAGAGTCTAGAAAATGCTATCAGTGCTGTTGAGGAAATTGTATCACAGGCTGTGAGGTCCTTTATTGCTGCTAAAGAAAATTAAAGATAAAATTATCTCATTAATCACTGGTTAAAGTACAAAATGGACCCATTTAAATGTTGGTAGGCGAAATGTAAAGAGTGATTCACTTTTGAAATGTTATGGTTACTAGAAGGCCAGGAGCGGAAAGACTAACAAATGTCCTTCCCAGCATTCTTACTAAAGAAAGTGCTCTAGCCCTGGAAAAATATGTGTACAAATCATAACTATTGCAAGTAGCTCTTAGCATCTAGGGCAGCCAGGTTTCTGAGATCTTCTCTAGTAACTTCTGTTTAATATTTCCGGGCTCATCTGGATTGTGAGAATAAGGGTAAGTGTACATGTAGGAGAAGACAGGGTAAGCAGAGACTAGCTGAAATGTTGAAGTACTGCAAAGAATGAGACACCATAGTTAGTTCTTGAAATACATGCTTTGTGACTATATTTAATTCCTTCAACTATGCTCTGGGTTAGAATAATCAACTCCAGATGTTCATATAACCTAGACACTTACAATTCCAGTTTCCTAGACTTTTCCTATTCAAATAATGTCAGTACATTTTCTTGTCCTAAATAATTTAAATCTATCTAATAGCTCTTTTTTTCCCTGAGTTGAGGAAAACAAACAAACAAAAAAGAAAAACAAATACTAAGAGTTATTTAATTCAACTTTTATGAATGACTTGAAAAATTATGATTAGATAAACTTAAAAACATAAAACCTTTTAGCTTTTAATCATTCTGTACTTTCTGGTAGCTAGAATAAATTCTTAGAAGTAAGTTCTGGAATGACATGATCATACACATTTACAGTGTGAGGGTTTCATATAGATAAAGATTAATAGTGGCACTAAGAGGTAGAATAATTTAACTCAAGGTCATGCAATTTAGTGGCAGAGCTTAAACTATAATCCAGGTTGTTTTACTCTAGTCACTTGCTATATCTACTACCTTGTAGAAAATTGAAATATTAGTAAACTGATGATTGTCTTGAATGTAATTATAAAATATACATCGGACTTGAGATTAAAATAGGAATGCCCTTGAGTGATTGTCATGTGAGAGAAGGGAAAGTAGCTGAGGAAGTATGAAAACATTTGCCAGAGGTGTCCTTGGCATTCTTTGAAATTCAGACAAGGAGATCACTCTCCATGTCAGAGTCTCAGACTTAAATTAGGCCTCCCTTTACTTAAGCATACTGGAGAGAACACATAAAGGCCAAAGTGTCTGGGATTAGAGAGAAGTTAGTAAGACAAGTGGCAGCCAGATATTTCTAAGGCTAAGTGATGACACAGTAGAAAGTCTATGTCTAGCAATATGACAGACTAAGACCCTGAAAATCCTACTGCAAACACCTGTAAGTATGGGATAAAAATATAATCAGCATTATTTAAAACGCATAGCTAAACTCACAAAGAAGTATGTAAAATCCCCTGGGGCTAAAAGCAAGGAGAAAATGGAAAGACAGATTAGTAAATGGATGCTGACACTTTGTCAGCTTGAGTTGGGAGTTGAGAGGAGTATTAGTCAGTCTTGCTATTCAAGGGAGTTGAATGAACATGATGGCCCAAAAGACAAGGCTTTGGAACTGCTTGAGTTGGGGAGTTGGAATGGCAAACTCTCACTTCACAGACACATTCATAAAGCCAGGACACATAAAGGGCTCTGCCCTATGGGAAAGGGTAGATAGGGAGAAATCTGTCTACTAGCAAAGTGAAATGAGAACCTCGTTGAGTTGACTTGGGATCTAGACAGGAAAGAAAAGGTTACATCAAAACTTTGCAATCACAAAAAGAGCAAATTAGACCCTAGGAGCTTCAGATAATTAAAAATCAAAACACACCACAAAATGTTCAGACTTGATTACAATAAATAGAGGAAAAAATAAAAAGTCTAAGAAATTAATACTATCAAAATACACAGAATACTTTGCAGCAATTTAGAAAAACTAGACCTATATATGCTGATATGTAAAAATCTTCAAAATTTACTATTTTAAAAAGCTAAAGTATAAAAGCATCCTAGAAGGTAATTCCATTGTTGTTGGCAGTTGTTTTTTTGAGACACAGTCTGGCTCTGTTGTCCAGGCTAGAGTGCAGTGGCATGATCGGGGCTCACAGCAACCTCTGCCCCCTGGGTTCAAGCGATTCTCCCACCTCAGCCTCCTGAGTAGCTGGGATTATAGGTGCAAGCTTAATTGTTGTATTTTTAGCAGAGACGGGGTTTCACCACGTTGCCCAGGCTGGCCTTGAACTCCTGACCTCAAGTGATCAGCTCGCCTTGGCCTCCCAAAGGGCTGGGATTACAGGCATGAGCCACTGCGCCTGGCCCCAGGGTTGTTGTTTAAAAGAATTTAAAAGGCACTTGTGTGTTTGCTTTAAGGATGTTCATTTTCTTTATATCTGGTCCTAATTAGCTATGTTATTCCCTCTAATTTATATTGAACATAATAAAACATGACTGCTAGTGAAAAAAGTTGGACCAGGCAAATTAAAAAAAAAAAAAAAAGGAACAAAACATACTTGTAGAAATAAAAAATCTGGTCACTGAAATTTAAAAATGACGTGGATGAAGAAAGGATTAGTGAACAGAAAGTTAAATTTGAAAATTGAAGAAAGTTCACAGAAATATACAGAGGTCAAGAAATGAAAAAATATGAAAGATAAGAGACATAGAGGTAAAATGAGAAAGTCCTACATAAATTATAAAGAAGTTTCAGAGGAAAACGAGAATGAGGGAGAGTCTATTTATTAAAATGGTTATTTTCCAGAAGTGATAAAATACTCCTGTCCTCAGATTCAAGAAGTCCCATAATTTCCAAGTTGCCTCTAGAGCATCAAAGTCAAATAAATACTTTTTAAAGCAAGACAAGAGACAGACTACCATCGACAATTAAAAACATGCCTGATTTCTCAGTAGCAATAATTTAAAAAGGGAAAACAGTGAGTTCTCCTCCTTAGAAAGCTGAGAAAAAATTAAATTCTCATAAATGAATATTTTATGCTGATTTAATATCATTTAGGAATGGAATTTTAAAAAGACATTCTCACAAATATAAATGGGTTGCATTTACTATCAATAGATCCACACTGCAGGAATTTTTAATTAATACTCTTTATCAAGAAGGACATTGATTCAGTAAAGAAAAACTGAGATGAAAGTGAGCAAATAAAGTGATAAATAGTAGATAAAGCATTGACTACATGAATCAACAATGGTAATGATAATTAATTTGGGAAGGGGAAAACATGTAGAGACTTAAATACTCGATGAAAATAACATGCAAATTGGAGTGATAATGATTGGTATTAATAGTTCTAAGGCATTTTATTTGAGGAGAGTCTGGTAAAGTATTTTATTTAGACATTATTATGTCAAGCAGGCATGTTTAAAAAATTAAAATAGTTCCTTAAAGAATAGAAAAAGAATATACAATATCCATGCAAGTAGAGGGGATTGGGGATAAGAAAACCTCAATCAATAAAAATGGGAATAGAAGAGGAAAAAGAGAATGAAGCATATAAAAACATGTTAAGTAGAGAATAGAACAAAAGAAAGAAAGAAATACTAGTGCCCAGACCACTAAAAACTCAGGTTTCTAAGAATGAAAGTTTGGGTCACCCAAGCAGATTAAAAAAAACTCCAACCAACTGAAATGCTAAGGTTAGGACAAAGAGAACATAGAACTGGTAGTAGAAGACGGAAGTTGTAAATTTCATCTATGGTCTAATGGCCAATTGCAGAAAAAAGCACTGTGCATCTAAACATATGTTACTCCTTGCTTGTTTTAATAAACTATGTATTAATAAAAAAATTCCTTATCCTTTTATCTATTATTTTATATGAGCAATGTTGGGGGCGTTAACTTTAAATTTGTGTTGTAGCAGTGGTAGTATGCCCAGGAGTGCAACAGCAGTTTTAGATTTGTGGGTTTGATCCCAGGAACATTAACACCTTCCTTATCTTTCTGCATCATCTCTTCATTTTTGTTCCTGCAGAAAACTCTCATTATTTCTCCTCCTGCTATTTCAAGAGTTTTGTACTAAATTTCCTGAAGTAAATGACTTTTGTGTGAAATACTTGGCATGGTTTCTGTTTTCCTGGCCAGACCATAACTTAATATCCTACAGTATGTAGGAATTTAAGAGAAAAAGAAAAACAAAGCATGCATACCTTTACTTCATACTATATCATCCCCACAAAAATTCAATTGTTGTGGATCAAAGAACTAAATGCTAAAGCAAAACTTTTAACCTCGTAGAAAGAAAATGTTGGACAATATTTTCTGAACTTGAGGTAGCAGAGGAGTTCTTAAACAAAACAAAATACATTTCAAAAGGAAAGTGTTGATGAATGTTACTACATTAAGTTCAAAATTGTATTCATTAAAAGACTACACGGTATGCAAATAGAAAAGATAAACTGTAGACTGGCAGAAGAAAATGCAAATTAAAACCACAATAACATATTTTACCTCAGCCAAATGGCAAAAGTTAAAATCCGATAGTGCCAAGTGTTGGCATGAATATGAACCAATGGCAATTGACATATACTGCTTCTAAGAGTGACAAATATGAAAGTATAAGGTATAAAACCTTTAGTGAGAAATTTGGCAATATCTAATAAATTTGATAATGCACATATCTTTTAAGGATCCTACTGAGCAGGGATTTCTAATCGCTGAGTGTCAGCACACTGGGCACTGTGGTAGGTTCTACAGGTGTGTGGCAATGTTGATTCCCCCAGCCCTTGGGGAGCAGGGGCAGGAAGGGCCTCCTAGGCTAGCTATCTATGGGCAACGTTGTTCATTTATCCCAGTGTGCCATACAGATATTATAATTTTCTAAGTGTACTATAACTTGAAAGAAGCTGGAAAATACTTTTCTAAGATACCAATTTCTTGTTTGTTTTAATTGTTTCAAATATCTTTTTTTTTTTTTTTTTTTGTCATTTCTCTGTTAACACCTGTTTTGTAGGTACTCTGAGAATATCTCCAATTTTTTTCTACTTCACTTTCACAGTCCCTCTGTGAGACTTGTGGAGAATGGCTGTTGCCTCCCCATGAATGTGAAGCTAAACCCAGAGCCCTGGATGAGATAGTAAATGGTTGATAAGCTGGCCTTTCCAAAGTATTTAAAAAGCATTATATTTCTTAGTCTCTTTTCCTTCTTACCTAGTTTCAATGAAAACTCTGACAAATAATCCTTAGATCAAGGAATAAAATGTGTGGGTAACTTTAAAAGTGTACTTGCCTCCTGCCTCCACAAAATAACTGGGAAGCTCTGCGACCAGATAGCTCCAAATAAATCAGAGGAAATAATTTTTAAAAGAAAATTGGCTAATATGATCTACTGTACAATAGACAATTAAAGAAATCTGATGTCCTCTAATCTTGTAGTATTCAAGCTAGTGGCAATTTTCAGTACCTTCTTCCTCTCAAAACAAAACCCAAAACAAAAAGTACTGTTCATAGTGCCTAAATATTATTAAAGATTCTCCATTTAACTCGTAACCAGAGGTTTTCAAGGAGTTCATACATTAGCCAAATAGAAAAATAAAGCTCCATTCCTATCTCCTTCCAGAAAATAAAATTCCAGGTGTATTACTACAGAATGTGAAAAAAACCAAACATAAATTTGTGAAAATAAAACATGAAGAGAATTTTTGTGATCTTTGAATAAGTAAGACATTTTTAACTCAGATATAAAACACAGAAACCATTAAGGAATATAAATAACATACAGTTTAAAAAGAAAAGATTGAAAGATAAACAGAAAACTAGGGATAATTTTGTAACATGTGTAATAATACAATGGGTTAATAATCTTATAAAACAAAAAATAACTTTTATCAATTACTAAAAGATAAACATTCCTATGGAAAGAGGTTATAAGCAAATTACTAAAAATACATATACTTAATAAATATATGAAAAAATATTTAATGTCACTAATAATAAAAAAAGATACCTGCATTAGTAATGTTTCATTAAGTTGACAGTAACTTTGAGAAAAATTCCAGTTTGAGGGCTGAAACTTCTGACACCTGCCATGTAAAGTTATGTACTTTTTTTTAAGACAGAGGTTACTAATAAATTGTACCCTTTGATCTTAAAGCCACGTATCAGTGTCACAAGAGGAAAGACATGGCACACTCAAATAAGGACACTATAGGTGAGTTTAATAAAGAAGCTGGTTATCAAAGATATCTGCAGTTTCACGTTTATTGCAACACTATTTAAAATAGCAAAGATTTGGAAGTGTCCATCAACAGATGAATGGATAAAGAAACTATGGTAAATATACATAATAGAGTACTATTCAGTCATAGAAAAGAACGAAATCCTGTCATATGCAACAACATGGATAGAACCAGAGGACATTACGTTAAGTGAAATAAGCCAGACACAGAAAGGCAAACTGCATGTTTTCACTTCTCTGGGGGAGCTAAAAATTAAAATAATTGAACTCATTGAGATAGAGAGTTTAAGAATGGTTAACAGGCTAGGAAGGGTGGTGAGGGGTTTGTGGGGAAGTGAGGGTGATTAATTGGTACAAAAAAAATAGAAAGAATGTTTAAGAACTAATATTTGATAGCATGATAAATGATAATAGTCAATAACAATTTAATTATACATTAAAATATCTTAAAGAGTATTATTGGATTGTTTGTAACACAAAGGATAAATGCTTGAGGTGAAGGATACCCATTTACCCTGATGTGAGTAACACATTGCATGCTTATATGGAAATATCTCAATTACCCCATAAATATATATATGCCTATTATATACCCACAAAAATTAGAAATAAAAAAAAGCTGGTTACCAATGTATGAGCAGAGTTTAGGTAACCAGTAAAAGATGGTGCACACTTCCAGAGCTAAGGACAATGTGGAGCCAATACCACCCTCAGCCTGAAGACAAAAGGACCAGAGTAGTTACTAGAATCTCCAGACAGTTAGAGGAGAAGGTCACCTGATAGAACCTGTGGCTTTTAGCAGAGGAGAGCAGTCACTTTGAATGGAAACCAGCAGGGAGGTAGCTGGAGAAATAAATACCCTGTTCTCACACTACTACCACTCTCAAGGCTCCTGTGATTGCATTCCCATTGCATTAATTCACCTAGAAGCTAGAGCGTGGCCCATACAGATCATAGCCCTAGGTCACAGAGAAGGGAGGGAACGTGGGGAGTGAATCTGAAGGAGTAGATGGGAAATATCCACTGTGAACTTGGCAAACCAAAGTCTGAGATTTTCCCAGAAAAACATGAAGAACATTTGCAAATCTTTGTTTAGGACTTACTCATTTTGGTATGTATTCTTTAACTATTTTGGAAGAAGTAGGAGCCATTTTTCCTAAACAAAGCAAAAGAAAATCCAATGGGATTTCTCCATGGAAAAAGGCTTAGTGGGATTTAACCATCAAAAGATATTGTAAACCAAACTAAACAAAACAAAAACCTTAATTCATCTACTTTAGAGGGTTTCCTATATGCTGGAGGAGTACACAGTATATTCTCCTAGTCACAAAGTGAGCAATAGCTCCTGAGACCAGCACAAGTTCTTTGGCTGAATTTCACCACCTTCAGGTGTAGAGCTGAAAACAAAAAGAGAAAGACCTAAATGTTACTTGGAAATTACATTTGATTGAGAATTGCATGCATTGAATTGCACATAGTTGTATGTCTTGGAATGTTTTTTCTCATTGAGATTAAAAGAATAAAAGCACAGACTAGTCCAGATTTGATAAACAATCAGGCACAGGACTTAATTGAGAATGGGAGAAATTTTAAAAAGGCCGAATTCATATCCTAGATGAGTCTGGACCTGGTTGTCAGCTCTGTCTGCACTTCGGCAAGAAGAAATGTGGGTCTCTTTAAATGTGACCAAAGAAGCATGATTTACCTTAAATTGGTGATTGAGTCTAAGCTTGTCATTTTCTTTCCTTAAGGCATTAACGGCACTTAACAACAGCTACCAAATACCACAAATTATATAGTTATTATTTACCCTGAAACTCATAAGCAACAGGAACATGACACAACCTAAGTCCATCTGTATCTCATCCAAGATCACTAGAGATGAAACTCTGAGCGTTTGTATTACTACAGCACGTCAGGAATGATCAATACACGACTAACCACCAGCAATCAAGTCTCTGTTGCTATCTGGATAGTGAATGATTTCACTCCAGAGTCCCATTTGTAAAGATGACTTTCTAGAATCATCCCTGGCACCAACTGTCTTAGATTGGGTTTCCTAAAAGCAGAGTCAGAGACAGGGATTTATGTGCAAATGATTTAATGAGGAAGTTCTCTCAGGATAGTCCTTACATTAGTAAGGAAAGCAGAATAGGGCAGGGGATGAAGCATCTCCTGCAAACATGTAGCAGAAGTCTAGCCTCAGCCTGATCCCACTTTGGGATTTCAAACATTTTGGGTGAAAGGGCTCTTGAGTTTCTGTTGATCAGGTACATTTCTCAGGAAAATAGGGCAACTGTATGTGAGCTGTTAGCAGCCAATACTGATAACAACTGAGGGCTGGATGCTCTGGACTTCTAAAAGAGAGCTGGGCAGGGCACCAACAGCTCTACTATAGGAGGAATGAGAAACTCTTTTCTGAAGAATTAGAAAAGAGTTTGTCATGAAGATGACAATTGTCTTGTAAGGAAGAGAAAAGAATAATTAGGCTGAGAACACAGTAGCCAAGGTAGTGAGTCAACAAGTTCACTGAGTTCAAATTTGGAGAGGATTTGGATTCAGAATCAAATACTCATCTACTAGGTGTTAATTTTTATTTAGTTTCTTTTCAGTTTTTCTTTCTGGATTATTTGAGTTAATAGCCTGCCAATTTCTCCTGACGGTAATATCAGTGAATACAGCTACTTAATGAGGTATACTGGGGTTAGTTTACAACACTTATACCAATTAAAGTATTTAAATATCTCACTGGAGTAATAATAGATATCTTATAGAAAGACTGTATTTTTGGTAGGTTAAAAACCAACCATAAAAAACACTGTGTAAGACACATGCACACGTATGTTTATTGCAGCACTGTTCACATTAGCAAAGACTTGGAACCAATCGAAATGCCCATCAATGATAGACTGGATGAAGAAAATGTGGCACATATACACCATGGAATACTATGCAGCCATAGAAAAGGATGAGTTCATGTCCTTTGCAAGGGCATGGATAAAGCTGGAAACCATCATTCTCAGCAAACTAACAGGAACAGAAAACCAAACACAGCATATTCTCATTCATAAGTGGAAGCTGAACAGTGAGAATACATGGACACAGGGAGGGGAACATCACGCACTGGGGCCTGTCAGGGGATCGGGGGAATAGGGAAGGGATAGCATGTAGATGATGGGTTGATGGGTGCAGCAAATCACCATGGTATGTGTATACCTATGTAACAAATCTGCATGTTCTGCACATGTATCCCAGAACTTTAAGTATAACAATAATGAAAAAACCTGTGTAAGCAAGGTAATTTTGCTATGGGCTCCAAATTTCTGAAAGAATGTGGCATGTAAAGGTTTAAGTTTAAAATAATATAGGTAAAAAAAGTGTCAAAGTGAGTTAGAGAAAGAGAAATTTGGATAATTTTAAATCAACTCAACTTATTATTTGTAGGGTATAAGGTATGAGAAAAATACAAAATGACACGTGGCATAGTGTTCCATTTTGATATATCTATATTGAAGACTCATAATTTGAGTAAAAATGTTTTCTTTTCATATTGATATTCAGATAATCAGCATCACTCAGTGAGTCACAACCTACTAAAAATGTTCAGTCACAACCTAGTAAAAAATGTTCAGAGAAGGAAGGACTCAAGGCTAAGTATGTGAGAGTGAGTTTGGGTGAGTGTGCATATTTATATGTGTGTGTGTGTGTAGGGGGGTGAGACTTTTTGTATCTCAGTGAATTCATTTCAAAACAAAATATAAATTATTTAAATTGTAAATTGTAAATGACTGTGTATCTCTGGTATAGTGTGTAGGTAATCAAGAATTGACACCACAATAAGGCCAGCGTTTGAAATTACAAGAGGAGCAAAGATTTTCTTTAGAATCTACCAACCAGGATCTAGTGTTGTGCAGCCAGGAGTCAGGGTTATTAAGTGAAATCAAAAGCACATCAGACCTAGGAGCATCTTAACAAGCATTAGTGTTTCATTTAAAGGGAGTGTCTTGTTTCTGAAATATTCATAGCTGGAATCCACCACCACTGCTGAGATTTACATCTCCCTCTCCCCATTATGCTCACTGAATCTCTTTACTTGCTATTGTAGGAAAAATATTCAAAGATTTATAGGCAGCAAAGAGAAGGCAGCAAATTATGACATCCATTATTGGCATCTTCTCTTGTCTGTATCCCCAGGAAATGCAAATACAAATGACTTCCAATTTTCTACTACAACTGAGTTGCAAAGGGAACTGTTATATGCAGATGAGGCAACTTCTATTTGGACAGAGATAAAATGGAAGAAATTTCAGTCTACTACACTTGGCATACCATTTGCATAACTCTGAAAAAGCTGTCACAAAGGGATAATAAAAAATCATAAGACTCTTAAAGCACCACATACAATCCCTGTAGCTAGACTGCTTATTACAGAAAAGACACAGCTTTAGGTTGTATGGGCTGGTGGAAGATCCAAAAACAAAAGGGTGACTAAATATAGATGCTTCTATATTCACTGGTAAAAGTGATCCCTCTTCTCATGTTTGGCAAAAGGATTACACTAGGTTTGAAAATAACTTATAAGCTAGTATGCAGTAAAGACAGGCCCCACATCACCAATTTTTAAAAAATTCTTTTGGCATAAATTATTGCTTCTTTTGGAGGCATGACTAAGGCAATGCTTCCCATTATGTTGTAGGCTCTTTGGGGGCAAGAATCTTTGTATCCACTGATGTCCTGTACCTTCAGTGTCAAAAATAGAATTTTGAACACAACAGATCTCAAAATAGAATGTTTAATGATGAGAATTGAAGGAATCACAGTGGTAAAGTATTGCAACTTAGGCGATATGGATTCTAATCTAGTGCCTCTTTCTCAATTTCTTTATTTCTTTGGGTCTTGGCTCCCATATCTGATAAAACTAGGTAATAATACCTGTCTTATTTTATTTAGGAGTATTTAAATGAATTATCATGGCTAGTGTCCACTATAACATCTGCCAGAGTTTTGTCACTCAAGACATGGGTCTTTTTTTCCCTACATCCCTACAACTCTCCCACATGTCTCAACTTGGAAAGCATAAAGATCAGCAGTTTCTGACAATTTTAGGCCTTAGGCACATGCTCATGTCACCTGGCTCATGTCACCTGGCTCTTCACCCTCTGCCTGCGCTGATCTTTAAGCCTCTACCAGCCTCAAAACTACTTCTCAATGTTGATTAAAACTTTAGCCTTTGACTTGCAATTTTCCTCTTGCCCAAGTCATGATACTATGATAACATAAGTGTCCAGGTGAACTACATACCCAGCTGTTTTAATGATCGCCTATTCCCCTGTTGGTGAGGTTGGAGGAGGATTCTCAGTCTAGGAAATGAGGCTAGATAAACACATGACATCCCAAACTAAACAGGTGAGATGGACAGCAGTTTCCGTACCCATAGCTCAGGGGAGGAGGACACCCAGCACCCTGCCAGGCCACACGACGTTACATTTAGCAACAGAGTGAACCACTGAGGGCATTAGGAGGTAGACTTTGTAGTATCAAGAACATGAAGTGTCTTTTGGTTACCACAGGAGGATGCGATTGGCTGTTTGAATAACTGTGGGCTGGCAGGGAACTACAGCCCACTACTCAATGATAAATAAGAACTGTGCCTATTTCCCATGAGGAGGGGGTTTTGGGTGGGGGATCTTTTCTATGAGAGCAGAGTGGGCAGGAGAGCCTGTGGTGAGGTCATTTGAGGCCCTCTTGATTTTGCCATGTCAAGGTCGCACATCATAGTGACCTTCAGTTTAGGCCTCATTCCACACCAACCATTTGTCTCACACTTCAATTCCTTTACCTCCTGAACTTTAAGGGTTTTCACTTCTGTTCTTCCTTCGTAAGGATCACACTTCCAGTCTAATGCTCAGAATCATAATCTCCAATTTCATTCTTACCATCTTTCTCATCTTATCTTATTCCTTTACCCCTTGAAAAAACCCAACTCTGAATCTATTGTACTTATTCCCATGCTGAGAACTGCTAGAGAAAACTGCACAGCCGATGATATTAGGGTTCTTTTATTTGTATAGTCTTTAACTGCAAGGGGATTATTAATATGGCATAGAATCTCACAACCAGTTCTCTAATTTGCAGAGCAACGACTCCGAATGTCACTGCTGTTCACAAGGTCCTACTCAAGCTTTCCCCATTCTTACCAGAACACCTAAAATGAGAATTTTATCTACATTGCCATTCTACCTTGATCCTTAGAAGAAGGGACATCTCTCTCACTTTCCATGACCAAATGTACACTTGTGCTGTGAATCCATTCCTACCTCATCTCCTTGACGACCTCATTCAATTAATTTTCTCTTCTCTTCTTTATCCTCATCTCCCCCTCGGTTGCGCTTTTTCCTTATCATAGAAATATGCCCAAGTTTCTGAATCACCTTAGCTCAGGAGTTCGAGAACAACATGGGGAAACCCCATCTCTACAAAAAAATACAAAAATTAGCCAGGCACAGTGGCGCACACCTGTAGTCCCAGCTACTCAGAAGACTGAGGCAGGAGAATCACTGGAGCCCAGGAGGCAGAGGTTATAATGAGCCGAGAGCTTGCCATTGCAATTGCACTCCGGCCTGGGTGACAGAGCAAGATCCTGTCTCAAAAAAAAACTCCAAAAAAAAAAAACTCCAAAAAAAAAAAAGAAATACGTACAACTCTCTTCTATCTTAAAAAGTCTACCTTTGATCCTTTAACTACCACTATATCTCTTTTCTTCCCTCATAACCAAGTTGCTTTAAATAATACATTAGAATGTAAAGACCCTTCATCCCCATTCACATCCCAGTGTGATGCAGCAACATACCTGCCAACACACACCAATAAATGGGCTTTTATCAAACCTACTGAGGTTTTTTTTTTTTCAGTCTTATCCTCCTTGAGCCTCTAGAAGCTGCAGTATTCTCAACCCCTCCTCCAACTTCTGTAATACCTCTTTTCTAATTCTCTGGCAACTTATTTTCAGTCACCTCCTCCTCCATTTCTCACACTCTGCCCACCCTTAATGTTGGAGTTCCTCAAAGTTCAATCCTCAACTACGTTCCTTATTATTTTTTAAAATCCATACCTATTATTGCCAACTCTCAAAACAATGTCTCTTACCAAGAACCTTTCCCTGAGCTCCAGATCTCTAATTCCGTCTCTCTACTAATTGTTGCCACTTCCGTCTTTTGCGTGCACCCCAAACTCAGAACACACTAAACTCATCACTTTTCTCATATATGCACTTTTTACTTCACTCCTCAAATGTGCCCATAACTCATTTTATATCCTCTATGTGGGTTGTAACTTTCAGGCCTCCTCTTACAGGCTTTGTCCTCTGCATTTTTACATCGCTTCATTTTTCTACCACAGCCTAGTGTCTTATAGTAGTTTTTTTAAACCTTCCTTCAGTAAAGGATCTTTAGTAATCCAAAGGGTTTGGGATCTATGCCAGAGTCAATAGTTCCCAAACCTAATTTAACACAGATGACCTGAAGAAGACTATTTACAAATATAGATTTGTTATCTGTACCCCTATCTCCTACTCTTCCCTACCTACACACATATACATGCACATGCACACACACACACACACACACACCGAATTAGGAGGGAAGCAGAATAATCAGAATTTTTAAAGTTGCCCATATGATTATCAAGTAAACCATCCTCAGATAAACATTGGGTACTGGGGAAGCATTATAGTTGTGTTGTTGCATAGTATGTTTTGGAAAGAAAGCTCTGGCAGCACTGTGCAGAATGTACTGGAAGTTGGTTAAATGTTGTCAGCATGTTTTCTTGCATATAACATTTTAAAAGGCAATAGTTACAGCTACCACTGCATGCACAGTGGTTTCTGTCACAGTAACTCTATTTGTATTCTTATCTATCATTATCACTCATTCATCTATCTATCAATGACTGACAGCTGTGCTGACTCTGTCTACAGTGACCGAGAAACTCAGGAATATTAATTGATTTTCATAAGATCACACAGTAACTCATAACAACAGCAAAGACCAGATTTTTTGATTTTCTGCTCCTTGTCTTGCATAGTTCTCCCTGAGCCAGTTTACTATCTAGAGATAGGTTATCATCATATCTTGTTTAAATAAATCTTTCCAGTGGCTTGTGGAATTAGCCAAGACCTCATTTCCTCATTATGAAGTGTTCAGGCAATCAGATCTACTCTCCAGCCCATGCCTTCCAAATCTGAAGAAGATTCAAATCTGAGAAATGAATACATTTTATCTAAGCAGAGCCTGTCAGAACATTTTTAATAAAGACCTGGCCCAATTTCAGAGCTTTCTTTTCATTAGGGCAGGTCTGAAAGCAAAGGCCTTGAAAGTGGTTAGAAAAACATAGTGTAATCACTCTGGTACCATTATCCTGTCCCTCAGTAATCATTAGGCATCAGCTTGCCAAAGTGAAGGGCGGCAAATTACTCATTTATTGTTACCTGAGCTGTGCAGAAGATTGAAATCTGGACTACTAATGATTTTTTTCCCACCTTGTTTAGGAGACTCTGTAGAAAAGTTCACATATAGTACACATGCTGACTTGCTGGCAAAAGTGCTTTTAGACAAATATGAAAGGGAAGCAAAGCATCACCTTCCTTTAAAAGTAAAGCTGAAAAGCTCCTATCATTTCATGAAAGCAGTTCTAAGGGGGAAATACTAAGAGTCGTCAAGATCTATAACTGAAGAGGAAACTAGTTAGTTGACTGTGAGTAGATTTTTATCTGCTCTAAAGAGATCAGACATTCAGTACATGTTGAATTTAACACAAATCAAGCTTGAAGTAAATATTTACCAACAGTTTGTAGGAAAAAAATTCTTATTTAATGTTATCATCTAATGAATTATAATTTTTTTTGTCCACTGTTTTTGCAAGTTTCAAATTCAATAAAGGCTCCAAGTCTAGGTGTGGTGAAAGACAATCAAACCATTCCTAATCTTATTAAAGTTAAAAGTGTAAACACTTAACTGTGGGAACAGTAAAAGCCATTACTAAATTTGTATTGATACCTGAAATAGACATCTGAAGTGAACCTCTAAGCAATTTCTAATTCTTAAGCCCAGAATGAAATTTTATAAATCATTTAGCAGAATAAAATGATATCTCCAAAGCAGATTTGGAATATCTATATGACTATTCTAGATGGAATGAAATTTCTGAAAATATATGTTATCAGTCTAGATTAGTAGAAAGACCCTAATCTGAAGTGAAATGCAATTTTTGTATTGGATCTGATTCTAAGGTGGAAAGGTGCTGAAGATAACTGATGTAGGTAAGGAGGGAGTTCTAGATAGTTTTCAATAGGTTTGTGAAGGCAAAATGTTACATTCAAAAGTAAAGATCTTGTTTCTTCCAAGTAATGCCTCTTGCTTCTATGAGAAGTAGTACAGTGTCTGGAATGGGGACATGAGAATCAAAAAGCATTGATTTCTATTGCTGGCTTGGCCGGTGACTGCTTCTGTAGTCTGAGGCAATTTTCCTAGCCTATATGTGACTAAATCTCGGCATCTACAAAATGATGTTAGTAATCTTTTCTATTTGAGATCCAGCTAGTATTATTATTAGGACTTTTGTTCATGTTATTAATGTTTCTGAGGTCTTTAGGGATTTTCAGATTTAAAAAAATTCTATGAACCAAAACTGTTATTAATACTGTTTTTCATGTTATCCCAAAAAGGTATTGCAGAAGCTGACAAATTAACATTTGCCATATTCTTTAGAAAGGACTGGAATAAACAGTGTCAGTATTATTTAATGCGCAGGTTCACCCTTGAAGAACCTATAGAAAATCTACAAGTGATAGCTTCCTGATCCAACCTGATATTAGGCTCATCCCAGACTTTTAGTCGCTTAAAGCATTTGCCAAATGATTATGAATCTTTATCTATTTTGCCATCTAAACTCAGGGTTCCATTCTACCCACACAATCTAGAAAGGTGAAGTAATATCATGAAGTTTAATTTGTTCAAAACTTAGATCTAGTTATTTGTAAATTGTAATCCTTCCTTTTGTTTCACTGTTGATTCTTGAAATGTTCCTAATGCATTATAAGTCAATTTGCTAACAGACTGGATTTTAACATGACGGCATCCTTTGAGGTTTTGGATTTATTTTTCAGAGGCTTGCTTAATGTTTAATGCCTTATAGATGCTGGGCTCATTTTTATGGTGCCTGGCTTTGAATGGCTATTACAGTGTATATTACAGTCATAGGGCAACTTCAATTTACACTATTTTACCTACTTATACCATTTCCACGGCTCTCTATTCTAACATTATCATTAAGGTTGCTGGCCCTTTTGCTGCTGACAACATGATTAAATCCTATTACAATTACTCTTGTTATAAAATCTTCTCATGCTTCTTGGCACTGAAAGTGCACAGAGCCATGCAGGTGGTAATATAAAGAGGAGCAATGTACTCTGAACTAAAATGATAGGAGAGCTTTATCCTAGAGAAGGAAAATAGATCCCCAAAGTAAGATATTACTGTATTACTCTACTCCCTGGGGATGGATTTTCTTTTGAAGTTTATTTTATAATACTAAAGAGGGTTTTGTTCTTATTTTGTTTTTCCCTCTAGGGGAGCAGAACAGAGGGATGTGATGTGGAGGAATTCTTGACAAAGGGAGGCTTAGAAAAAGGCCTGATGATGACTAGGAAAATGACAGGCTGTTTTAAGACAAAGAGGGGGAGAATCTAGTCAATGAAATAATGTCTCAGATTTCAGATGAAATAATGGTACTTCTTACACCTGGGAATGATGAAATGTGAATTGGGATATTTTTTCTTCTAGTGGTAGATAAAGATTCAGCAGTCCTCACAACTAGAAGCAAGAACCTGTAACACAGGTGGCAGCAGAACAGAGGTGCTCACTGTATGAAACCCAGTTTGTCTTCAAAACTATTTAACTTGACCTAACTAGTATCTTGGTCTAAGCATCCACATTTCAGGCAAGCAGCCAGGCCCCTATGTGGTGTGTCTCTGAGCGGGACTGTAAGAGGCAGCGCAGAGTGCTGGTTAAAGCCTCCAGTATGGTGGCCAAACTGCCTTTGTTAACTTCTGGCCTCTGTTACTTTTTTTTGGTGCTTTTAAGTCAAATGCTCCTGCCTATGTCTTAGTTTTCTAATCTGTTTCCCCAGCCTCATAAGTTTGTTAGCAAGACTGAACTATTAATAGTTGGTATTCGTGAAACACTTAGAACAGTGTGTGGCCCACAGAACATGTCATCTTATCTTAGTGGTGTACTGTACTATTAATGTATGTGTGCCCTGGGGTTGGCATGCACATATATAAAGCTTGATGGTACTAAGGGACATTCATACCTTTATCTCCCACTCCACCTTAAAACGTGCAAGTGTGAGAAAATTTGGCAAAAGGTAAATGGAACATTTACAAACATAACCAATTCAATGTAATAAAATGATATTTCATGTAGTAATAATGGATAATAATTATTGGACATGGACTTATATTAGACTAAGTACTTTATGTACATCATTGCACTGAATCCTCACAGTAACTCTATAAGTAGGCACTATTATTATTCTGTTTACCACGGAGGGAAATAAAACACAGAGGTTAAATTCATACTGCTTATGTATGATGAACTGGGATTTGTTTATCTGACTGATATTTGTCTACTTATCTTTCTCCTTCATATATAGATATGCCTTATGTTTGTAATGCTGTGTACATTCGTGGTTTAGTCCACAGTTAACAATTCTTATTTTTGTCCATCCATATATATTTTCTCACAACCAGGACTAGAAATTTACAATAAAAATTAATTTATAGATATCTAACTCTAGATTCTATACTATTATAGCTACGTTTTATATTTGCATGTGTCTTTATTTGTATCAAGGTACATACCAAGTATCTATTTTTTTGGAGTTCAATATGCACGTCTTGTCTATCCTCCTAAATGCAAGTAAAATACCAAGATGAGAGTGGTACAGGGGTGTGATCTGTTCCAGGTATAAGTTGCAAAGAGGCGCACTGTTATGGAGAATTTAAAAGTAATAATAAAGTCCAAAAGTCAACTTTCTTTTTCTTATCACCATGCAATTCTAAATTATGTTGATGATATAGCACTGCTCCTCATCAGGGCGTTTCCTGAGTCCTCTCCCACCTCGCTCCCCTTCGATGGGTCACTGCAGATCCTTGGGGATAGGAAAGTAAAGTGTGATACACAGGAAAGGACATATTTTCAATGACAAAAATACCTATTAATCATCTCTTAGTAATGTATTTGCTTAGCATGTAGATACTTCTGACATCTGCTTTTAGGATACTTTCACTGCAGAGAGAAAAATAAAATGTTCATATAAACAAACATACAAACCCAGAAACAAAGGCACATAACAGACACAAAATCATCTTTGTTCAATCCATCCCTTAGTATCCAGAAAGGCCCAGAGGCATATATCTGCTTCATTTTGTTCCTGGTGTTTGGCAGGGGAATAGGTAGTTTTTTGGTGATGAGAGAAGAATAGAGGAAGTAGTTAAGGATAAACCCTTTCCCATTTAACTGTTCCGTTCTTTTATTCTCCCCAACGAGGTGTATGATGCATGGAAAGGAATAAGAATTCAGAACAGTGTGACTAAATCACACTTGTTAAGGTTAGAAAAGCCCTGAATAGGTCAATTTGGCTGACTTCACAGAGGGAAAAAAGCACAAGAACCTTTTCATGAGGGGCAAAAGGTGTCGTAACTCCCACCTGAGCTTACAATTACTGTTTACTCTCCTGCCTACCACCATTATTAGCATCAAACTTTATTGATAAGGCCATCCTATGGGAAAACTATAAAATATGAGGAGCGTTTCTTTAGTTTATCCTTCTTTCAGAAGACTTTTACAGCCCCCACCTTATTGCATCCTGCTGCACCCTAGCTACCACTACCATCACCATCATCTTCAACACCTTTTTCATCATACATAAGATTTTGAGGGCTTTGGCAGTACCTCATGTTCCCAATTTCTTCCACTTTCTTTCTCCCATCAACATTTTCCCCTTTGATTTCCCATCCCCTCAAACCCCTACTGTGTGAAACTGGCTGGTGATCAATCAATCAGACCAATAGATCAGATAAGCCCATTCCTCAAGATGGGTTGGCGGGTTATATTTATAAAAGCAAATCAAATGTTTTCTCTGTGCTTTCAGACTGAGAACTAAGAATATAGACCCAGAATTTTTAGTAGAGGTACCCCTAAAATAAAGTCAGGATTAAAAGATAATAAGCAGCAAGTGCTACTGTTATCCAGTTATCTCCTAGGAGTGGGACTGAATTAATTGTCAGTTTTAGAGAGTGAAAAGAAAGCAAGGCCCATCCAGGAATTTGAGATGAAGTGATTCCGCAGTGAAAAACTGGTCCTACAGATTTAAGCAGTAAATAACTGTTTAAAGGCAAAAGGGGCCAGGCGTGGTGGCTCACACCTATAATATCAGCACTTTGGAAGGCCGAGGCATGTGGATCACTTGAGCCCAGGAGTTTGAGACCAGCCTAGCAACATGGCAAAACCCCGTCTGAACAACAACAACAAACACAAAAATTAGCTGGGCATTGTGCCACACACCTCCAGACCCAGCTACTCAGGAGGCTGAGGTGGGAGGATCGCTTGAGTCTGGAGGGTGGAGGCTGCAGTGAGCCATGTTTGTGCCACTGCACTCCAGCTTGGACAACAGAGTGAGACCCTTTCTCTAAATAAATAAATAAATAAATAAAGCCAAAAAAGTGAGAATAATCCAGAAAGAAGGCTTCCTCTTAAGGGTTCTAATTAAAAGGATAGCACCTCTTCTCCGATGAATCCATTATAATTCCATAGAAAACAGTGGAAAGGATAATGATAAATGGAGAATGGTATACACCCACCCCATGTCTGACCATGTCACCTGAATGTCAGGAAAAGGCCTAATTATGTTCCTTGGATGCTATTAGAATTCAAGAGAGTCTAATTAATTACACTGCATTTCCCCTAACTGAACATATTTGATACAGTTTGGATATTTGTCCTCACCCAAATCTCATGTTGAATTGTAATCCCCAGTGTTGAAGATGGGGCGTGGTGGTGTTTGGATGATCAGGGAGGATCCCTCATGAATGGCTTGGACTATCCACTTGGTGATAAGTGAGCTCTCACTCCAAGTTCCCACAAGACTGGTTGTTTAAAAGTGTGTGGCACCTTCCCACTCCACACACTCTGTCTTGCTCCTGCTTTTGCCATATGATGCACCTGCTTCCCCTCCTAGCTTCTGCTATGATTCTTCATTTCCTGAGGCCTCCCCAGAAGCTTAGCAGATGTTGGCACCATGCTTCCTGTAGAGCCTGCAGAACCATGAGCCAATTAAGCCTATATTGTTTATAAATTACTCCATCTCAGGTATTTCTTCATAAGAATGCAAGAATGGCCTAATACAATATTTAAACACCAATCTTTTGCTGATACCTTCTAAAGTGATTTAATCTGTAGCTGGATTAAGATACATTTCTTTTGGTTTTTTTTCCCCTTCAACTTTTAAGTTCCAGGGTACATGTGCAGCATGTGCAGGTTTGTTTCATAGGTAAATGTGTGCCATGGTGGTTTGCTGCATAGATCAACCCTCACCTAGGTATTAAGCCCAGGATCCATTAGCTATTCTTCCTGATGCTCTCCCTCCCCCCACCCTACCCCCTGTCCAGGCTCCAGTGTGTGTTGTTCCCCACCATGTGCCCATGTGTTCTCATCGTTCAGCTCCCACTTATAAATAAGAATATGTGGTGTTTGGTTTTCTCTTCCTGTGTTCATTTGCTGAGGATAAAGGCTTCCAACTCCATCCATGTCTCTGCAAAGGATATGATCTTGTTCCTTTTTATGGCTGTATAGTATTCCATGGTGTATATGTACCACATTTCCTTTATCCAGTTTATCATTGATGGGCATTTGGGTTGATTCCATGTCTTTGCTTACTGTGAATAGTGCTGCAGTGAACATATGCATGCATGTATCTTTATAATAGAATGATTTATATTCCTTTGGGTGAATACCCAGTAATGGGATTGCTAGGTCAAATGGTATTTCTGCCTCTAGATCTTTGAGGAGTCTCCATACTGTTTTCCACAATGGTTGAACTAATTTACATTCCCACCAACAGTGTAAAAATGTTGCTTTTTCTCTGCAACCTCACCAGCATCTGGTGTTTCTCAGTGTTTTAATAAGCACCATTCTGACTGGTGTGAGACGGTATCTCATTGTAGTTTTGTGGTTTTGTTGTTGTTGTTGTTGTTGTTGTTGTTCTTGAGATGGAATTCCAGTCCATCTCAAAAGATCTCACAAGATCATGTCCTTTGCAGAGACATGGATGGAGCCAGAAGCCTTTATCCTCAGCAAATGAACACAGGAAGAGAAAACCAAACACCACATATTCTTACTTATAAATGGGAGCTGAATGTTGAGAACACATGGGCACATGGTGGGGAACAACACACACTGGAGCCTGGACAGGGGGTAGGGTGGGGGGAGGGAGAGCATCAGGAAGAATAGCTAATGGATGCTGGGCTTAATACCTAGGTGAGGGTTGATCTATGCAGCAAACCACCATGGCACACATTTACCTATGAAACAAACCTGCACATGCTGCATATGTACCCTGGAACTTAAAATAAAAGTTGAAGGAAAAAAACAAACAAACAAAAGAAATGTATCTTAATCCAGCTACAGATTAAATCACTTTAGAAGGTATCAGCAAAAGATTGCCGTTACTCACACTGGGGTGCAGTGGCATGATCTCAGCTCACTGCAACCTCCACCTTCTGTGTTCAAGTGATTCTCCAGCCTCAACCTCCCGAGTAACTAGCATTACAGGTGCCCACCACCATGCCTGGCTAATTTTTGTGTTTTTAGTAGAGAGGGAGTTTTGCCATGTTCACCAGGTTGATCTCAAACTCTTGACCTCAAGTGATTCGCCCACCTTGGCATTCCAAAGTGTTGGTATTGCAGGCATGAGCCACCGCGCCCAGCCCTCATTGTGGTTTTGATTTGCATTTCTCTAATGATCAGTGATGTTGAGCTTTTTTCATATGTTTGTTGGCTGCCTGAATGTTTTCTTTTGAGAAGTGTCTGTTCATATCCTTTGCCCACTTTTTACTGGGTGTTTTTTTTTTTATAAATTTGTTTAACTTCCTTGTAGACTCTAAATATTAGACCTTTGTCAGATGGATAGATTGCAAAAATTGTCTCCCATTCTGTAGGTTGTGTGTTCACTCTGATGATAGCTTCTTTTGCTGTGCAGGAGATATTTGGTTTACTTAGATCACATTTGCAATTTTTGCTTTTGTTGCAATTGCTTTTGTCATTTTCATCATGAAATCTTTGCCCATGCCTACATCCTGAATGGTATTGCCTAGATTTTCTTCTAAGTTTTTATAGTTTTGGGTTTTACATTTAAGTCTTTTATCCATTTTGAGTTAGTTTTTGTATAAGGTATAAGGAAGGGGTCCAGTTTTAATTTTCTGCATATGGCTAGCCAGTTTTCCCTGCTGTTGTTTATTTTTGCCTATTTCAACTTTCCTTTTGTTCTTGTCTTTTCTTGCCTTTCCTGTCTGCTTTTTTTTTCATTGCTATATTTGACTATAGTTTTCTTGATTACAGCACTCCACTGTAAAAAGACTACTTTGTAAGTATTTTGGAAGAGTGAAAATATAGTTTAATTCAGATCGTAAAGATTACGACTAATAGACTAAAAATTGTCAGGGAGAGGCCATTCAAGGCATTTGAACTGGGAAAGAACCGATGAACAAGTGTTGCTGAATCCTGGTGTAAGAATGGGCTGCAAGATGTTGAAATAGGTGTTCATTTTTAAAGTAAAAACTAACATAGATGATTATGGCAAAAAAAAAAAAAAAAACTCACAGAAAAACAAAAGACATTCACCTTGAATACTAGGAGACTGCCTCAAACTGGATCAGTCATGTACCCATTACATTGTTTCAGATCCCAAAAGTGTGAAAAGCAGCATCAGTAGCAAAATGTAGTAGACATAAAAAAAATGATAGAACATTGGTAATATATAAGTTTTCTGATTTTCTCAGTATTGTTTTCTCTTAGTTCATCAGAGCTATTAAGGTAAGTTGTTACGTAAGCTTTCAGGCAATAGACACATAGTACACTAGGCTTCTACTGCTTTTTGTCAAGGAGGGCTCTATTGTGCTCTTTGAACCTGAGTGTGTTTGGCATCATTTGTTTTTGCTTTATGTGCAATCTTAATATCTTGAAAAGAAAATAAGAGAAGAAAAAAGGAAAATATTTATATAGCCTTTTATATTTACCACCATTTCCAGTGTTCTTTATTTTTTCCTGCAGGTTCTACTGTTTGTTGTCATTTCCTTTCAGCGTAAAAGACTACCTTTAGCATTTCTTCTAAGGAAGATACACTAGCAATAAATTCTTCCAGACTTTGTTTACCAGATATTACTTAATGTAGCTAATATTTTGCCTTCGGTTTTGAAGTAAAATATTTGTACATAGAATTTTCATTTTTAACAGAATTATTGTGATATAATGTGCATACTGTATAATTCACCCATTTAAAGTGTACATTTCAATGACAGTATAGTTGGAGTTGTGTGGCAATTACAATTAATTTTAGAACATTTTTGTATATAGAATTCTGGGTTGAAAGTCATTTTTTATTTCTTTCAGCACTTTGATTATGCTATTCCATTATCTTCTGGCTTCTATTGTTTCTGAAGAGTCAGCCATTAGTAATATCATTTTCTAGTATTTAATGAATGATTTTTCTTTTGCTTGTTTCAAAATAATTCTGTGTTATTTGGCTTTCTGTAATTGACTCTGATGTGCCTAGGTACAGATCTCTTTGTCTTTGAACTTTTGGGGAATTTTTGAGCTTCTTGAATCTGTAATCTTTTTCATGAAGTGGGCGGGGGGTGGTTTGGTCATCACTTCTTCTTTTCTTTCTCTTTTCTTTTGGGATTCTCATGACATATATGTTAGTATGCTTGATGTTCTTCCAGGTATCTCTGAGGCTCTGCCTATTTTTCTTGAATCTTTTTCAAGATTCTGATCTTCAGAATAGGTCTTTTCTATTGATGTATCTTAATGGTCACTGATTATTTCTTCCGTCATCTGAAATCTGCTGTCAATCCCCTTCAGTAAATTTTTTATTTTGATTACTATACTTTCCAACTCTAGAATTTCCACTTATTTCTTTTTTATAGTTTATTTACTGAGATTCCCGATTTGTCATTTTCATTACATTTTCTTTTAACCATTTACATTTATACTATATGCACATAGTTTCCTTCAATCTTTGAATATATTTATAATGGCTGCTCTGAAGTCTTTATCTAATAAAACCAAAATATAAGCCTACTCAAAGTTTCTGTTTACTGCTTCCCCCCCCCCCCAAGTATTGGTCACATTTTCCTATTTCTTTACATGTCTTCTACTTTTGTTAAACACTGGATATTTTATATGATATACTGTCACAACTCTGGATTCTGTTTTATTCTGACTTTTCCAGTTCAGAGTTTTCTTCTCCCACCCCTCACACTTCTCTCTCTTTTTCTGTTTCTTTTCTTCTTTCTTCTTCTCTTTCTTTCTATAATCGATTGGACTTATTTGTAGAAGCTGTCTCCTCTGCAATGTGTCACCATGAATGTCTCTGTTAAAATTTTTAAAATTCTTATATTTTTACTTTTTAGTTTGGCTTTCTAGCACCACCTGCATAACTTAGTGGTCAGCCAGTGACTAGTCAAAGATTATGCTCAAACATTTTGAGTCCATAAAACCTACCTTCTACCACTGGATCTGTGTGTGATTTGAGGATGACATCCAAAGTTTATATAGTTTCCATATCTGCCCAGATTTTATTTTCCTGTCAGTCTTCTTGGGTGTGCACACAGTCCTTAGTTGGAGATGTATGGAGAATTTATGCAGCCCCTCTATGACTCTCTCACTTCCAGGATCTCCCTATTACATTTCTGGTTGGTCTGTAAGCCTGCCACTCATCCCAACCAGGACTGCAACCTTAGACTAGAAAAGCTGCAGGCTTGCTTCATTCATTTCTTATTGAGTTCATTGCTTTTACTGAAAACATTGCCAGACATGGGTGTTTGACTCAGGTCCAAAGCAAGTCCACCTTTTCTGGCAGCAAATCTGCTGGTTTTCTCAGCCAGTTCCCGCTCTAACTACTCTGCCAATCAAGCTGGGGTTAGAAGAAATGGAGGCAACCCCAGGCAAAAAGACCATGGCCTCCCTCTAATTTTACCTGAGATTAGAGCAACTTTTAATGAATAAATAGCTCTTTCTTTGTTGTTTGCCTTTGTTTAATTTCTAGAGCCCTGAAATGCTTCAGGCTTTTCTTTGACAATTTTGTCCAGTTTTGTAGTTGGCTTTGAGCATAGAATATGTTCAAAATATGCTCAAAACCATGAGGCTTTGGACCTCAACCATAGTCCAAAGTCCTATCTACCAATCATGCATTGCTTATTCTATGGTGGCCTCTTTTTCTACCATTTAGTTTGTGTTCTGGGAACTATTTTGACCTATAATGCCTGGCTAATGATGTGCAAGTAGTAAACTTGAAACTGTCTCAAATAAACAAAGAGAATCATGCCAAATTTGAAAATGCAAATTTTACAGTTGTCTAAGCACCTTACTAGTTGTCTAGGACCAATAAATGGTCTAGAAAGGAGGATAAAGCTTAGAAAGCAGCCAGCATGCTACTAATTGGGATTCACAACATATTTATTATGAAAGGCACCATAACATGGCAACTTATGCAGTACTTTGGCACCTCATTCAATCTCTTGGCCTTAAATATTATCTACATGTTAATGACTCCCAAATTTATGTCACAGTCCACACCTCTCTCCTATACTTCAGACTCACATATCTCACAGCCAATTTCAATATCCATGCTTGAGTGTGTAATAGACATTTCACACTCACTATGTCCAAAGCTGAAGTTATCTTGTCACCAAATCTCTCTTCTTTTAGCCCTATCTATCTTTGATGATGGCAACTCCATTCTTTTAGCACTAATGCTAAAAATTGTATAGTCTTCATTGACTTCTCTCTTCTCACACCCCACATCCAATCCACAAAGAAGGTGTGTTGTTCAAAATATTATGAAATTCCAAAGTACAAATAAAATCCAACCACTTTCTTCATCTCCACTGATATATCCCCATAAACCCACTATTATGTCTTACCTGGGCATGATAAATTCACTATCATCTCTCACCTGGATTATCACTGTAATATTCTTCTAACTGTCTGCTTCTACCTTTGTCCTCCTACATTCTATGATAGCAGCCAGAGTAAAACTGTTAAAGCTTAAGTCATATATCAAAAACTCTGTTGTGCTCAAAACCCTGCAATGGTTTCCCATTTCATGCAGAGCGTAAGCCAAGGTCTTTGCATTAGCCCATAAGGCCCTTCATGAACTTGTCCCATGATATCTTTGACCTCCTCTTACTCTATTTATTCTAGCAGTATGTCCACACCAGCCATATTGGCCTCCTGCCATTCATCAAACATGTCAGGTTTGCCATTTCCTTAGGACTCTTGCCATGTCTTTTCCTTCTGCTTCAAGTGCTTTTCCCACAGATACTTGCAGTTTTAATTCTTCATCCCCTTCAAGTCTGAGTAATAATCACCTTCTCAATGAGGCTTATTCTAACCAACACTAACATCCCTTCTAAGTATTCACTATTTTGTACTTAACATCTTATTTATATCATATAATGTATTTATTTATTATGTTTATTGTTTACGATCTCTCTCCTCTAGAATGAAAGGCTCATGAGGACAGGGATTTTTGTCTGTTCACGAATATATTTCAAGCACCAAGAACAATGCCTGACACATACCAGTAAATGAATATTTGTTGAGTGAATAAATGTTTTCTTTAGCTTTTAAGACTAGACCAATAGCTGGTCTTAAAACTAGCTAATAACTAAGTAGTAACCCCACCAGCTGAAGTATAATATAACCAGTATAACACTAAAAACTACTTTCAAAAACTGTACCTCATCATGGGTACTAACATGAGTACATAACATGTTACTCAAAGTTTCCAACAATAAATTTAGTGGTGAAAACAGTACAGTATGCTAGGGGACATGATAATGTAATGGTCTTTTAAGTGGCTGTAAGCTGAGGTGATTAATGGTCCTTCACCTTAATGTAGAAGAAAACATGGCAAAGACTCATAATGTCTCTTTCGTGGTTTACTGCTGGACCCAATTTCTCAGCCGCTCGTATCTTAGATGGGGACATGAGAGTAGTTTGGACAATGTAGTTTGAAAAGATGTGATCCACTTTCCTGGCTAATCTCTTACATTTCTCTTGTGATTTTGTTTTCTTCCCTTGTCCCTTGGTTAGATGGAGAGGATACAGTGGAGGATTCAGAGGTTGTAGAAGATGGTGGAGTCTCTGGATGGAAGGAAGCTGGGTCTCTGAATCACAAAGTGAAAGACCACTCACCAAACGCCTTATTGGACAATGACATGAATGAGAACTAAAACCTTTATAATTGTAACTCACTAATAGTTGGGGTTGATTGTTATGATAGCTAGTCTACCTAGACCAATAGAGCCAATTCCTAATAATATCATCTTGGAAGGGTAGGATGAAGCCTGATTATGCAAAGCGATGAAAATGACATATATTGAGTATCAAGGAAAATTGAAATCTTTGACAAAGTGGAATTGCCATCTCTGAAAACAGTTCTTTTAACTAAAATACACCAATGTATTAGCAATTCTTCTTTGAACTAAATAGATTGGCACTTTTTGGACCTGAGATGTGAAACTCTGCCCTAAGTTAGGATTCATCTTTCAATTCAAATAGCAGTGTCAATAGGAAAGCAAGTTGGCTGTTTGTGCTTAGCACCACCTGGCTGCAGTTACATCACTCAGCACTAAACATGCTGGCTGTGTCAGATTTGAGTACTGTCATTCTGATGAAGTGGGGAGTGTGTTGCCCTGGTAGGAAGCCTTTTAAATTGAATGACAAGGTTTTTCTTATTTGTTACATCCCCAGGCCATTGTCAAATCATATAATGCCAGCCCAGGAAAGTAATTACAGAACTGTTGTGAGGCTGTTAGCAGCTGCTTTTCATTTTTCCCCATTGTGACTGGGATGTGGTGGAGAAAAATTGGGATGACTAAGAACCACAACATAAATGCCACCCAATCTGCTGGCCAGTCACATATGGCACTTACTTTCAACCAAAGGGAAAAGAGGAGGTCGTTAGATGTAAGACTGAAATGTCGTTAGATGTAAGAGCTGAATATAATGCAGAATCTACAGCAAATTATCACAGAACAAGGTGTGAGGATAGGTGGATTCCATTTATTAAAGCGTTATGGAAATCATTAGGCCACAAAGTCTAATTTCTAAAAACAAAATTCTGTGTTGATCCCATTAAGAAATCCCTCTTCCTCCTAGTTGCTACTTTTCTTTTAGCATTTTCCTTATTTTTGTGTAAGAATTACAGTGACCTTTGGTTAATAACATGTTACTCAAAGTTTCCAACAATAAATTTAGATTCTCATAAAAAAGCAACTGCTAAGATATATGAAGGGGAAATCAACATTATTTAATGTGTTTTAATCTTACCATATTACCTTAATTTGATTCTTTGTAATAAGAACCTTATAAGTTATCCAGTACTTATTTTCAAAGTTAATTTATTTCCTAAACTCCAGTTTGTGAAGAATGGCAGACATTTGATAAGCTGATTTAAAGTAAAAACAGGTATGTATTGTTTTAAAGTTATAACTGCTTAAAGTTTAATGGAAACTTCTTAAAATCCCTAATACTACTAAATGCTGTATTTCTAATCAGGTGACAATATAATCATGATGAACCTTAAGTGATTACTCACTGTTTATTTTCTTTGAATGAAATTGTTTAACTGGAAGCTAGTAAGTTATTATGTGCACATACAATTCATTCTTGTTCTGAAAGTCATTGCTTTCCTTTCCTTGGCTACTGAGATACAATAAATACATTTGTATGTCTTTTAAAAATTGCAGCAGGCAGTTGCTTCCCTATACACTAGGCAATATCCCTTCCACTCAGAATTGGAACTCTTTTGAAAAAATAATTTATTTGCAAATGATGAAAGTGTTCAGAGGCTTGAGATCCAACAACATCCCAAATGAAAATAATTAGAATTTGTGGTAAAGATAAGAGTGAGATTTGAAACCTGTCGGTACATATCACCAAGAAGAAATAAATTATGGCTTGTCAAAAATGACAGATTTCAGCAAGGTGCTTCCTTTTCACTTTGAGTAAGACCTTTTTCCACCTAGCAATTAACTTTATTCCCATTAATATTCAGTAGCATTGACAAGGCTGACAGAGTAAAACTGGGTTTTATAAAACTAAAGACAGATTGATGGAGACTCATTACTTTGTCTAATAATTTCATCATTATATGTTGTATCTTAATAAATAAAGAACAAAGCTGTTGACTGTAGTATTGATTTGTTGTGCCAGGTAAAGGACTCAGATTTTCTGTGTATATTTTCTTTTTGTGATTCATAAACGTATTTTTGAAAATAAACAGTAATTTTGCCTAAAGGGTTGCAGAGGTGACAAAATAATACATTTACACCATACCATAATACCCTTAGTACTGGCATTGGTTCCTTTAGATATTTCTTCACAAGCTGTAAATAATAATTATTCCACACAGTTACATAAAATGAGCAACTGCACTTAAATGACCCTTTGATTATAGATTTTGAGAAAGCCTAAGAACAAGTATTTTCTTGTGGTTTGGTGGAAAAAGAGCAAAGGATTAACTAACAACCCAAAGAAACCTAAAAACCAAACATTTTGGTCTTTCTTTTTTTTATGATATAAAAAGTTAGATAACAGAGCAGGTTTCACAAAACTTTAAGACGTGTCAAAGATGATGTTGCTTGGAGACATAATATCTGCTCTGTTTTTTTGTATTTGTCATATTTCCCACACTTGATCTCAGCCAAAAGGCAGAGAAGCAATTATTTGTTATATTTCCTTAAAAAATTAAAAATGAAACATTGTACTTTTCAAGGCTTATGGAAACAGTTGTTGGGCTTTTTTATTTTTATACAGGACACTTTGGCTGAATTCAGCTTTGCTTTCTCTTCTAGAACTGTGAGAAAAGAATTCTCATTGTTGATGAGAAAGATGTGATATTTGTCTAACAAAATCAACTTGATTTTTTTTTGTTGAAGTTTCTAAGTTGTTCTTTCCCTCTGCCATGAAAAGTGACTTCTCAAAGGTGAAAGTCTGCCATTTTTTCTTAAAGAGTTCTCTTTCCATTAACATTATGTAGCTCAGCACTGTTTTTTGCCAACAGCAATAACAGTGACTTTTGGATGTATTATTTACTTTAAATTTTGCCACTTGCATTTATTTTCTGTGCTATGACAACATACTGTTCTGTGGTAGAAATGACACAATTTTAGTCTTCATCAAATTCATAGTTTCTGCAAAAGTCTTATTTTTCATAAGCAAAAATTCATGTAGTGAAAATGGAGTCATTTCATGCAGTTCCCACTTTGGCCCTGAGCACATGCACTGAGCAGCTCTCCTCTTTACTCCTTTATTTTTGTCAGTATTAAAGTCTGCAGATGGGTATGTCACACCTGAACACCCTGAGTATGCAGTGTGTAATTATAATAAAAGCTTTGGAGTAGATTTCCCTAGCCCTTGAGTGTCTTCTTTTAAGTACCTCTCTGATGTTCCACATCACCTTCGATTATTAGATCCTGTTAGCTCTGATCTCCTTCTTTTACACCAATCTGCTTTTCTGATTTGAGCTTTATTTGACTCCACTGCTCTCTCTCAAACTTCCCTTCCAATGATCGATGCTAGTGTTTTCCTTCAGTTACTGTCTTGTTTTCTTCTTGATTATTCTATTTTCAAATCCATTTACGAACTTACCCTTACTCTTCATGAATAAAGACTTCTTAGAGAGAAGAGCAGTTATTTGAAGAACTGCAGTCATTAGTCAAATGTTTAGTGAGAACTTACTATACGTAAGACATTGTAAGAAAACTCAGATACCTGATGTATCATCACTACGATTGATAACTAACACTTATATAATAATAACAATGAATCAGACATTGATCTGTGTGCTTTACAAATATTAATGCACTTGGTCCTCCCGATATGCCCTATGTTTCATTATGCAGGTTTTATCATTATAGGTAAGAAAGGCCATATGATCAGAAGATTGCTGCCATTGAAAAGACAGTTTGTTACTCACAGTTCTCAAGAGAGAATATGCCATGCCATGCCATGGAGGGCCATACAGGAAAGCACCAGGGTTAGTCAAGAGGCAAACAGAGTGGGAGAAAAATGTGGGCAAGAGACTTTATTGTGGTTCCATTGGGAAGAAATAAGTGAGGCAGGGTAAGCAGGCTTAGTATTGGCTAGTTCAAATGCTTTCAACAGGCTCTTGGGTGCAGTAGCTGTCTGGAGTTGCCTGATACCTGGTCCTGGTGTGATTGGGGCAGGGGAATATGGGCCCAGAGTGAAGAACTTGATAGAGGAGGTGGGAAAAAGTGTGGGCTTTGGACTGGTTAGTTTGCACATGACGGTTGTGCTCAGAGGCAAGGAAATTGGCTAGCTCTAGAAGAAGAAGTCTCCCCAGGGTCAGTAAGATCCCAGTTATCCAAATATCAGAAAAATAAGGCATGCTTAATATATCTTAGAGACAGACAGCTAGTAGGGGTTTGAATCCAGGTTCAGAGGTAATAGGTCTGGCTCCAGAGTTCACATTCTTAGTTCTATGTCATGTTGATTCACTAAGCAACATGGATTTTTATAGGGGAAGTAAAAAATATGCAACATATACGTGATATTATTGTGCTGTAAGAAAGGTAAAAGGGGGCTTCAGAATTAAGAGGTGGGAGACATCAATTAGATTGAAACTCAGGCAAAAATTCAGGAAAGAAGCCATAATTGAGTGTGCATTTAAAGGATGACAGAGATTCCCACAAAAAGGCAGAAATCATTCCAGGCAAAGGGAATTGCTTAAACAAAGTTGTAAAGACTTGAAATCAGTGAATGTGATTAAGCTGCTGCATACCACCCATATAGCATAATGGCATATGCAAAGCTCGAAGGAAATGATATTGAGAAAGTTATTTAAAATCAGATTTAAGAAAGTCATGAATAAAAAGCTAAGGAATTTGAGCTTATGTATATTACAGATCTTTGAGCAGTGCACTTCAGGGGTTAACCTTGATTTAGTGGAAGAAGAATTGGAAAGAGAAGAAGCAGAAGGTGAAAGCATCATTAGTACGTTATGGAACTAACTCAAGTTATTGAAATAGCTCAAATGAAACTTAAGAATAATATCAAGGAGTATTAAGAGCTTGATTCCAAAACCATTGTAGAGATAGAATTAGAAGTATTCTATGTTGAAGCTCTGTCATATAAAGTAATGACTAAAGGAATTGGTAACTTTACTATGCAGAAGAGAAAATAAAGGGATAGACTCTCTTGGGTGCTGAGCTAGGCCAAACCTCAGAGGCTGCTCTGGGCTCCAAGGTGGGAGAGAATAAAAACATGGGCGGAGCTCATGAATGCTGGTACTCCATCAGTTCAGTTCAAAAGCTGATAAGTAGTGAAAAGAAGCCTCAGCTCTACTATAGTTCAGCATGGCACTGTTATTGGAATAAAAAAAGAGTAATTTATAATAAAATAATATGTATTTCAATATGTAAATGCTCAGACAAAGCTATCCCAGGAGAACTGATGATACAGACGGAGCTTTCACCTATTTCATCTGGATTTAAGAGAGTTAAGTTCAGAATCTCTTCAATACAAGAAATTCAGGAAGATGAAAGAGTAGATATCTAGGTCGTCACTAAATAAAAATAAGTCCTAACAGACTAGAATTATTTGTCTATAAGAAAAAAAAATCTTAATTGAAATAAGGATAACATGCCAAGACAAATTACAGACTTTGGAAACAGAGAAAAAGAAGTATGATATTAGCGCAAACGAGTTGGGCCTTATTTATAAGTGCAGTGTCAAAATTATTCCCAATATTATGATGGGATAGTGACAAAGTATCTCTGAAAACATATCTCCTGCCTTAAAATTCCTCCACATGTTGAGGCTCACAATCAGTCTCTGGCACTTAGAAAGACCCAGGAGACTCTATCCTTTGATAATCTATAGGGGAGGTAGGTTGTATTATAAAAAGAAGTAGTAATACAAGAAACCACAGGAACATTGTGACAGAGACAGAATCTGTGCCAACACTGGGAAAAAAGGCAACCCTCAAAATAAATAATTTCCTTATATTACTTATATAATCTAGATTTCTCATCATCGTCATTCATAAAAACTTTAAAATATATGTAATGGCAAGAATATAAAATAGAAAAATAAATCTTTATTAATAAAATTCAATTAAATCCCAGCATCTTGTATATTTCCACTAATTTTATAATATTACTTCTAAGCCATAAGAGTCTTAGGTTCCCTTTATTATCTGTCTGTATGTGGCAGCAATATGTGCCAACTAGCACTGGTATGTTATATTGGTGACTCAATTATAATGAGGGGCATTGTTTCGCTGAGGTGATTTTCTGAAATGGTGAACAAGTCTCAGAAAACATAGTGCAAAGTTCCTTTGATTTAAACAGTATTGCATTCCTGACATTTTAAATTTATAACTATGAAGAAATACATTTTGTTGTGATTGGTAAAATTATTTTCTAGACTCTCAAATAATTGTAACTTTTTTCCCCCTACATGAATGTTGATGGAATATTTGAAAATCATGCAGCATAATTATCTATTGGGTAAAACTGTCACATGCATCACAGGACACCTAGCATCTCTGTCCAGCTCCACTTCCTAAATAACAGCATCATCCTGCAATTTGTATGAAAAATAAAAATGATCACATATTTTAAAAATTATTTGTGTAAAAAAACTACTGCTTTAAGTAATGGTGCTCAATACAAGGGAGATCCCTGCTATATGACATGATCAGGATTATGCTAAAATCTTTTAGTAGAGAAATGATAGAAAGATTTCCAGTATTGGGTGACTAGTTGGACTAGTTCAAAGTTGAAAAATCAAATGCCTACAGGCATAAAGCAGGTATAACAAATGTGTGAACTGGGCCAAGAGGAAGACAATAGAGAGTTGTGTGGTCTGTGACCAGTTGTCCGAGTACCACTTGTTGAAAGATTATTTTTTCCTCATTGAATTGCTTTAGCACCTTGTCAAAAATCAATTGACAGTAAATGTGAGGGATTATTTCTGAACTCTCAGTTCTATTCCATTTACCTATGTCATCTTTACACCAGTACTACACTGTCTCAATTACTGCAGCTATGTACTAAGTTTTGAAATCAATTAATGTGAACCTTACACCTTTTTTCCTTTATTAAGATTATTTTGGTTATTCTGGGTAACTCGAATTTCTACATAAATTTCAGGATCAGCTTGTTCATTTCTACAAAGAAGCCAGCTGAATTTTGATAGGGATTGCATTGAGTTTGTAGATTAATTTCAGGGGCATTGCTATCTTAACAATATTGTCTTCTGATCCATGAACATAGGATGCCTTTCTATTTGTTTAGGTCTTCTTAAATTTCTCTCAACATTGTTTTATAGTTTTCAAGTTGTATGTCTTATAATTATTTTGTTAAATTTATTCATAGTATTTTATTTTTTTCCATCTGGTTGCCTTTTATTTCATGTTCTTGCCAGTTGCCCTGGCTGGGTCCACTTAGCTTTTAAAACTTGTATGTCTTACAACCCATTTCTCTTACTCATTATTTATTACACTGGTTCAATGAAACAAATCACCTCGCTTTCTCTTTCGGCAACTCTCCATCTCCTAAAATCTTTTGGATCTTTTGTAACTTATTCTTGAACAAAAACATCCCTAATTAACACTATACCACTATTCCAGAGCTTATTTCTATAATCTCCACCACTCTGACACATCCATAATTATAGTGTAAATTGCCATTTATCCTGTTACTGTTTATTATCTGGGACAGATATTCTCATAATGTCTCCTATTAAATTTTAAGCTCTTTTGAGTAGGGTCAAAGTTGAAAAATGAAATGCTTACAGGCAAATGTAGTATGTTTTCTACTTTGTTTTCTATTTCAAGCTCTTAAAAAAAATCCTAACAGAGTCACAAAAGTCTGGCTCAAAGGTGTGTTCCATTTGCTTTGCTTTTTTAACTGAAAAGCAGGTCAATGAGATGAGAAGAGCACTACCTTGTCTTGAGTCCTGGCTTTGCCACTTAAATGCTACATAATATTGAGTAATTAATTTACATCCGAGTCTCAGTTTTTCCATCTGTAAAGTAAGAATAACAATGTCTAACTTGATCATTATAATAAAGATTAAAAATTGGCAAGTAAAACATATAGCCTATGGCAGGCTTTGATAAATGACATTGTGATGGTTAATACTGAGTGTGAACTTGATTGGATTGAAGGATGCAAAGTATTGTTCCTGGGTGTGTCTGTGAGGGTGTTGCCAAAGGAGATTAACATTTGAGTCAATGGACTGGAAGAGGCAGACCCACCCTCAATCTGGATGGGCACAATCTAATTGTCAAAGATGTTTGAACCAGAGCAACTCCATCTTGAATAAGACCTGGGTAAAATAAGGCTGAGATCTATTGGGCTGCATTCCCAGATGCTTAAGACATTCTAAGTCACAGGATGAGATAAGAGGTGAGCACAAAACACAGGTCATAAAGACCTTGCTGGTAAAACAGCTTGCAATAAAGAAGCCGGCCAAAACTCACCAAAACCAAAATGGTCACGAGAGTGATCTCTGGTGGTCCTCACTGCTACACTACCACCAGTGCCATGACAGTTTACAAATGCCATGGCAGCATCAGGGAGTTACCCTATGTGGTCTAAAAAGGGGAAGCATGAATGATCCACCCCTTGTTTAGCATATCTACAAGAAATAACCATAAAAACAGGCAACCAGCAGCCCTCAAAACTGCTCCGTCTATGGAGTAGCCATTCTTTTATTCCTTACTTTCCTAAAAAACTTGTTTTCACTTTACCCTATGGACTCACCCTGTATTCTTTCTTGCATGAGATCCAAGAACCCTCTCTTGGGGTCTGAATTGGAACCCCTTTCCTGTAACATCTTTCTGGCAACCACGGAAGGGACGATATTAAGGAAACCCTCTACCCTAGGCTAACTTTGAGTAAGTGGTGAGGTCTGGTAACATCTTTCTGGTGAACCCTGAAGGGAAGATACTGAGGCGATCCCCCAACCCAAAGAAAATATACTGCAGCACTGATTGCACAACTTTGGGTACGTGGGGTACATATACCTGGGTAAAGGATGGGATTGGATTAGAGGCTCAACTTAGGGGAGTTAGAGTATCTCCAGACAGTGTGGGTTAGAGGCCCTTCTTAATAAAAGGCAAGAATGCTTGATCAACCTTGGGTTAGAGGCCCAATTTAGGAGGGTTAGAGACCCTTCTAAGATTTAGGGGGTTAGAAGCCCCTCTCAGTAAAGTCCTTCTCGGCAAAGTCCCTTTTGGCTAAGAACGGGTTTGGTGCTATAGGATATTAATTGCTATTCTCTTTGTTGTTGTTGTTGTTCGCTTCTTTTCCATACGTTATTGCGGTTCAGGTGGTGTTTGGTTATGTAAGTTCTTCAATGGTGATTTGAGATTTTGGTGCACCCATCACCCAAGCAGTATACACTGTACCCTCTTTGTAGTCTTTTATCCCTTGCCCCCTTCCCACCCTTTTCTCGAAGTCCCCAAAGTCCATTGTCTCATTTTTATGCCTTTGCATACTCATAGCTTAGCTCCAACATATCAGTAAGAACATAAGGATGCTTGGTTTTCCATTCCTGAGTTACTTCACTTAGAATAATAGTCTCCAATATCATCCAGGTCACTGTGAATGCCGTTAATTCATTCCTTTTATGGCTGAGTAGTATTCCATCATATATGTACACCACAGTTTCTTTATCCACTCATTGATTGATGGGCATTTGAGTTGGATCCATGGTCTTGCAATTGTGAATTGTGCTGCTATAAACATGCTTATGCAAGTATCATTTTGGTATAATGACTTCTTTTCCTCTGGGTAGATACCTAGCAGCGGGATTGCTGTGGGTTGTCTGTTTACTGTCCTGACTGTTCCTCTACCAAAACCAAAAAAGGACATAACCAAAAAAGAAAACTACAAACCAATATCCCTGATGAACATAGATGCCAAAATTTTTAACCAAATACTAGCTAACTGAATTCAACAACATATCAAAAAGATAATTCACCATGATCAAGTAGGTTTCATGCCAGGGATGCAAGGATGGTTTACCATATGCAAGTCAATAAATGTGCTACACCACATAAACATAATTAAAAACAAAAATCACATGATTATCTCAATAGATGCAGAAAAAGCATTAGACAAAATCCAGCATTCCTTTATGATTAAAACTGACAGCAAAATCAGCATACAAGGGACATACCTCAATGTAATAAAGCCACCTATGACAAACCCACTGAATGGGGAAAAATTGAAAGCATTTCCTCTGAGAACTGGAACAAGACAAGGATGCCCACTCTCACCACTCCTCTTCAACATAGTACTGGAAGTCTTAGCCAGAGCAATCAGACAAGAGAAAGAAATAAAAGGCATCTAAATCAGTAAAGAGGAAGTCAAACTCACTGTCTGCTGATGACATGATCGTTTACCTCAAAAACCCTCAAGACTCCTCCAGAAAGCTCCTAGAACTGATAAAAGAATTCAGCAAAGTTTCTGGATACAAGATTAATGTACAAAAACCAGTAGCTGTTGTATATGCCAACAGCGACCAAGTGGAGAATCAAATCAAGACCTCAACCCCTTTTACAATAGCTGCAAAAATAAAATAAAATAATAAAATACTTAGGAATATACCTAATCAAGGAGGTGAAAGACCTCTATAAGGAAAACTACAAAACACTGCTGAAAGAAATCATAGGCAACACAAACAAATGGAAACACATCTTATGCTCATGGATGGGTAGAATCAATATTGTGAAAATGACCATACTGCCAAAAGCAATCTACAAATTCAACACAGTTCCCATCAAAATACCACTATCATTCTTTATAGAATTGGAAAAACAATTCTAAACTTCATATGGAACACCCCCACCCCAAAACAAAAGCCCTCATAGCCAAAGCAAGACTGAGCAAAAAGAACAAATTTGGAGGCATCACACTACCTGATTTCAAACTACACTATAAGACCATAGTCACCAAAACAGCATGGTACTGGTATATAAATAGGCACATAGACCAATGGAACAAAATAGAGAACCCAGAAATAAACCCAAATACTTACAGTCAACTGATCTTCAACAAAGCAAACACAAACATAAGTGAGGAAAGGACACCCTTTTCAACAAATAGTGCTGGGATAATTGGCTAGCTACATGCAGGAGAATGAAACTGGATCCTCATCTCTCATCTTATATAAAAATCAACTCAAGATAGATTAAGGACTTAAATCTAAGATCTGAAACTATAAAAATTTTAGAAGATAACATTGGAAAAACCCTTCTAGACATTGGCTTAGGCCAAGATTTCATGACCAAGATCCCAAAAGCATATGCAATAAAAACAAAGATAAATAGCTGGGACTTAGTTAAATCATTATTCTCTTTGAACTAATCTGCCTTGCACTCTTTGCTGACAGCTGTAGGTGACAGAATTGGCATGAACAGGATTACAGGACATAGGAAGCTTTTTCCTCACCAAAAAGGGGAAACCTGAATGCTGATGGGACTGCTGGAAAAGATCCCTTCACTATCGACAAGTAGCCACCTGCACTTTTTAGTGTCCCTGCAATGGGTGAGTCTTTCTCTGGCCTCTGTGAGCACCTCACCTTCCCCACCCTGCCTCAGGCAATGTTTTCCTCTCCCTGTCTGTGTGCAAATTGGTTGAATGGTAAAAATCACTGTTTATCCCCTCTGCAAAGTTTTAATTAATTGGAAAAAGGATTTGTAAAACTAGTCTTAAGCTACAGCAAATCTGTTGTACTTTGTGCTATTGTATTAGTCTGTTTTCACACTGCTGATAAAGACATACTTGAGACTGGGAAGAAAAATCTGTTTAGTTGGACTTACAGTTCCACATGGCTGGGGAAGCCTCAGAATCATGGCAGGAGGCGAAAGGTATTTCTTACATCATGTCAGCAAGAGAAAATGAGGAAGAAGCAAAAGCAGAAACCCGTGATAAACCCATCAGATCTCGAGACTTATTCACTATCATAAGAATAGCATGAGAAAGACCAGCCCCCATGATTAAATTATCTCCCCCTGGATCCCTCCCACAACACGTGGGAATTCTGGGAGATACAATTCAAGTTCATATTTGAATGGGGATACAGCCAAACCATACTATTCCACCCCTGCCCCCTCCAATCTTATGTCCTCACATTTCAAAACCAATCATGCTTTCCCAACAGGCCCCCAAAGTCTTAACTCATTTCAGCAGTAACCCAAAAGTCCCTTCTACCTATGAGCCTGTAAAATAAAAAACAAGCTACTTACTTCCTAGACCCCATGGGGGTACAGGTATTGGGTAAATACAGCCATTTCAAATGGGAGAAATTGGCCAAAATAAGGGAGTTACAGGGACCTTGCAAGTCTGAAATCCAGCAGGACAGCCAGATTTTAAAGCTCCAAAATGATCTCCTTTGACCCCAGGTCTTATATCCAGGTCAAGCTGATGCAAGAGGTGGGTTCCCATGGTGTTGGGCAGCTTTGACCATGTGACTTTACAGGGTACGGCCTCCCTCTTGGCTGCTTTCACAGACTGGCATTGAGTGTCTGTGGCTTTTCCAGGTGCACAGTGCAAGTTGTTGGCGTATCTACATTTCTGGGGTCTGGAGGATGGTGGCCCTCTTCTCACAGCTCCTCTAGGCAGTGCCCTAGTAGGAACTCTGTGTGGGGGCTCCAACCCTACATTTCCCTTCCGCACTCCCCTCTCCATGAGGGCCCTGCCCCTGCAGCAAACTTTTGCCTGGGCAACCAGGCATTTCCATACATCTGAAATCTTCTGAAATCTGAGGTTTCCAAACCTCAATTCTTGACTTTTGTTCACCCACAGGCTCAACGACATGTGGAAACTGCCAAGGCTTGGGACTTCCACCTGGAGTGGCTGGGACATAGGGCACCAAGTCCCTAGGCTGCACATAGCACAAGGACCCTGGGGCCAGCCCACAAAACAACTTTTTCCTCCTGGGTCTTTGGCCTGCGATGGGAGAGGCTGCCGGGAAAGTCTCATAATACCTAGTGGGCCTCTTTGGATTTTGGAGGCAACACATTCCTCATTTGGGTGTGTTACTCCGGCCCATTTATTGAGTGACTGGGAAGTCTTGAGTGGGGTCCAGAACAAGAGAAGGCTCTGCAACAGGTCCAGGCTGCTGGCCAAGCTGCTCTGCCCCTTGGGTCATATGACCCAGCAGATCCAATGGAGCTTGAAGTGTCAGAGGTAGATAGGGATGCTGTTTGGAGCCTTGGTAGGCCTTCATAGGTGAATCACAGTGGAGGCCTCTAGGATTTTGGAGCAAGGCCCCACCATCTTCTGTAGATAACTACTCTCCTATTAAGTGATGGCTCCTGGCCTGTTACTGGGCTTTGGTAGTAATTGAACGTTTGACTACGGGTCACCAAGTCACCACACGACCTAAACTGCCTATCATGAACTGCGTGCCTTCTGACCTATCTAGCCATGAAGTGGGGCATGCACAGCAGCATTCCAGCATCAAATGGAAGTGGTATATATGTGATCAGGCTCAAGTAGGTCCTGAAGGCACAATTAAGTTACATGAGGAAGTGGCTCAAACACCCATGTTCCCCACTCCTGCTCCCCTGCCTTCTTTCCCCCAGCCTGCACCAATGGCCTCATGGGGAGTTCCCTATGATCAGTTGACAGAGGAAGAGAATACTAGGGCCTGGTTCACAGATAGTTCTGAACAATATGCAGGCAACACCTGAAAGTGGACAGCTGCGGCACTACAGCCCCTTTGTAGGACATCCCTGAAGGTCACTGGTGAAGAGAAATCTTCCCAGTGGGCAGAACTCATACAGTGCACCTGGTTGTATACTTTGCTTGGAAGGAGAAATAGCCAGATGTGTGATTATATAGTGATTCATGGGCTGTATTCACTGGTTTGGCTGGAAGGTCAGGGACTTGGAAGAAGCATGATTGGAAAATTGGTGGCAAAGAAATTTGGGGAAGAGGTATGTAGATGAACCTCTTTGTGTGGTCAAAAACTGAAGATATTTGTATTTCATGTGAGTGCTCATGAACAAATGACCTCAGCAGAGGAGAATTTTAATAATCGAGTGGATAGGGTATCTTGTTCCGTGGACAGCACTCAGCCTCTTTCCCCAGCTACCCCTGTCATCACCTAATGGGCCCATGAACAAAGTGGCCATGGTAGTAGGAATGGGAGGTTACGCATGGGCTCAGCAACATGGACTTTCACTCACTAAGGCTGACCTGGCTATGGCCATGGCTGAGTGCCCAATTTGCCAGCAGCACCAGAGACCAACAACTGAGTCCTTAACATGGCACAATTCCTTGGGGTGTTCAGCCAGCCACTTGGTGGAAGGTTGATTATACTGGACCTCTTGCATCTTGGAAAGGGCGGCTGTTTGTCCTCACCAGAATAAACACTTATTCCAGATATGGGTTTGCATATCTTGCATGCAATGCTTCTGCCTAGACTGCCATCTGTGAACTCATAGAATGCCTTATCCACTGTCATGGTATTCCACACAGCATCGCCTCTGACCAAGGTACTCACTTTATGGCTAAATAAATGCAGCAGTGGGCTCATGCTCATGGAATTCACTGGTCTTATCTCTTCCCCATCAACCTGAAGCAGCTGGATTGATAGAATGGTGGAATGGCCTTTTGAAGTCACAATTACAATGCCAACTAGGTGACAATACTTTGCAGGGCTGGGACAAAGTTCTCCAGAAGGCTGTGTGTGCTCTGAATCAATGTCCAATGTATGGTACTGTTTCTTGAACAGGATTCACAGGTCCAGGAATCAAGGGGTCGAAGTGGAAGTGGCACCACTCACCATCTCCTGTAGTGACCCACAGGCAAATTTTTTGCTTCCTGTTCCTGTGACATTAGGTTCTGTTGGCCTAGAGGTCTTAGCTCCAGAGAGAAGAATGCTACCATCAGGAGACACAACAATAATTCCATTAAACTGGAAGTAAGATTGCCACCTGGACACTGGCCTCCTCCTACCTCTATATCAACAGGCTAAGATGGGAGCTACAGTATTGGCTGGAGTGATTGACCCAGAATATCAAAATGACATCAGTCTACTTCTCCATAATGGAGGTAAGAAAGAGTATGCACGGAATTCAGGAGATCCTTTAGGGCATCTCTTAGTATTACCATGCCCTGTGATTAAGGTCAATGGGAAATTACAACAGCCTAATCCAGGCAGGAGTACAAGTGGCCCAGACCCTTCAGGAAAGAAGGTTTGGGTCACTCCACCAGGTAAAAAAACGTGACCTGCTGAGGTGCTTGGTGAAGGCAAAGGGAATACAGAATGGGTGGTAGAAGAAGGTAGTCATCAATACCAGCTACAACCACGTGAACAGTTGCAGAAACGAGGACTGTAATTGTCATGAATATTTCCTACTTATTTTGTTAAGAATATGTTTGTGCAGGTATACACTTGTACTAGGAAAATAGCTTCATTTTATTTCCTTTTTCCTTTATCATATGACATAAGATTTATTGACTTCATATCAGCATTTAAGTGTTGTTAACTTTATGAAATAGCATTTAGGTTAAGGATTAGTGTGCTTCTAGTTGTACAAAGGATAGCCGTATTATATTAGGCATAATTATGACCTTATTATTGTCTTCACTTGAAGATTATATATGATTTCAGGAGCTGTATATGGGTTCAAATTGACAAGGGGTGGACTTGTGATGGTTAATATTGTCAACTTGATTGGATTGAAGGATGCAAAGTATTGTTCCTGGGCATATCTGTGAGGGTTTTGCCAAAGGAGATTAACAGTTGAGTCAGTGGACTGGGAGAAACAGACTAACCCTCAATCGGGTGGGCACCATCTAATCAGCTGCCAGCACAGCTAGAATAAAGCAGGCAGAAGTTGGAAGGACTTTACTTGCTAAGTCTTCAGACCTTCATTTTTCTCCCATGCCAGATGCTTCCTGCCCTTGAACATCAGATTTCAAGTTCTTCAGCTTTTGGACTCTTTGGACTTACACCAGTGGTTTTCCAGGGTCCCTTGGGCCTTTGGCCACAGAATGAAGGCTGTACTGTCAGCTTCTCTACTTTTGAGGTTTTGGGACAAGGACTGATCCACCACTGGCTTCCTTGCTCTTCAACTTGCAGACAGCTTATCGTGGGACTTTACCTTGTGATCGTATGAGTCAATTCTCCTAATAAACTCCCCTTTTTATATACACATATCCTATTAGTTTTGTCCCTTTAGAGAATCCTGACTAATGCAGGCATTAACATTTACTCTTTATAAAAGCAATGTGACAATTAATAAAAACCTAAGCTTAGAGTTTTTCTTTTAGAAATAAACAAAGAAAATAGGAAAATTGAAATTTTAAATAGTTATAAAAGTTATCTAGGATTCTGATTATTTTATTTCCATGTCATATCTAAGGCTTCTCCATCAGTGCCATGTTCTCCTTGGAACCCTTCATCATTTATTTCAGGAGGAATATAGAGCATGAAGCAGAAAGTATGACACCTCCCCCCATCTTCTTGCTTATTTTGTACGACTTCTGGCATCTTACATTGCAAAACAGACAGAAAAACAACATCAAGAGAAAATGTATTGAAAGTAAATATTTAATGTCAAATACAACAAAGTTTAAAGGGCTCTACTCCAATCATTGATTCATTTGAAATGAAGTGGGAAACTTTGGAAGCTATATTTATTGTTACTAGTTTTTTATTCTGTACTAATTAGCCAGAGAAAAATAATGCAAAATGTTGTATGTTGCTTGATTTTTTCTCTTTCACAAATAACTGAAATAATTCTTTGTAAATGTTTTTTAAAATATTTTTTAAATTTTTTTAAATTTTAAAAATAAAAATAAAAAATATTTTTAAAACAACAATTAATATTAATAAAAGTCTAATTAGAGAAAATATTAAGTAAAAAGCAGTATTTCCTCTTCTTGAGCTTTATTAAAGCAGAGATTCCTTAACTATAACCATCTTTGTCAAGGAAATATTTATTTTAAATAAATATATTACATCCTAAATAGAGCAAGGCAACAGATGTATCCGAGTGAATTAAAAAGTGGCACATTCTTGGGCTTCCCCCTGGCAGTTATATTTTTGGCTTTGCCCTCTGTGAGTGATGGAATAATTTCTAGTCTTTACAGGGATTTTTTTTAAAGCCACAAAAGTCAGAAAGGTTATTTCACACGTACTGAGGAAATTATGTGTATCATCATAGAGTCTAGCCAGGAAACAGAAACCACCTGAGTAGTTAAAGAGACTTTAATGGAGAAAACTGATTCCCTGGGTGATGAAAGTGCTGAGAAACCAAACAGAGGACAGTGGGCCAATGCAAAGATTCATAACAGCAAGAAGCCACCCTGACCCATGACTGAAGGGATAAAGAGTGAACGCAGTGTTACTGGCACTAGTGGAAGCTGGAACCATAGCTGGTTTGCCTGCCAAGAGCTGGATTCATAAAGCTGTTGGAAGGCAGGGGAAGAAAAGAGATACCCTGGCTTATTCCACCCCACCACCTCCCCCATAATCTATTTGAAGCCACTGAGCATGGGAAACACAGCCGCAGAGGTTGGTGTCCCTTGATGCAGAGAAGGGGGAAGGCAGGGAAAGGATGAGAGGGCAAACAGGTCCAGAATGTTCTTACCATGGAATTGCCTACTAAAGTAGAAAAGATGTGAGGGAGTCAGGGAGGGGCTGGTGTTGAAGAAAGGCAACATGGAATGAATCTGGCCATCTATGTTTTGGTAGAGGACATGAAATGGACCTGTTTGTTTTGTTTACTCTTTTGTAAGAGAACAATCAACATATTTTGGACTGAGATGAGCTATTCTGCTTCTTGATTTTGTATTACATACTAGATTTATCAATGCTACTATCAGCTTACTTTTTTAGTTAGACACCTGGGGGCAGGGACCATAATCTGCATCTGTTTTACCATAAACTTTTAGTATCACAGTATGATGTCATGATATTCTAGTGCTGTGTAGACACATAACGTAAAAACACACATTTTTAATTAACAGAGACATGATAGGATATAAAACGTGATGGCTACGGGAATCAGTGATGCAAATTCTGCAACATAAGTAGCAATCTAATGTTCTGTGAGAGCGTAAAATTCCAACCAATTCATCAAGACACTCTTAATACAATAACGACTTTTATGGCTTGATGGGAGACCTATTACAATGAGGTCAGATTCTGCTTCCCAAACTATTTTGGTTAAGAGGCCACATGTTAGCCACTGATGGATTTGCTGAAGCCAACAGAAAGAAGTTGAACAGGAGAGAGGAGAGCGTCTGACTAAAGTAGATGAGGAATAAGGCTAGAAAAGGGATCTTTAGGGCCTCTGGGAAACACCAGCTAGTTCCTGTTCACTGAAGTTCAGGAATGAACTGTGCAAAACCATTAAGGGTATATTATTACCCTTCATCTGATCTTGACAAGAGAATTTTTGGTGATAAAAAAAGAAAAAAGACAGACTGATTAAGCTGCATCTGGGTTAACTTTCCTAAATAGCAAGTTGGCAGACAGCCTGGAAACAATGTAAATTCTGCTTCATTAAAATTGCAATCACGGTTGATTTTTTTTTTTCTACCTAGCTGGCTATTGGGAAATAAAATGTCAATGGTTGCATGGTTTATGTAAAAGATAACACATAGAAACCCTGCACAAAAATTCCTATAGATGGGACTGGAGGCAACCATGTAAACTGTGTAGAAGAATGGGTGGCTGAGAGGAACAGCGACAAGTGCTGGCCCCCTCCAGAGGCCCCATATACTCATGAAATGATGTTCAAAAAAGGTCAAGAAAAGAGGTTTGTTAATAAGCTTTTTTTTTTTCTTTTGGAAAGGAAAATAAGAGCTGATTTGTATATTAAATAAACATAGTACAGCTTTCATTGACCAAAAATTGGCACATAAGAGTTTTTTTGTATAAACATTTTTTTCTCCCATGACGAAACTCAAAACTCAAGGGAGCACTTTGCAAGAAAAATGACAATGTAATATTTTCTCTATCAATTTTGAATAAAAGCCAAAGAAATAATGTCACAACGTGTGTCTACGGCATCAAATGTATATTGATTAACTCTTTCTAGAAAAAGCCTAAAGGCAAAAAAAAAAAAAAAAAAGTCAAAATTGACTGTGTTTTAAGTCAATGTATCCAGTAATATTCGGGGATCAAGTCAAGATAGGAAAATTGGGAAGATGAGTTCATGAGAGAAAGGTAAAATGCGTTTATTTTGTATATGCAAATAAAAATGTCTAATACATAGTTAGAAAGGTAGGATTGGCTCGTTCTTTTTCATGGTATTTCAGAGGGAAGCACCACTTCAGAGTGAACATGAATGTTTCCCTCTCAGTCACTAGCTGCTAGAAACGCACTGAAATGGACAATGAACACAAATATCATACCTTTTATGAGAAGCATATGGCCATAGAAGTTGCTGCTAATGCTGACTGAAGAGTGAAAAGCTTATGTCATCTGAATCAGTGATGGGAACTGCAAACAAAGTTTTCCCATGAAGCACAATGTCTTGCCCCATGGCTGTGTTTGCTGCTACTAAGTAAGGAGTGTTCCTATCACATGCCAAGGAGAACTGGAGAAAGTACAAATCTGTTCGAGGTTGCATTGTGGATGTCAATTTGAGTGCTCTTAATTTGGTTACTGTAAAAAAAAAAAAAAAAAAGTCGGGGGAGAGAAGGATATTTTTGGACCAACTGATAATACTATGCCTCATCACCTAGGGCCCAAAAGTGCTAGCAGAATCTACTAAGTTTTCAAATATCTCTAAAAAGATGATACCTACTATATACTGTGAGAAAGTCCCTAAACAAAGAAGTTAAGGAACTCAGGACCAGACTGCCCAAGATTCAGCATCCTGTTATTCCATGAGTCCTGCACACAAAACATCCACATATTGCTCTGAAGCCACAGCTCGCTAAGAAAAATAAGTAAGAGACTGCAGAATATGCTAAACTTTTGACCAAGAGAACGAGAAACCAAAGAGAAATGCCAGGAACAGGTCCCCGAGAAGCAGAGGCTGTTCTCTCTGAGAGCTTCTACCCTGACCTTGAATCCAGTAAAAAATAAGATTTTCTAAGAGTAGCAAATAAGTAAGATCAGATTATTTTTAAAATGAAAAATACAAAAAGTTTGGGTAAAAGTCAGTAGTAAAAACATAGGTTTTTTTTTGTTGTTGTTGTTTTTCCAAACACAAATACCATAACTAAGGGTAAAGGATAAAGAATGGGAAAAGAGGTTAATGGCACATATAACAAACAGAGGATTATTTTTCAGTAAGCTTCTACAAGTTAATAAGAAAAAGACAAAGACTGTGATACAGGAACTTCACGGTGGTAGAAATAAAAATGACCAATAACCCCATGAAAAGATGTTCAGTCCCCTAGCAGCCAAGGGTATGGATATTGAAAGCATTTAATACTTTTCAAGTTAGCAAAACAAAAATTTAATTTGATATCGTATAATATCGTATAGATATTGTTTGAGTAGCATTTCTTGGGGAATACTCAGGGGGCAGGAGCAGTAGCAGGTGCTGTGGGGCACTACACAGCAGCCTAGTAGAGCTTAACTCTCAGGTCTGGAAAAAGACTCAGATCTTTGGGCCATGCTTTTATGTTGCAAGATTAGGGAAACATCAACTTCATCCCAGGATGGGGGACAGGTGGGCATAGTAAAAGCCAGGATTCAACAGCAATGTGATATGGAGAACCATTGTTAGAGCTTTAATCTGCTAGTTTGGTGTTCTTCTTTGGGAAGAATGTCAGCCCCTTTCTTGGGAATTAGGTAGGAGAGACATAAGCTTCACGCTTACAGCTGTACATTGTGGTAAGTTAGCAAAGAATTCACCCCATCCACCTTCATGGCTGCGGAAGGACTGGCGCCTCAGCTGTTATGATGGGGTGAGCAAGTGGGGACCAAGCTTTGAGACTGACAGGTATTGATTGCCCTAAACAAAGACTGTATAGCCAATTTCCATGGGGCCTTGCAGAAGTCCAGGTCTCTCTTCGGAAAGCCAGAATATATGGGAATAGTCTTGGACAAGTTAATCCTTACTTCTCACAAGGGTTAGCAAGAGTACAGGGGACACAGTAGTCCCATACAACACAAACAGGGGTTTTAGATTTTACAGCTGTTTTGAGAGTGAAGAGAACTACTCCCTAGTCTCAGACAATATCCCAAGGTGATTGCAAGACTCCAAACAGGAATAACTACAATTTCCCTACTCTCCAGAGATCTCCAGAGGTCAAGTATGATTTTGAAAAGCTGTAGAGTTACATTGGCCTGAATGGACTGCGTGGCTTGCACAATGGGCATTTCAGTAATAACCAGTGGAGACGGATAACCAATGTTCACAGCATCACCAGAATACCTTCCAACTTGTTTATCACATTAGATCCCTGGTGCAACCTTGGAGTGAAAGAGATTCAAGAACAACAGATAATGTTGCCCAGTAGCCCAATGGGAAGGGAAACTGAGCTGATTCTGAAAAAAATAAGGAATTGCTATATTTCTTATACAGAAAAATACAAGTTAAATTCCAAGAAAATGTTATTTTACTTTATATTTTGACACATTATGTCCCATTCTGGAGGAATGAATATAATTTTATAAGTTCTTCTATGATTTGCTAATGTGTCATGCTGGCCATGAGCATTCAAAGTGAAACCAACCAGGTTTCAAACTACTCTACAATTGAGTGCCTGAGATACGATTTTTAATCTTTTAAGACTTCATTTCTACAAGTATAAAACAGAGAGTATCTATTAGCTGTCATTAATCATTACAATTAATGAGACAATGTTTATAAAGCTTTTGGCACAGTGGTCCTAATCAGGGGGACTTTAAGAGTACTTTAAGGGCAATATCCCTATTATAGAAGACTGAGAAAACAGAAGAAGGGGGAAAAGAACACCAAAAACCTGATTACTTCAGCATAGTGCAATCTTTCGGATAATTTACTTTTCCAGTGAAATTTTTACTTTTGGGGATTGTTTTGTTGTAGTTGTGCCAGTTTCATGAGGGCAGAGACTATGAACCTCAGCACTTAACGCAGTCAATGAAAAAAAATATTGCATGAATGAGTCAGTCAATACATTGGAGGTAATCTGTGGGATTTTTTAAAATTTTTTCGTTTTATAATAAAATGCTAAAAATTCTCAAATAGACACAAATGTTCTTTAAAAAATATTTTTGATGTATTTTTCAACAAATTAAGATTTTCATTTTTAAGTTGTCTACACTATTACTTCAAAATATCCCAAAAGTGTGATTAGGCAGCCTCAAATATGTGAATATTATTTCTCACTCATTTGAAAGCACTCCATCTTCAAGTATTTCATTATTATTCCTAATATGTATAAATAAAGATAAGTTTTACATGAATTTTACTGAGAATCAAATTGTTTTCCATATATGTAAAGTCAATTTCTCCTTTCTGTCTCTTAAAAAAATAATACGGCCATATACATGTGGAATTGCTAGCCTACTTAAGATTTTTCAAACCCGTGCTTTTTCTCCAAGAATTTTCTAATAGTCTCTCAAATCCCAACAAAATTATTGCTTTAGCAAGAGGGAAATCATTGCTTTCAACTACGTTTTTGTACTTTCCTAGGTAGAGTTTATTTCCTTCTTGTTATTAGTAAGAGAATGTCTCAAAAGCAGCTCATGTCACTTATCTCCTGTCTCAGTATTTGCTTGCAATTTCTGTGATATGGACAAGAGAATGCTGACTAATTTAAAAACATATAAACTGAATCTAGGGGAATTAGGGCGATCTCTAGAAGACATGCTGGACCTCTGATGGGAATATCTGCAGCTGCTGACCCATCTCTTGCCACTCTTTTTCTTCTCCTTTCACACATACCCTGACTAAATCTTTCCACAGCAACTAGTCGGGCTTTCTTCTCCTTCCTCTGGATTAATAATTACTTTGCACCCCAGTGATATTCATTTTTCTCCACATTCTTAAAGTAAGTCTCAATAATAACATAGACAAAATTGACATGCCTAAGTATCATTGATTCATAAATTAGTCCCTTTCCTTCTTCACTTATTAATATGTCTGGGTATTTTGCCTGCAATTAGCTGCTGCAATGAAAGATTATTGGGGTAAGAAAATACAAATTAAATTGTGGTTTTAGTTTTCATCTTTGAATCTTGATTGAATAAAAACCCAAAGTTTTATATACTTAGAGAAAGCACTCTTAGCATTTCCTTTTGCAGAAAATATCCGAGTAATATTTGAAATTAGTGTATATAACGGGCTAATTTCAGAAATATTGGAAAACAAAAAGTATATAAAGAGACAGTTTTATCTCTCTCAGTAGAAACTGTTTCTTTATAATAAACAACTTGAAAAAATTTAAAAAACTAAAAATTAATGAACTAATCTTTTGAATCTTCTTCATTTAAGACATGGAATTAAGCAAACTTCCTTCAATAGTCCTTCAACCCTATTGCCCTTCATCATCTTTATTAATATCATTTGAATATCTAGTTTCATTTAATATTAACATATTATTTTGAACATTTAGTACTTTTTCTTAAAAATCACTTTGACACTTGTGTTGTGGATTATAATTACAATAATTTTTTGTATCACTGCCTGTTTCACTGAATGAATACAATGCTATTCAAAAGTCATGTTGACACCAGGCTGCTTCATTCTTCAATTCTTAATTCTGATTCCTTTCTCAGTTTTTATATATTTCTTTTATAGGTAACTTTTTTCAGGAATATTATTTGAATTAATAGACTTTCAAATACTTTTTAAAATTGATATTTATGATTGTATTTATTTATGGGGTAGAGTGTGATGTTTCAACACATGTATACACTGTATAATAACCAAATCAGGGTATTTAGCATATCCATCAACTCATACATTTATCATTTCTTTGTGTTGAGAACATTCAAAATCCACTCTTTTAGTTATTCTGAAATATATAATATTGTTAACCATAGTCACCCTATTGTGCAATATAAAACATCAGAACTTATTTCTCCCATCTAACTGTAACTTTGCTCCAGAAATTATTCCTCTCCTCTAACTGCAACTTGTCTCCATTGGCCAATCATTCTCTATTCCCCTAACTCTGGTAACTACTATTCTACTCTGCACTTCTGAGAACACCTTGTTTAGATTCCACATGTAAGATCATGTAGTATTTGTCTTTCTGTGTCTGGCTTATTTCCCTTAACATAATGTCCTTCAAGTACAACCACATCACCACAAATTCCAAGATTTTACTCTTTTTATAGCCAAATAGCACTCCATTATATATAGATACCCACATTTTCTTTATCCATTAATAGACACCTAGGTTGATTCTATATTTTGGCAATTGTGAATAGTTTTGCAATAAACATGGAGTGCAAATATCTCTTCAATATACTATTTCCTTTGAACATATATCCAATAATGCAGTTGTTGGATTATATGGTAATTCTATTTTTAATTTTTTGAGAAACTGCCATACTGTTTTCTATAATGGCAGTACTAATTTACATTCACATCAAGAGAGTATGTGTTCCTTTTATTCTGTATCCATACCAGCATTTGTTATATTTTGTCTTTTCAATAACAGCTCTTCTAATTAATTGAAGTGATATCTCACTGTGGTTTTGAATTGCATTTCCATGATGGTTAGTGATATTGAGCATTTTTTCATAAACCTATTGATGATTTGTATATCTTCTTTTGAGAAATGTGTATTTGAGCTTTTTGCTCATTTTAAAATCAGATTTTCTTTTTTTGGGTTGCTTGAGTTCCTTATATATTCTGAATATTAGTCCCTTGTTGTGTAAATAGTATTTGACACATTATGTAGGTTGTCATATATGGCTTTTATTGTTTTGACATATGTCCCTTCTATACCTAGTTTGTTGAAGTTTTTTAATGAAGTGATGTTGAATTTTATCAAGCGCTTTTTCTGGATCAATTGGAATGATCATATGATTCCTGTCCTTGATTCTGTTAATGTGTTGTCACATGTATTGATTTGCATGTGTTGAGCCAAACTTGCATCTCTGGAATTAATCCCTCTTGGTCATGGTGAATGATCTTTTTACTATGCTGTTGAACTTAGTCTACAAATATTTTGTTGAAGATTTCTGTGTCAATTGTTCATCAGTGGTATTGACCTGCAGTTTTCTTTTTTTGTTGTGTCCTTGTCTAGCTTTGGTATCAGGGTAATGCTGGCCATGTAGAATGAGTTAGGAAGAATTCTCTCAGCTTTGATTTCTTGGAATAGTGGGGAAAGAATTGGTATTAGTCCTTTTTTAAATGCTTGGTAGAATTCAGCAGGGAAGCCATTCAGCCCTTGTCTTTTCTTTGATGGGTGACTTTTTATTGTTGATCCAATCTCATTAGTGGTTATTGATCTGCTTAGGTTTTCTATATCTTCATGATTCAATTTTGGTAAGTTCTATGTTTCCAGGAATTTATCCATTTCTTCAAGTTTCTCCTATTTGTTGGCAAGTAGGTGTTCATAATAGTCTCTTATGATTCTTTTATTTCTGTGGGGACAATTTGTAGTATCTTTGTTTTTTGTCTCTGATTTTATTTATTTGGATCTTTTCTTTTTTTTTCTTAGTCCAGCTAGAGGTTTGCCAATTTTGTTTAGTATATTTTTTCATTTTGTTTTATTTTTTTTTTGTATTTTTAAAGTCTATTCCATTTACTTGTGTTCTGATTTTTATTATTTCTTTCCTTCTACTAATTTGGGGTTCTTCCTAGTTCCTTGAGGTGCAATGTTAAGTTGTTTATTTGAGATCTTTCTTCTGTTTTATGTAGTTGTTTATTACTATAAACTTCCCTCTTAGAACTTCTTTTGCTGTACCTCATAGGTTTTGGTATATTGTGTTTTAGTTTTCATTTGTGCTAAGAAATTTTTAAATTCCCCTTTTGATTTTTTTCATTGACCCATTGGTGGTTCAGGAGCATGTTGTTTAATTTCCATGTATTTTTAGCCTCCAATATTCCTTCTGTTACTGATTTCTGGTTTTATACTATTGTGTTCAGAAAAGATACTTGGTATGGTTTCAATCTTTACATTTGTTTTAAGACTTATTTTGGGAACTAAAATATGGTGTATCCAGGAGAATGTCCGATGTGAAATTGAAAAGAATGAGTATTCTGTAGCTGTTGGATAGAATGCTCTGTATGTCTGTTAGGTACATTCGATCTAGGGTGCAGTTTAAAACCACTGTTTCTGTGTTGAGTTTCTAACTGAATGATCTGTCCATTGCTGAAAGTGAGATGTTAATATTCCCTCCTATTATTGTATTGAAGTCTATCTCTCCTTTTAGATCTATTATCCTATTTGCTTTATATATTTAGGTGCTCCAATGTTGGAAGCATATATTTACAATTGTTATATCCTCTTGATTGATCCCTTTATCATTAAATTATTAAGTTATAATGATATTATTTGTCTCTTTAGTTTTTGACATAAAGTCTATTTTATTCAACATAGCCACTCTTGCTCTCTTTTGGTTTTCATTTACATGGAATATCTTTTTACACCCCTTCCCTTTCTGTCTGTGTCCTTACAGGTGTCCTATAAGTAAGACTCTTGTAGGCAGCATATAGCTGTGTCTTGTTTTTTATTGTTTGCTTTTATCAATTTAGCTACTCTATGTTTCTTAACTAGAGAATGTAACGCATTTATATTTATATATAGTGATTGATAGGTAAGAATTCACTACTGTCATTTTGTTAATTATTTTCTAGTTGCTTCTAGATCCTTTCTTCATGTTTTATTCTTTTACTATCTTCCTTTATGGTTAAATGAATTTCTCTAGTAGAATTTTTGATTCTTTGGATTTTATTTTTAATGAATCTATTATAAGATTTGCTTTGTAGCTACCATGAGGTGTCTGCTGCATTTGATCTCTTGGTGGTATGAACTGAATATCTGTGTCCCCTTAAAATGCTAAAATCCTAACCCACAAGGTGATGATATTAGGAGGTAGGGGACTTTGGGAGTTGATTAGGTCATGAGGGAAGAGTCCTTATAAATAGGATTAGTGTCCTTTTAAAAGAGGAGCGAGAGAGCTCCTAGCCTTTTCTACCATGAGATAACAGTGAAAAGGTGATCATCTATGAACCAGAAAGCCAACTCTTACCAGACACTGACTCTGTTGACGTCTTGATCTTGAACTTCCCACTCTCCAGAACTGTGGGAAATAAATTTCTATTGTTTATAAAACAACCAATCTAGGGTAGTTTGTTTTAGCAGTCCAAATGGTCAAGGTATTTGGCAAATAAATAGATTGTATCATCTTTTTAATTAATATTTTCAGGAAGCCCTATCCTGTAATCTAGGCAATAGTGCCAGTATAGACAGTTCAGTCACATATGTTAGGCCCCAGAGTAGATTCCAGAAGGCCCAATTATTCAGTTAGTATGTCTATACTAAATAACTTACTTAAGTTCTGCTCTCTTCTTTGCAAGCACAATCATGGACAAAGACATATGAAAATAATCTTTTAAATACAGGTGAAGCAATAACATCACTGAAAAGTTTATTTTTGCCCAATCACTTGAGTAAATTTCCAGGAGGAGATAAGCATGATTATGATGCCATCTTGGATTCATAAATTGCTGTTTTTACAAAGAACTCAAAGATAATTAATAGTGCAGATGACATAAAGATTGAAATAAAATCAGCTCATGTGAGGTGCTATCATTGTAAATTATGTTGAAATTGCAAGTTCTAATCTTTTAGACAACAACGCTAAAGTTTTCCTTTTGTACAACCTAAATAATTACTATATCTTAAAACACTTTGTTACTTTATCCATTTTGTTAGAACTCCTGTGAGAGTATTATTATATGTTCTCATAAGAAAATGTAAGAGAAAATAAAAAGAAAGGAAGAATGTAGATCAAAGTCTATCTAAAAAGAGGGACTGAGAGGGTAATGTTTTCCTAGCATAAGGTTCCAATGCTCAAGTAAAGCTGGTATTTGAAGCCAACCAAGAAAACAGTCAGAAAATGATGTAGTTTGAACACCTCTTTTCTTCCCTAGAGGTGTAAAAGGATGCCATGTGGGATCCTTTCACTTTGGAGGGATTCCAGAGAAATATTTCACCAAGGTTTCATAACAGATAGGGGGCCAAATGCATCCTGGATAATATTCTTGTGGTGTGTGAAGATGGTGTTAAAGAGCCAGAAAAGTCATTTTCAGGTTTCTTAAGCCAGATAAGGAAAAAAAACACACACACACACACACACACACACACACACACACACACACACCCATCGAACCTGACAGGATTCCAGATGAGTTTTAATATTTTAGAATATCCAACCTGTACCTGCACCATTCCAGTTTCTCACAGAGATGAGGCTGTGTTGGTGTTAGCCTTTCGTGGCCCGTGAGAAACAATATCAGCCAGAAATATAACTGAGAGGGGCCTGGAAATGCATAGGTTGAGCTTTTGGCACCAAAATGGTATATTAGAACTCATGAGAAACTTTTGTAGGATTTTTAAGATGTGTAAGGTAAAGATTTTAGAAAAGTTCCCACTGAGAAATAGAGGGCACCTAACAAAGGTTTATTAGTATTGGCCACCACTATATTCTTCTATTGCAGCCCTTAGGGAGTTGTTTAAAATGAAGGGGAAAATAAACTGAGGGAGGAAAAGGAGCAAATCCTTTGGAAAGCACAAAAGCCTCCAAACAGTTCCAATCTTAGAGTGTTATGATGTTAAAAAATGAGACACATTACCAGGAGATGAAAGTTCAAAGAGGACTCAGCTTTGTGTTGGATAAACAGGAACATATGCCCAGCCTCAGAAATATTTCAAATGTGTTGTGAAACTTCACTCAGTTAGGAGAGAAATGTTAGAGTTCAACTGTGAAAAATTCAGTTGCATATTTGAAAAAAGCAGGTGCTGGGAAAGACCACAAACTTTCTAAGCATGTCAGCACCATACACCACAATAGCAAACAGAATGAAAATGTTATTAAGGCTTAAAAAGGTTTTCTAAGCAATGGATCAAATGAGTCTAAGTGGCATTTACTTATCATTGTGTAAATGTATTCCTCTAAGAAAAAAATAAAAGGTAAAAGAAGGAAATTGAGACACTGGAAATATTTAATTGTCGATTTTTATGGGAAATTTACAAAATCAAGGGAAATTTGGGTAGAAGTCACCACATATCAGGAATATGTGAGGGAGGTTAATTAGTTCATCAGAACAGCCCTATTCAATAAATGTTGTTGATTTATGAGTTGTGATGGTCTAGGAGAGTATGCATAGCTGATCAGAAATCTTTTCTTAATCTTGTTACTAAAGGAATTTTTAATATATTTATGCCATGCTTCTTCTAAGTGGCTTATATTTCTATTTCTTTTATGTCCACTCTACTGTCCACTCATTTAGTGAGTACAGTATTCCGTGAATAGTGAAAGGGAGTCAATAAATTTCGATTGATTACCTAAGCAAAAACTCGGTACCTAAAACAAAGGGAATGTCAAGCAGTTCCAACCCTGTTGGAGAGCAGGTCTGGCTCTGATTCAAATGCATGGGCCGTTTCACCAACTTCCTCAAGTTGCAGCGCTCTCCTCCTCTATCCCAGCCACACAAGGGCATTCCATTTCTAGGGCCACTCCACAAATACTTACCCTGATGACTTCCCCTAGCCCCCAACCCTCAACTATAATATCTTAAACCTGGGCCTTTACTTTTAAACCTCACAATTTACAAGTTGTCTTGGAGAATATCCACATAGAAGCTGATGAGGATTATCATGATCTGAGTACTGCTGATTAGAATTATTAATCGTGCCTTGTCCCTTATCTGGAAGCCATGAAGTGCTTTCTTCTAATCTGGAAAGTTAATCCATGTTACTATGTCACTGGAATAAGGGGTTAACCTCCCAAATTAATATTTGCATTTCGTTGTGAAAGAACCTAGACACAAGAAAAAGTAGGCTAATAGGTTAGCAGTTAAGGGAAGCATTTCAGAATGAAGTCACTCTTCTTTTGAAACCCACATTGTTTACTCAACAATTCCTTCTCCCCATTGCAGACTTCCTGAAAACTCTGACTGTCATTAAATATTTTGGAGGAAACATTTAAAAATACAGTAAAGGCCAGGTGTGGTGGCTCACGCCTGTAATCCCATCACTCTGGGAGGCCGAGGCAGGTGGATCACCTGAGGTCAAGAATTTGAGACCAGTCTGACCAACATGGAGAAACTCCATCCCTACTAAAAATATAAAATTAGCCGGGCGTGGTGGTGCATGCCTGTAATCGCAGCTACTCGGGAGGCTAAGGCAGGAGAATTGCTTGGACCTAGGAGGCGGAGATTGCAGTGAGCCAAGATCGCGCCATTGCACTCCAGCCTGGGGAAGAAGAGGGAAACTCCCTCTCAAAAACAAACAAACAAACAAACAAACGAACAAACAAACAAACTTAAAAATGCAAGTACACCCCCAACACATACACATCCCATCATCATTCATGTACTGCTCACTTCCCAGAATTAACGAATGCTAACAGTTTGTCACTTTGGTTCAATTTTTATTTTTATTTTTCGAAATGGTGTCTCACTCTGTCGCCCAGGCTGGAGTGCAATGGCGCCATCTCTGTCCACTGCAACCTCTGCCTCCCACGCTCAAGTGATTCTCCAGACTCAGCCTTCTGAGTAGCTGGGACTATAGGTGCATGCCACCACTCCAGGCTAATTTTCATATTTTCTGTAGAGACACAGTATCACCATGTCACCCAGCCTGGTCTGAAACTCCTGGACTCCACTAATCCACTTGACTCGGCCTCCCAAAGTGTTGGGATTACAGGCATGAGCCATGGTGCCTGGCCCTACTTTCTTTCTCAAAAGAGCATTTCAGATAAATTTGAAACAACATTTTTTACTCCTTCTCATCCTTTCTCCCTCTCACCTTCACTCTCCAGAGATAATCATTATTTGATTTGCATCTTTCTAGGTCATTAAATACATGCATCTATTTAGAAATAATATATGGTATTGCTTTGTGTGTTCTTTTAATTTTTCCTAAGCACACTCATGTTGTACACATTCTTCAACTTGCTTTTTTCACTCAACATTGTATACTAGATTGTCCTATAAATAAACATGTAACTAGTTTGTTCACTTTAACTGCTATGTCAAATTTTTTATGACTGATGACACCATAGTTTATCTCTTAATTCCTCTATTAGATATTTCCAAATTTTCACAACTTTATACAATACTATATGAATACCCTACACACATCTTTGCACATGTGCCAGAACTCTCTTAGGGTGCTTATACTTCCAAGTGGAACTGCTGGGTTATAGGGTCTGAGTACTTTCATTCTTACTATACAGTATCAATTGTTTCTCTAAAAGGAATTACATGAATTTACATTCCCAGCAGCAATGTCTGATAGTTCCTCCTTTGTTATACACTCACCAACACTTTATATTATCAGTCTTGTATCATTGTTGAACCTACATAAAAAGGAAGAAACTGAGGGACCAAAAGGACCCCTAGCTTGATCAAAGCTACATATGTAACACATAGCAGAGCCAGGATTTATACCTTCCACAATCCACACTCTACAACACTTCACTGTACTAGCTCCCAATAATTTCTTTCTTGTAAGTAAATTGAAAAATGAATGTAAACACTTAGCCTATTACCTACTGCAGACAAATTCTAAAAATGTTATTTTTATTTCCCATAAAGACTATTCTAAACTTTTCAACTTTACTCCAACCTTGAATATGCTCACACAGATGAACTTGTATCACTATGCTCCAGTATCTTCTGTAGGACAGTAGAACTATAGAATCTATGGATTGTCTATTCAATTTCATGTAATGAAAATCTCATTACCTACAGGACTCCAACTTTGTCTTCACCTTCTGCTACTCCTCCTCATCCTCCTTATCCTCATCCTTCAAAACTCTCTTAGGAAACCTCACATGACCGAAACTTTGCAAACCCTGAAATTGATGCACTTTTAAATTTCTTCTTCTGACCTACATGTAAAGTACTCAATATAATGCCTGGAATATAGCATGTGTCCAATAAACGCCAATTTTTCTTATTTGGATTCTTTGGTCTCAGTGTGCCACAAGATAATCATTTCTACTTGGCAGGCTGACTTGAATTTCTACTGCAGCATGAGTGGAATGTGGGTGTAAGACACAATGAGATATTAAAAGAAAAAAAATTCACCTTGTTTTCTTCCAATAGAGAAAGGATTTCACCTTCTTTCCCAAGGTAACTCCTCTATTTGTGTCCATTATCTTATTCACTTTTGCCTCTTCCAAGACCTTTCCCCCTCTTTCAAGTCTTCAATCTTTCATCCTCTTTTATTCTCTATAGTTTTATTTTACTAACTTTAAGTTACCAACAATTGTAAAGAATAAAAACAAGTCATCAAACCAGGATAGAATATGTTATCCCTCAGACAGTGACACAGATTTTCATCATATATCACAGTTGAGCCTTCATGAAAAGGGAAAACAAAACTTTGCACTTACAGTTTGATTTCTCACATACACAGGACTACTGATGTTGCTTTTGCACACAATTTTGTCCTCTATGTTATCAAAAATGTTGGTGACACACTATTTCTTAAGAGTGCTCCTCTATTGTTTCCAAGACTTTCCTTCAAATGTTTCACCCACCCTCTAAGCTTTGACATGCATGTGTTGACAGTGACTAAAAGTCATGACTGCTGCCTAACTTAATAGCAATGGTAAAATGCATCCTGATTTCAGAAATATTAAAATGTGGACAAAAATATACCACAGAAACAATAAAATGAGGTAGACCCTTCTCCTCAGCTCGTAAACATGATGAAGTCACCCCATAAAGTTAATGAGAAAATTGAATATTGGAGGTAGAAACACAGTGAGGAAGAGCAGATGTGACCAAAAACTTCTCTATCTCTTTGAACCAATAATGTGCTTGTTAATTAGTAGCATTTATTTTAGATGCATTTCTTGAAGATTCTGGTCCAATATATTTACTTTGTTCATTGTGTTCAACATTATTTGCCTTCCACCATGACTGTGAGGCCTCCCCTGACACGTGGAACTGTGAGTCCATTAAACCTCTTTTTGTTTATAAATTACCCAGTTTCAGGTATGTCTTTATTAACAGTGTGAAAATGGACCAATACAGTAAATTGGTACCAGTAGATTGGGTGCTGCTCTAAAGATACCTGGATATATGGAAATGACTTTGGAACTGGGTAACAGGCAGAGGTTGGAAGTTTGAGGGCTCAGAAGAATACAAGAAAATGTGGAAAAGTTTGGAACTGCCTAGAGACTTGTTGAATGGCTTTGGCCAAAATGCTGATAATAATATGGACAATGAAATGCAGACTGAGGTGGTCTCAGATGGAGATGAGGAACTTGTTGGGAACTGGAGTAGAGGTAACTCTTCCTAGGTTTCAGCAACGAAACTAGTGGCATTTTGCCCCTGGCATAGAGATTTGTGGAACTTTGAACTTGAGGGAGATGATATAAGGTATCTAGTGGAAGAAATTTCTAAGCAGAAAGGCATTCAAGAAGTGACTTGGGTGCTGTCCAAAGCAATCAGTTTCAAAAAGGAAACACAGCATAAAAGTTCAGAAAATTTGCAGCCTGATGATGCGATAGAAAAGAAAAATCCATTTTCTGAGGAGAAATTCAAGCCAGCTGCAGAAATTTGCATAAGTACTGAGGAGTAAAATGTTAATTGCCAAGACAATGGGAAAAATGTCTCCAGGGCATGTCAGCAACCTTCTCAGTAGCCCCTCCCATAACAGGCCCAGAGGCCTAGGAGAAAAAAATGGTTTCATAGGCTGGGCCCAGGGTCCCCTACTGTGTGCAACCTAGGGACTTGGTGCCCTACGTCCCAGCTGCACCAGCCATGGCTAAAAGGAGCCAAGGTACAGCTTGAGTTGCAGCTTCAGAGGGTGCAAGCCCCAAGCTCTGGCAGCTTCCATGTGTGTTGAGCCTGCAGGTGCACAGAAGTCAAGAACTGAAGTTTGGGAACCTCTGTGTAGATTTCAGAGGATGTATGGAAATGCCTGGATGTTCAGTCAAAAGTTTGCTGCAAGGGCAGGGCCCTCATGGAGAACTTCTGCTAGTCGAATGTGGAAGGGAAATGTGGGGTTGAAGCCCCCATACAGAGTTCCCACTAAGGCACTGCCTAGTGGAGCTATGAGAAGGGGGCCATCATCCTCCAGACCCCAGAATGGTAGATCCACCAACAGCTTGCACGATGCACCTGCAAAAGCCACAGACACTCAACACCAGCCCATGAAAGCAGCCAGGAGGGGACCTATGCCCTGCAAAGCCACAGGGAAGGAGCTGCTCAAGACCATGGGAACCTACTTCTTGCATCAGCATGACCTGGATATGAGACATGGAGTCAAAGGAGATCACTTTGGAGTTTTAAGATATGACTGCCCTGCTGGATTTTGGTCTGCATGAGGCCTTTAGCCCCTTTGTTTTGGCCAATTTCTCCTATTTGGAATGGCTGTATTTACCCAATGCCTTTATCCCCATTGTATCTAGAAAGTAACTAACTTGCTTTTAATTTTATAGGCTCTTAGGTGGAAGGGACTTGTATTATCTCAGATGAGACTGTGGACTTTTGAGTTAATGCTGAAATGAATTAAGACTTTGGGGGACTGTTGGGAAGGCATGATTGGTTTTGAAATGTGAGGACATGAGAGTTGAGAGGGGTCGGGGGGAGAATAATAGGGTTTGGCTGTGTCCCCACCCAAATATCATTTTTTATTGTAGTTTCCATAATTACCACATGTTGTGGGAGGGACCCAGGGGGAGATAATGGAGTCATGGGGGCAGTTTCTTCCATATTATTTTTGTTGTAGTGAATAAGTCTCACAAGATCTGATGGTTTTATCAGAGGAAACCCCTTTCACTTGGCTCTCATGCTCTTGTCTGCTGCCATGTAAGATATGCCTTTTGCCTTGTACCATGATTGTGAGGCCTCCCCAGCCACGTGGAACTGTGAGTCCATTAAACTTCTTTTTGTTTATAAATTACCCAGTCTTGGGTATGTCTTTATCAGCAGCATGAAAACGTACTGATACATGCCTTAACCTAGCCATTCAAAATATAAACATTTATCCTAATACCTCTATGAAAAAGCTAGAAAACCTAGAAGAAATAGATACATTCCTGGAAACACACAACCTTCCAAGATTGAACCAGGAAGAAACTGAATCCCTGAACACACCAACAAGTACTAAAATTGAAGCAGTAATAAAAAGCCTACCAATCAGAAAAAGCCCAGGACAAGATAGATTCACAAACGAATTCTACCAGATGTATAAGGAAGAGCTGGTACCATTCCTACTAAAACTGTTCCAAAAAATTAAAGAGGGGTCTCCTTCCTAACTCATTCTGTGAGGTCAGCATCATCCCAGACCTAGCAGAGACACATACACACAAATAAAAGAAAACTTCAGGCCAATATACTTAATGATTATAGATGAAAAAATACTAGCAGATCAGATCCAGCAACACATCAAAAAGGTAATTTACCATGATCAAGTAGGCTTTATCTCTGGGATGCAAGGTTGATTCAGCATACACAAATTAATAAATGTGATTAATCACATAAACAGAACTGAAAAGAAACCACATGATCATCTTTCAGATGCAGGAAAGGCTTTTGATAAAATTTAATATCCCTTTATGTTAAAACCCCTCAACAAATGAGACATTGAAGTAACATACCTCAAAGCAGTAGGAGCTATCTATGAAGAACCCACAGCCAACATCATACTGAATGGGCAAAAGCTAGAAGCATTCCCCTTGAAAACTGGAACTAGACAAGGATGCCTTCTCTCACCACTCTCATTCAACATAGTACTGAAGGTCCTAGCCAGAGCAATCAGGCAAGAGAAAGAAATGAAAGAGGAAGTCAAACCATCACTGTTTGCAGATTATATGATTCCATACCTAGAAAACCCTACAGTCTCTGCGCACAAGCTCCGTGATCGATAAACAACTTCAGCAAAGTTTCGGGATAGAAAATCAATATACAAAACCCAGCAGCTTTCCTATACATCAGCAACATCCAAGGTGAGAACCAAATGAAGAACACAATCCCACTTAAAAGAGCCTCAAGAAGAATAAAATACCTAGGAATACAGCTAACCAAGGAGGTAAAAGACTTCTACAACAAGAATTACAAAACACTGCTAAAAGAAATCAGTGATGACACAAACAAATGGAAGAACATTCCATGCTCATGGATAGGAAGAATCACTACTGTTTAAATGTCCATACTGCCCAAACCAATTTACAGACTCAATGTAATTCCTATCAAACTACCAATGATGTTCTTCAGAGATTTAGAAAAAACAATTTTAAAATTCATAAGAAACTAAAAAAGAGCCCAAATAGCCAAGGCACTTCTAAGCAAAAAGAACACTTCTAAGCTGTGGTATCACATAACCCTACTTCAAACTACACTACAAGGCTATAGTAACCAAAACAGCATGATGCTGGCACAAAAAGAGACACATAGACTATGAAACAGAAAAGACAGCACAGAAATTATGCCTCACACCTACAACTATCTGGTCTTCAACAAAATCAGCAAAAACAAGCAATGAATGAGGAAAGAACTCCTTATTCCATAAATAGCGCTGGAATAACTGGCTAGCCATATGTAGAAGATTGAAACTGGGCCCCTTTCTTATACCATCTACAAAAATCAACCCAAAAATGTATAAAGACTTAAATGTAAAACCTCAAACTATAAAAACCCTGGAAGATAACCTAAGAAATACCATTCTGGACATAAGGCCTGACAAAGATTTCATGATGAAGATGCCAAAAGCAATTGTAACAAAACCAAAAATTGACAAATGGAACTGAATTAAACTACAGAGCTTCTGCACAGCAAAAGAAACTATCAACAGAGTAAACAGACAATGTACAGAATGGGAGAAAATATTTGCAAACTATGCATCTGACAAAGGTCTAATATCCAAAATCTACAAGGAACATAAGGAAATTTACAAGCAATAAACAAACAACCTTGCCTGTTAAAAAGTGGGCAGAGGAAATAAATGACACTTTTCAAAAGACATGCAGGCAGCCAACAAGCATATGAAAAAATGTTCCACCACACTAATCATTAGAGAAATGCACATCAAAACCACAATGAGGTACCATCTCACACCAGTCAGAATGGATGACTACTATTAAAAAGTCAAGAAATAACAGATGTTGGCATGGTTGTCGAGAAAAGGAAATGTTTATACACTATCGGTGGGAATGTAAATTAGTTCAGCCATTGTGGAAAGCAGTTTGGAGATCACTCAAAGAACTTAAACAGAACTACCATTTGACCCAGCAATCTCATTACCCGGTATATGCCCAAAGGAATATAAATTGTTCTACCATAAAGACACATGCATGTGCATATTTATACAGCACTATTCACAATTGCAAAGACATGGAATCAAACTAAATGTCCATCAATGGTAGATTGGATTTAAAAAATGTGGTACATACATACCATGGAATACTATGCAGCTGTAAAAGAGAAATGAGATGTTCTTTGAACCAACATAGACGGAACTGAAGGCTGTTATTTCAAGCAAACAAATGTCGGAGGAGAAAACCAAATATTGCATATTCTCACTTATAGGTGGGAGCTAAACTTTAAGTACACATGGACACAAAGAAGAGAACAAGAGACACTGGGGTCTACTTGAGAGTGGAGGGTGGGAGGAGTGTTTGAGGACTGAAAAACTACCTATTGGGTACTATGCTTATTACCTGGGTGACAAAATAATCTGTACACCAAACCCTGTGCCACACAATTTACCTATATAACACACCTGCAAATGTTCCCTGAACCTAAAAGTTAAAAAAAAAAAAAAGTTATCCTAAGGTAGCAATTAGAAAAGTACTCAAAGCTATAGACAGAAAGATGCTTGGTAGAGTCATTTAGAGTAGTGAAACATCAAAACAGTCTAAATGTTCAACTGTAGCATAACAAATTATGGTATATCCATTTTTTAAAAAATTATTTTTATTTGAGACAGGGTCTCACTCTGCCACCCAGGCTGGAGTGCAATGGCATGATCATGGCTTACTACAGACTCAAACTCCCTGGACTTGGGTGATCCTCCCACGTCAGCCTCCTGAGTAGTTGGGATCACAGGCACACACCACCATGCCCAACTAAGTCTTGTGCTTTTGTAGAGACTGTTTTACCATGTTGCCCAGGCTGGTCACAAACTAACTCCTGGGCTCAAGTGATCCACCTGCCTTGACCTTCCAAAGTGCTGGGATTACAGGCATGAGCCACCACACATGGCCTAAAAAATTATTTAGCCAATAAAAATTATGAGTTAGATCTCAATTTACTGACATGATGTGGCAGAGAGTAATGCCTAGTAGTGTTTCACTTGCACCTTTCATTTCTTGTCTCTCTTGCAGTTAGGTGAAGCTATGTAACTCATTCTAGCCAAAGAAATGTGGAAGTAAAGTGTGCCACTTCCAGACAGAAGTAATTAAAAGCCCTTGTAAGATTTCCAATTTCTCCCCTTAGAAATGGAGGAAATAGGGCATTCCAAACACTGCAGCTACACGATGATGGAGTTTCCATCAGCTCAGGTCCCTGAGCAGGAATGCATGGCACAGAGCCCTCCGTTAACCTGTTTGGGATAGGTAGCATGAAAAAGAAAGAAACTTGTGTGGTATTCAACCACTTAGAGTTTGAAATTTTCACACTGCAGCATAAATTGGCCAAGCCTTGCTAATCTAATACACATTCTAAAAGATTTATGACACATTAAATAAAACGAGTGTCAATGATAAAATATACAAAAAGGTAACAGTTTGTTTTTATACAATAGAATGACAATATTTTGTTTCTTCTCATTTAAAAAATGAGTTCGTTAATTTTTTTAACTTTAAGAATTAATTTTTTTCTAAAGTTGTAAAAAACCTTATGCAGCCATAAAAAAGGATGAGTTTGTGTCCTTTGTAGGGACATGGATGCAGCTGGAAACCATCATTCTCAGCAAACTATCACAAGAACAGAAAACCAAACACCACACGTTCTCACTCATAGGTGGGAACTGAACAATGAGATCACTTGGACTCAGGAAGGGGAACATCACACACCGGGGCCTATTATGGGGAGGGGGAACGGGGGAGGGATTGCATTGGGAGTTATACCTGATATAAATGACGAGTTGATGGGTGCTGACAAGTTGATGGGTGCAGCACACCAACATGGCACAAGTATACATATGTAACAAACCTGCACGTTATGCACATGCACCCTAGAACTTAAAGTATAATTAAAAAAAAAAAACTTTAGAACAAAATTATATACCATGCTCAACAAACCTCGCTTCATTAATGGATAGATAGAAAACACCAAAACACACTAAATTTCACCAGCTTTTTTTACAAGCTATTCGTTTTTAGAAATATGGAATCCAGGGAGGGACAAAGAGAGAAGATTGCTCAGTCCCTGTCTGTGTGTTGGGGGGTGGCACGCGGATGCTCACATGTTCCAGCCCTGAAGCAAGTGAAAGAAGATTCTTTGGGCAGTAGGAAAGTTGTGGTATTGTACAATGTGGGATGGAAAATTAAGAACAAATGTTCTCTGTATGGAAAATGCCTTGGGAGTAAATAATGAAACTGGAGAGGAAGAGCAGAAGCCAGCTTCATCCAAGAAGCCACAGAGGTAGCTGCCTGAGTAGAGAATGTCATTTACATAAATGTTTTGTGGCCCGGATGAAATTCTGAAAGTTTGTGTTTTCCGGTGTGCCCAAGACCCTGAACCCTTCTCCTCAAGCTCTGCTCAACCTCTCTTCCTTCTCTACTTTGTCTCTATGCCTGTTTTTTTACCTTCTCTCTTCCTTTTTTTTTTTTTTTTTTAATGTTCTGCTTATTTTGCTCTCAGGAACCATCATGGCCTCAGGATATTTTCCATTACTCAGAAACCGTTCCATTACTATGAAAGCAGGCAGGACGGCAACAGAATATGCACGGCCTTTCAGATGAAAGTAAATTTGAAAAATTTCCTTCCATTCCCTCATGTTAAGACTGAAGGCTGTAGAGAAGGATGGAAAACGTGAGTGTTACTGATTTAGTGAAGGTTATTGCCTTAAAGGCAGAAGATTGTTTTCCCTGATATTGGTTAGCCTGGTGGAGCTGATGTTAGGGCTAGATGCTTTTCTTTGTTGCTGCACACAGATTAGCTTATCGGTTTACCTGTTTTTCATTCACTAAGGCAAATCCCTAAGCAAGGAGCTCCCTCGTTCTCTGACACGACATTGATGTAAGCTTTATTAAAAGATACTGTTCTTAAAAGCAGAAAGAACTGAATGGGGGGTTGATTTTGTGCCACAGTGATAATGAGGATCAGCTAAGGAGGTCTGTTACTGGCAGAACTGGTGTGTGCTTTAAGACACACAGGGGTGCCAAGAAACAATACAAAGTGTGAGAACAAGCAGACTGAGTCACGATCCATTGCAGATTCTAAATTGTACACTTCTGTCTCTATATATAGCTCATCAAAAGTGTCATTTCTGCTGTCATGAGAACTTTTTAGATTGCCATCACCATAAGTATAGCAACAACAGTAGCATTTCTTTATATTAACTGTATCTGAATCCCACAGCAAGATGTAGTTTCTCCTGACACATTTAACTTGGGGAATATTAGGCTGGGAGAATCTCTGGGGGAAACAGGGTACTGCTTCTTAAATCTATGAAAAGAGGAGTCATTCCGGTTGACATAGACTATAGAGTGTTGTACTTTTTTGGATCTGGCTGTCAGAAATCTCCAAGTATGGTGTGAAAGATGTATAATATTCTTTCAGCAAGGCTATTTTTTTACAAGCAGTATTATGTGGGTTTGAAACCAGAATGAGAGTGCTCTTGTTAATAATTATTCCGCATGCTGATTGTGCAGCTGAGGTGCTGGGGCAAGGGGGTGCGACATTTTCAAATGTATGGGGGAAAAAAGCATTTTATACGGTCATATGTATTTCTGTTGTTATTTCGGCCTTTTAAACAAAAGGACATCTTTGCTTCATTTTGGGCAAAAGCTCTCATTTATGCAGACACATTATAAAATAAAATCTTCCTTTGTTTTATAAGTCAAAAAAATTCTGGGGAATGCCTTGGGGGATACTTTAATGAATGATATCTTTTAATTATTTATTTCCCAATGTGCATTTTCAAAAAATATCTCAGATAAAAATAAATCTAGATGTCATCAAAAACATAGAAGTGTTCTGACTACAGAACTCTTATGATGATCTCACATAGAGAAAATGCACTTTAAACAAGTATTAAACACACACACTCACTGTACAGAAGTAGAATGAAAAAGAAGCTAGAGTTTTTCTCCTCAAAAAACAGTATCTTTTTTTAAAAAAAAACTCTTAAGTACTAGTTTTTTTCTTTTTTGCTTAAAAAAAATACACACAGCAGGCTGGGCGTGGTGGCTCACACCTGTAATCCCAGCACTTTGGGAGGCTGAGGCAGGTGGATCACGTGGTGAGGAGTTCAAGACCAGCCTGACCAACATGGCGAAACCCCATCTCTACTAAAAATACAAAAATTAGCCAGGCACCATAGCAGGTGCCTATAATCCTAGCTACTTGAGAGGCTGAGGCAGGAGAATCGCTTAAACGCAGGTGGTGGATGTTGCAGTGAGCCAAGATCGCACCACTGCAGTCCAGCCTGCGTAAGAGAGTAAAACTCTGTCTCAAAAAAAGAAAAAAACAAAAACAAAAACAGCAAAATTCACTATTTGAAGTGTTTAGTTCTGTAATTTTGACAAATGAATACAGTTGTGTCACTACCACTACAACCAAGATACAGAACAGATCCTCAAAGCGTTTCCCCCAGTCCTTTTGTAGCTGAGCTGCCCCCAGTCCAAACTCTGGAAACCATTTGTTTTTTGCCTTCATTGTTTTGCATTTTCCAGAATGTCATATAATTGAATCATACAGTATGTGGTCTTTTGGGTCTGGCATTTTTCACTAAACAAATTGCATTTGAGATTCATCCATATCGTTAAATGAATTTACAGTGTATTCCTTTTTATTGTCAAATAGAATCCCATTGCATAGGTGTACCATAATTTGTTTATTCATGAACAAGTTGAAGGGTTGTTTCCAGTTTTTGCTAATTATAAAGTTACTAAAAATATTTGTGTACAGGTTTTTGTTTAAACATAAGCATTTATCTCTTGGGTAAATACCTAGTAGCGGGATTATTGATTCACATGGTGAGTATATATTTAACTTTAAAAGAAATGTAACCTGTCTTCCTCAGTGACTGTATCATATTGTATTCCCACCAGAAGTGTATGTACAAGAGTTCCATTTGCTCAGAATGCTTGTTCACACTTAGTATTGTCAGGTTTTTAAAAATTTTATTCATTCTAATAATTGGTCTGTAGTGACATTTCCTTATGGTTTTAATTTGTATTTCCTTAATGACTAACAATGTTGAACATCATTTCATGTTGCTGTTATCCATGTATTTTCTCAGTTGATTTATTTGTACAATTTTTTGCCCATTTAAAAAAATGAATCTTTTGTTTTCTTACTGAATTTTGAGAGTTCTTTGTATGTTCTAGATAAAAGCCTATTGTTAAATATGTGTTTTGCAAATATTTTTGTGAAGTCAGTTCCTTTACACCTTCTTAGCAGCGTCTTTTACAAACCAGGTCTTCATTTTGATGAAATCCAATTGATCACCTTTTTTTAGTGCTTTTGGTGTCATATCTAAAAGACCTGCTTGGCTCTAAATCACAGAATTTTTTTTACTTTTTTGTTCTAGGAATTTGATAATTTTAGACCTTACATTTAAGTCTCTGATCTATTTTGAGTTAATTTTTATATAATGTATAAAGTACGTGTCAAAGTTCATTTTTTAATATTGATATCCAATTCTCTTAACATCGTTTAGTGAAAATTCTCTACTTTCTCCATGAAATTGTCTTTGTACCTTTGCTAAAAATCAGTTGGTCAAATGTGTGTCTACTCTTGACTCTCAATTCTGTTCTGTTGATATTCATGTCTGCCCTTTCACCAATACAACACTGCTTTGGTTACAATAGTCTTATAGTAAGTCTTAAATCAGCTTAGCTGAGTCTTCCAAACTGTTCTTCTTCAAAATTGTTTTGGCTATTCTAGTTCCTTTGACTTTCCATGTGAAATGTAGAATCAAATCGTTAATTTCTACAAAAAAAAAAAAATACTGCTGGAACTTAGACTGGGATTGCGTTAAATCTATGCAACATAATTTTTAGAACATAAAGAAACTTCTGCAAAGCACAACTAAAAATCCTAAGAAGCATCCTAAAATCAATTCATATGAGCTAACAGTCCTGTCTGTGAACTTGGCATTTGATAGTAGTTAGGTAACATCTCTCTTTTAAAGTGGCGCCCATTAGATAAAGCACTGGAGAAAATATTGAGATTACGAAACCTATTTATTGGCCCAATACACTCTGTTGGCGGGTCTTATAAATCACAACTTAGTTTTCAGGTGGGTAAATCAGCTGAACAGGCCTTCAAAGTCAACATAATTAGGTATAAAAAGATAGCTCATCCTAATAGAATACTGTGCTTAGTTGTGTCAAAATAGCAAACTTCAAACTGGAAACATGATTCTTTCTGCCCAGGAGGATTGTGTGGTATCACACAGAGAACCACTGTTTCCCGCAGTGTCCTGTCTGTTGGTCCTATTTAAACAATGACAACACAGCTGCGTAAGAACACAGGCTCTAACTTAAAGTATGATAAAGAGGGATGTAAAAGAGTATTCACATTATATTGGAATAATTCCTAATTCAAAGGGAGTTTATGAAAGGGAGCCTGAAATTTATGTCCATGGAGCCCTAAGATCACTATTGTGTTAATATCATAGAAAGAATATCACCCTTTTCAGTGTTTCATCTACACCCTGTTTGTTTCTTCCCTTCAGTGGAATTGTTTGATGCACTGCCAGTTTTCTTGGTTTCCTGGTGATTTCCATTGCTGAAGTTGTAAAAATCTTTTAATTACACCAAACTTAGTACTCAACCATTATTGACACGGTGCTGGCTTGTGTCTTGAGAAATTTTCAAACAAAGTCTGTGGATAAAAGTATAGCAGCATGTTTTGCACATTGAAGGAGAGAAAAATAAAAGAAAATCAGCTTTTTTTTTTCTTCTTGTCACATGCTTTCTGGCATCATTTTAAATATATTTATAATACTGCTGTCATTAATATTATGCTCACTTGGTTGAAATTATTTTGTTTCTCCCTTTGGAAATAGAGCTGCTCAAGACTGATAAATAATAACACATTATATAAGTACTGTGGATTATTTAACATTCTGATTAATGAGATATTTTCTACCCCAAAATGACAATCTTTAAAGCTTTGCAGATGTAAGCTTGTCAATCTCAGATTGTGAATAGTGTTTACGTTTGAAAGATGAATCTGATACATTGGTAAAGTGGTTAATTTTGCTCTCAAACCTTTTTCATGAAATCTCTAGTGAAGTAATGAGGATAAAAAGTTCTCATTAAAAACTGACCTTGTCTATATGGCATTGAGCCAAACCAGGCCACACAAGCCCTTATAAGTTCAAAGATTTTTGAGAATATAGATTCAGATTCCGTTAAGGTCATTTTCACTTTGGGTTTACTAATCAGACCCGTTAACAGGCATGGCAAAAACTATAAAAGCGGTGAGGGTACAAATGAGTGAACTAAGGAGATGGAGACAGAACACGACTCCCTCTCCCTGTAACCTCTCATGTTCTGACATTCCACAAGGAACTCACCCAGTCATGACAGCTGGAATGTCAGGCTCTCTTCTTCTTAGTACTTCTTTCAGTTGAAGGGTGAGAGGGGTATCAGCACTCAAGGCTTCACTGCATTAGCACATGGAGAAATTCGTGCTGTGCCGTTACCTACTCCCCACATCATCAGCGTTTCTCATCAGGGCACTAGGCTGGGCCATGACCTCGCACAGGTGTTCTTCCCCCAAATGTGCTGCAGCTCTACCTGGTCCTCATTAGGCTATCTGCCTTCTCTTTGTCATGCATCCTTCCACTGGCAGAGATTTTGCTAAGCTTTGCTACTGCTTTAAAAGAAAGATATGTCCACAACAAAGAATATTTGAACACCCAGATTCCTCAGGCTTTGTGGCTAATCTTTAACTAATCGAAGAGGCAAGGAAGTTCTCAGGAAGCTAACTCAGATGAAGACATAAGAAGAGCAATTGGGTAATCATAGAATAAACTAAAGCCTGATTGCTACTAGATTTTTTTTTTTTTTTTTTTGCAGGGAAAGTTTTTTTCAAAAATGTTTCATGCAACCCCAGAATCATCAAACATATGTGATATAAAAAAGCATCAAAAGGAAAAGAGACTAAAAACTGGTTTTACAACAAAATGGTTCCAACGACTTTTCCAAGCTCTAAAGATTTCTATGTCCTTGCATTCTCAGCCCTTCAGTCACTTTAGAGCTATAAAAAGAAGTAGAATAAATGTCCTGACAGCATAGTTTATTCAATCAAATAGAGCAGATTAAAATCCAGTTTATCCACGTAAATAAGTATTCTTTACAGTGTTAGGAGCCTCCTTGTTCTCTCAATGAGTAAGCAGGATCTCTCCTCACTGTGAGGGAGTTGCCTTCTAAACACGTGTTTGAAGTTGTCAAACATCTTGATGATTACAGTCTTCTTCACAATAATGTAACACTATGATATCAACCGTGAGCATTTAAAGGGGGAGATGAAGACTGAGGACAGAAGGAAAGTGCTATTGCTGTTAGGAAGAAATTTAGAGAATGCATGAAAAAAGGAGAATGCTCAATATGAGTAGGACATGGGAGAGTTCAAAACCAGGAAAGATGAGAAAAGGGGCAGCAATAAGAAAAAGATTCAAAAGACCAACCCTGCAAAGGTGTCCATGGAACCTTTCCAGATGGTGCTTCATGGAACCTAAAAAGAAAAACCAGGAGTACAGACAATTACCACTGTTCCCAACTGCCATGGAAATAACTACAAAATATAAGCTAATATGCCAGTACTAGGACTGGAAATAAGGAAAAATGACACATGCTAGATACTTGAGAATTTCTATTGTATTGAAAGTGATATGAAGGGCCAATTTTTGAATTTCCACACCATGAGGTAACTGGAAAGTAGGTACAGGAGACCCTGAAAAAAAGAGCCACTAACAGTCTATACCTAAGAGGAAGGAGGGCAAGGTGTGGGACAGACAGCCACAGCAAATCGAAAATATGTGTGGATGAGCTTTCGTCTGGAGCAGATGGCCCCAATGAACAAAGTTGGCAGAGTGGGCCTCCTCTAAAAGACATGGAAAAGATACTGTAAGTCAAAAGGAGACCATCTGGAGGAAGCAGAGGAAATGCCTTCCCTAAAATAGATTTTCTGCAAGAAGAAAAGCTCATTTTATAAAATGTCTAATCTGGGTTCTCAAAAATATATGTCAAATATCAAAAGAAAGAAATTAAGAAAAGTCAAATTCTATGAAGGTAAAAAATGAAAATTTTCAACTAAAACCTGAGGAGGAGCAATGAACAGCAGACTAGATATTGCAGAAAATTCACTTTAGTGAAAAAAAAAAGAAAAGTTTCAGAATTTTTCCACAGGTGACAGATAAAACAATGAAAATGATTTCTAGAAAAGATGAGTTCTATGGAAGAAAAATTATAATCATCTAATCTGTGTATAATAAATAATGGAATAATAGAAATCACAGATAAGAAACAAATAGGATAGAAAAAAATATCTTTTAAATTTAAATTAATAAAGCCCAACTCTACAGAGCAGAAAAGGTCCCTCAAAATCACCAACTCAAGAATAGAAAAATATTTTCAAAATTTTATTAGAACTTCTGGCAGAGCAAAATGGCCAACTAGCAGCTTACATCATTCATCCCCTCTGTAGGAACACCAAATTTTAGTAATTACACACAAAAATCCACCATCGCAAAACCAAAAATCAGGTGAGCAATCATAGTACCTGGTTTTAACTTCATATCACGGAAGGAGTCATTGAAGAAGGCAGGAAAGACAATCTTGAAGTGCCGATGCCACCCCTCCCCCATATCCCATGCAGCATGGAGAATCTGTGCACTTAGGAGGAAAAGAGTGCAGCAATTATGAGGCTTTGCATTGAACCCAGTGCTGCCTTGTCACAGCAGAAAGCAGAATCCATCTGTACTCAGCTAATGTTCACCAACGAGGGAGCATTTGGACTGGGCCTAGTCAGCAGGAAATCGTCCATCCCAGTGGTCAGAGATTGAGTTTCAGCAAGCCTTGCTACTGTGGGCTAGAGTGCTCTGGAGCCCTAAGTGAACTTGAAGGGCAGTCGAGACCACAAGAACTTCGATTTCTAGGAAAGTCCTAGTGCTGAGCTGGGCTTAGAGCCAGTGGACTCGGGCACATGAGACCTACTGAGATACTAGCCAGGTTGACTTGCATCACCCATGGTACACTGCTGGCAGCAGCAGCATGGGGCAGAGATCTCTTTGCACTTGAGAGAGGGAGAGCACAGCGACTGGGGGATTTTTACATTGAAGTCAGTGCAGCCGTGTCACAGCGGAGACCTGGCAATATTCATCACCTGCTGACTAAAGAGCACCTGGGGTCCGAATAACTACCAGCAACACCCAAGTAATACACTGTGGGCCTTGGGCTCTGAGACATGATGGCTTCAGGTGTGACCCAGCACATTCACAGCTGTGGTGACTACGGTGAAAGACTCCTTCTGCTTGAGAAAAGTAGAGGGAAAAGTAAACAGGACTCTATTTTGCACCTTAGGTACTAGCTCAGCCACAATGGGGTACAACACCAAGCAGGCTCTTGAGGTCTCCAAGTCCAGGCCTAGGATCTTGTCAGCATATCCAGACCTGCTCTGGGCCAGAGAGGAACCCACTGCCCTGAAGGGTGAGTCCCAGGCCTGGCAGCATTCACCACAGCTGTCAGAAGAGTCTTTGGGCCTTAAGTGAACATCAGCAGTGCCTGGCAGAACCCTCTGTGGGTTGTTGTTGGTGGTGGCTACAGGGAGAAGATCCTCTGCCTGTGGAAAGGGGAGGGAAGAAAGGGAAGGACTTTGTCTTGTGGTTTGAATGCCAGCTTAGCCACAGTAGAACAGCACACCAGGTAAATTTCTAAGGTTTTTTGCTTCAATCTGTGGCTCCCAGATTGCATCTCTGGACCCATCCAGGTCCTGGGGGAACTCACTGCCTTGAAGAGGGGGAAACAAATCTGGCTGACTTTGTCAGTTGCTGATTGTAGAGCCTTAGGGCTTTGAGTGAATGTAGATGGTAGCCAGATAGTAGTAACAGTGGGCCTTGGGTGAGACCCAGTGCTGTGCTGACTTCAGCTCTTAACCAGTGAAGTGCAGTTAGTGGTGGCCACAGGCGTTCTTGTTTCATACTACTCCCAGTTCTAGGAAGCTCAGTAGATATAGAGAGAGACTTTTTGGGAGAAAGTAAGGAAAAGAACAAGATTCTGTGCCTGGTAACCCAGAGAATTCTTCCAGATTTTATCCAAGACCACCAAGGAAGTACCTCTACGAGTCAGCAAGAGCTACAGCATAATTGGATTTGGAGCCAAAGTCCCTTCAAATACTAGAAAGCCTCCTCAAAAACGATGTGCACAAAAAAAGCCCAGACTCTGAAGACCACAATACATGCTTAACTCTTCAATTCTCAGATACCGAGAAACATACACAATCAACAATGCCATCTAGGAAAACATGATCTCACCAAATTAACTAAATAAATAAGGTATGAGGGACCAATCCTGGAGAAACAGAGATATGTGACCTTTTTGACAGAGAATTCAAAATAGCTGTGTTGAGGAAACTCCAAGAAATTCAAGATAACACAAAAAAGGAATTCAGAATTCTATCAGATAAATTTAATGAAGAGATTGAAATTATTAAAAATAATCAAGCAGAAGTTCTTGACTTGAAAAATGCAATTGACATATTGAGGAATGCATTGAAGTCTCTTAATAGCAGAATTGATCAAGCAGGAGGAATAATTAGTGAACCTGAACACAGGCTATTTGAAAATACACCATCAGAGGAGACAAAAGAAAAAGAAAATAAAAAAGAATGAAGCTTGCCTACGAGATCTAGAAAATATCCTCAAAAGGGAAAATCTAAGAGTTATTGGTCTTGAGAACTAGGTAGAGAAAGATATGATTAGAAAGTTTATCAAAAGGAAAATATTAGAGAACTCCCCAAACCTAAAGAAATATCAAGTACAAGAAGGTTATAGATTAACCAAGCAGATTTAACCCAAAGAAGACATCGAGGCATTTAATAATCAAACTCTCAAAGGCCAAAGGTAAAAAAACAATCCTAAAAGCAAGATAAAAGAAACAAATCACATACAGTGGAGCTCTGATATATCTGGCAGCAGATTTTTCAGTGGAAACCTTAGAGGCCAGGAGAGTGTGGCATGACATATTTAACATGCTGAAGGGGAAAAAACTCACCCTTAAGCAGTATATTCAGCAAAATATCTTTTAAGCGTGAAGGAGAAATAAAAACCTGCCCAAAGAAAAGCTGAGGAATTGTACCAATAGATGAAAGAAAGGGCATTAATAAGCAGTAAGAAATCATCCGAAGGTGCAAAACTCACTGGTAATAGCACACAGAAAACACAGAATATAATAACACAGTAACTGTGGTGTGTAAAATACTCTTATGTCAAAAGGCTAAATAGTACACCAATCAAAAATAATATCTACAACGACTTTCCAGACATAGACAATAAAATAAGACATAAAGATTAACAACAAAATTTAAAAAGCAGGTGGGATGATGTTAAAGAGTAGAGTTTTTATTAGTTTTCTTTTTGCTTTATTTGTTTGTGAAATCAGTGTTGTCATCAATCTAAAATAATGGCTTATAAGATAGTATTTGCAAGACTTATGATAATCTCAAATTGAAATATATACAACGGATACACAAAATATAAAAAGGAAGACATTAAGTCATATCTCCAGAGAAACATCGCCTCCACTAAAAGGAAAACAAGAAGAGAAGACCACAAATAACCAGAAAACAAATAACAAAATAGCTGGACTAAGTCCTGACTTATCAATAATAACATTAAATGTAAATGGACTAAACTCTCCCATCAAAAGACATAGAATGGCTGAATGAATAAAAAAGCAAGACCCAGTGATCTGTGGCTACAAGAAGCACACTTCACCTATAAATATATACATAGAATGAAAATAAAGGGATGGAAAAATATATTCTATGCCAAAGGAAACCAAAAAAGAGCAGGAGTACCTATACTTGTATTAGACAAAATTGGTTTCAAGCCAAAACCTATAAGCAGAGACCAAAAGCTCATTATATAATGATAAAGGGGTCAGTTCACCAAGAGAATATAACAATTATAAATACAAAAATATGCATATCCTCCAGTGCTCCCAACACTGGGGCACCCAGATGTATAAAGCAAACATTAGAGCTAAAGAGAGAGATAGACCTTAATACATTAATAGCTGGAGACTTCAATACCCCACTTTCAGTATTGGACAGATCTTCCAAACAGAATATCAGTAAAGAAACATCAGAGTTAATCTGTACCATAGACCAAATGGACCTAATAGATATTTACAGAACATTTCATCCACAGTCTCCAAAATACACATTCTTCACCTCAGCACATAGATAATTCTCAAGGATAGACCATATTTTATGTCACAAACAAGTCTTTTTTATTTTATTTTATTTTATTTTTTATTAATATACTCTAAGTTCTAGGGTACATGTGCATAACATGCAGGTTTGTTACATATGTATACTTGTGCCATGTTGGTGTGCTGCACCCATCAACTCGTCAGCACCCATCAACTCTTCATTTACGTCAGGTATAACTCCCAATGCAATCCCTCCCCCCTCCCCCCCATAATAGGCCCCTGTGTGTGATGTTCCCCTTCCTGCGTCCAAGTGATCTCATTGTTCAGTTCCCACCTATGAATGAGAACATGCGGTGTTTGGTTTTCTGTTCTTTTGATAGTTTGCTTAGAATGATGGTTACCAGCTGCATCCATGTCCCTACAAAGGACACAAACTCATCCTTTTTTATGGCTGCATAGTATTCCATGGTGTATATGAACTTTAAAAAACTTGAAATAATTTCAAGCATCTTCTCTGACCACAATGGAATAAAACTACAAATCAATAACAAGAGGACATTTGGAAACAATACAAACACATGAAAAGTAAACAATTGCTCCTGAATGACCAGTGGGTAAATGAAGAACTTAAGAGGAAAATTAACAAATTTGTTGCAACAAATGATAATGGAAACACAAGATATCAAAACCTATGGGATACACGGAAAGCAGTTCTATTAGTTCATGCTTGCAGTGCTATAAAGAAATACCTGAAACTGGGGAATTTTTGAAAAAGAAGTCAAATTGGCTCACAGTTTTCCAGGCTGTACAGGAAGCACAGCTGGGTAGGCCTCAGGAAACTTACAATCATGAAAGAAGCAAAGGGGAAGCAGGCATGTCTTATATGATCAAAGCAAGAGGAAGAGAAAGTGTGGGGGAGGTACCACACACTTTTAAACAATCAGATCTCATGATAACTCACTAATGATTACAAGAACAGCACCAAAGGGTAAATCTGCCACCACGATATAATCACCTCCCAGCAGGACCCACCTCCAACATTGGGGATTACAATTTGATATAAGATTTGGGTGGGAACATAGATCCAAACCATATCATTTTGCCCCGGCCTCTCCCAAATCTCATGTTATTCTCACATTTCAAAATACAACAATGCCAACAGTCCCCAAAAGTCTTAACTCACTCCAGCATTAACTCAAAAGTCTAAAGCCCAAAGTCTCACCTAAAACAAGAAGAGAAGGTCACAAAACAACCAGAAAACAAATAACAAAATAGCTGGAGTAAGTCCTTTCTGTCTATGAGCTTGTAAAATAAAAAACAAGTTAATTGCCTCCAAGACACAATGGAGTTTTAGGCATTGGGTGAGTACTCCCTTTCAAAAAGGGAGACACCATAAAAAAAAAAAAAAAAAAAAAAAAAAAAAAAAGGCTAAAGACCCCATGCAAGTTAGAAACCCAGCAAGGCAATCATTAAATCTTAAAGCTCTAAAATAATCTCCTTTGACTCCATGTGTCACATCCAGGCCACACTCATGCAAGGGGTGGCCTCACAAGGCCTTGGACAGCTCCACTTCCATGGCTCTGCAGAGCTCAGTCCCCACAGCTGCTCTCAAGGGCTGGCATTATGCTCCTGTGGCTTTTCCAGGTACATAGTCCAAGCTCTTGGTGGATCTCCCATTCTGGGGTCTGGAGGACAGTAGACCACTTTTCTCAGCTCCACTAGGCAGTGCCCCAGTGCAGACTCTGGGGACTCTAACCTCACATTTTCTCTCCCTGCTGTCCTAGTAGAGGCTCTCCATGAGGGTTCCACTACTGCACCAGCTTCTGCCTGTACATCCTGGGTTTTCCATACATCTTCTGAAATCTAGGTGGAGTCTCTTAAGCCTCAACTATTGCACTCTGCACCCCTGTAGGCTTAACACCATGTGGAAGCTGCCAAGGCTTATGGCTTGCTCCTTTTGAAGCAGCGGTCTGAATGCCTCTGCCCATTTGAGCTATGGCAGTAGTAGGAGCAGCCCAGATGCAGGGAGCAGTGTCATGAGGCTGCACAGGGCAGCAGGGCCCTGGGCCTGGCCCACAAAACCATTCTTCCCTCCTAGGCGTCTGGACCTGCAATAAGAGGGGCTGCACGAAGGTCTCTGAAATGCCTTCAGGGCCTTTTTCCCATTGTCTTGGCTATTTGTACTTCCCTTCCTTTTAGTTATGGAAATTTCTGCAACTGATTTGAATTCCTCCCCAGAAAATGGGCTTTTCCTTTATACTAGATGGCTGGGCTGCAAATTTTCCATTTATGCTCTGCTTCCCTTCTAAATATAGTTCCTGTTTTAGGTCATTTCTTTCTTTTTTTTCTAAATTATACTTTAAGTTCTAGGGTACATGTGCACAACCTGCAGGTTTGTTACATACATATACATGTGCCGTGTTGGTGTGCTGTGCCCATTAACTTGTCATTTACATTAGGTATATCTCCTAATGCTACCCCTCCCCCCACCCCGTGACAGGTGTGTGATGTTTCCCTTCCTGTGTCCAAGTGTTCTCATTGTTCAATTCCCACCTATGAGTGAGAACATGTGGTGTTTGGTTTTTTTGTCCTTGTGATAGTTTGCTGAGAATGATGGTTTCCAGCTTCATCCATGTCCCTACAAAGGACATGAACTCATCCTTTTTTATGGCTGCATAGTATTCCATGGTGTGTATGTGCCACATTTTCTTAACCCAGTCTATCATTGATGGACATCTGGGTTGGTTCCAAGTCTTTGCTATTGTGAATAGTGCCACAATAAACATATGTATGCATGTGTCTTTATAGCAGCATGATTTATAATCCTTTGGGTATATACCCAGTAATGGGATGGCTGGGTCAAATGGTATTTCTAGTTCTAGATCCTTGAGGAATTGCCACACTGTTTTCCACAATGGTTGAACTAGTTTACAGTCCCACCAAAAGTGTAAAAGCATTCCTATTTATCTAAATCCTCTCCAGCATCTGTTGTTTCCTGACTTTTTAATGATCGCCATTCTAACTAGTGTGAGATGCTATCTCATTGTGGTTTTGATTTGCATTTCTCTGACGGCCAGTGATGATGAGCATTTTTTCATGTTTCTGTTGGCTGCATAAATGTCTTCTTTTGAGAAGTGTCTGTTCATATCCTTCACCCACTTTTTGATGGGGTTGTTTGTTTTTTTCTTGTAAATTTGTTTGATTTATTTGTAGATTCTGGATATTAACCCTTTGTCAGATGAGAAGATTGCAAAAATTTTCTCCCATTCTGTAGGTTGTCTGTTCACTCTGATGGTAGTTTCTTTTGCCATGCAGAAGCTCTTTAGTTTAAGTAGATCCCATTTGTCAATTTTGGCTTTTGTTGCCATTGCTGTTGGTGTTTTAGACATGATGTCCTTGCCCATGCCTATGTCCTGAATGGCATTGCCTAGGTTTTCTTCTAGGATTTTTATGGTTTTAGGTCTAACATTTAAGTCTTTAATCCATCTTGAATTAATTTTTGTATAAGGTGTAAGGAAGGGATCCAGTTTCAGCTTTCTAAATATGGCTAGCCAGTTTTCCCAGCACCATTTATTAAATAGGGAATCCTTTCCCCATTTCTTGTTTTTGTCAGGCTTATCAAAGATCAGATGGTTGCAGATGTGTGGTATTATTTCTGAGGCCTCTGTTCTGCTCCATTTGTCTATATCTCTATCTTGGTGCCAGTACCATGCTGTTTTGGTTACTGTAGCCTTTCTTTGCTCACTCAGTCATTTCTTTACTCACTCATATGACATAGGATTTTAGAAGTGGCCAGGCCAAATCTTGAAGAATTTGCTGCTTAGAAGTTTCTTCCACCAGATATCCTAAATAAACCCAAGTGCAAAGTTCCACAGATCCCTGGAGTAGAGGCACAACGCCACCAGTCTCTTTGCCAAAGCATAGAAAGAGTGACCCTCAGTCCAGTTTCTAATAAGTTCCTCATTTCCATGTGAGACCTCCTCAGCCTATACTTCACTGTCCATTTCACTATCAGCATCTTGATCACGACCATTCAAAAAGTAAGAAGTTCCAAACTTTCCCTCATCTTTCTGTTGACTTCTGAGACCTCCAAACTGTTCCATTCTCTGCCTATTCCCCAGGGTCCAAAGTCACATCCACATTTTCAGGTATCTTTATAGCAATGCCCCACTCCCAGTACCAATTTTCTGTATTAGTCCATTCTTGCACTGCTATAAGGAAATACCTGTGACTGGGTAATTTACAGAGAAAAGAGGTTTAGTTGGCTCACAGTTCTGGAGACTGGGGAGGTCTCAGGAAACTTACAATAATGGCAGAAGGTAAAGGGGAAGCAGGCAAGTCTTACATGGACAGAGCAGGAGGAAGAGAGTGGGGGAGGTGCCACACACTTTTAAACAAGCAGATCTTATGATAACTGATTCATGATCACAAGAAACATACCAAAGGGGAAATTCATCCTCATGATCCAATCACCTCCCACCAGGACCCATCTCTAACATTTGGGATTACAATTTGACATGAGATTTGGGCAGGGAAACAAACCCAAACCATATCAGCAGTACTAAAAGGGAAATTTATAGCTATAAGTGCCTACATCCAAAAAGCAGCCAAACTTCTAATAAAAAAACTAGTGATGCATCTTAAGGAACTATAAAAGAAAGAACAAACCAAATGCAAAATTACTAGAAGAGGAAAGATAAAGATCAGAGCAGAAATACATGAATTTGAAATGAAGAAAACAATACAAAAGAGTCGAGAAAATGAAAAGTTGGCATTTTGTAGAGATAAAGAAAATTGACAAATCTTTAACCAGACTAAGAAAAAAAGAGAGAAGCCCCAAATAAATAAAATCGAAGATGAAAAAGGAAACATTACAACTGATACTACAGAAATTCAAAGGATCATTAGAAGCCACTATGACCACTATATGCCAACAAATTGGAAAATCTAGAGAAAATGAACAAATTTGCAGACACATGCAACCTAGCAAGATTGACCATGAAGCAATCCAAAATCTGAACAGAGTTACCAAGATTGATCATGAAGCAATCCAAAATCTGAACAGATTGATAACAAGTAATGAGATTGAAACCATAATAAAAAGTCTCCCAGTAAAGAAAAGCCCAAGACCTGATGGCTTCATTGCTGAATTCTAATAAACATTTAAAGAACTAATACCAATCCTACTCAAACTATTCAAAAAAATAGAGGAGGAGGCAATACTTCCAAGTTCATTCTATGAGGCCAGTATTACCCTGATATCAAAATCAAAGATACATTAAAAAAATTACAGGCCAATATCTCTGATTTGATATTGATGCAAAAATCATCAACAAAATATGAGCAAACTGAATTCAGCAAGGCATTAAAAAGATCATTCATTATGACCAAGCGGAATTTATCTCCAGGATGCAAAGATGGTTCAACATATACAAATCAATCAATGTGATGCATCATATCAACAGAATAAAGGACAAAAACCATATGATCATTTCAATTGATGCTGAAAAAACATTTGATAACATTTAACACCCCCTCATGATAAAAATCTTCAGAAAACTGGTATAGAAGGAACATACCTCGAGATAATAAAAGCCATATATAACAGACCCATAGCTAGTATCATACTGAAGGGAAAAAACTAAAAGGCTTTCCTCTGATATCGGGAGCATGACAAGGATGCCCACTTTCACCACTGTTAGTCAACATAGTACTGGAAGTCCTAGCTAGAGCAATTGAACAAGAGAAAGAAGTAAATGGGATCCCAGTTGAAAAGGAAGAAGTAAAATTATCCTTGTTTGCAGATGATATAAGACTCCACCAAACAACTTTTAGAATTAATAAATTTAGTAAAGTTGCAGGATACAAGATTAACATACAACAAACAGTAGCATTTCTGTATGTTAACAGTGAACAATCTGAAAAAGAAACATAAAAAGCAATTCCATTTACAATAAAGCCACAAATAAAATATCTAGGAATTAGCCAAAGATATAAAAGATTTCTACAATGAGAACTATAAACACTGATAAAAGGAAGAGGACACACACAAAAAATGGAAAGATATTCCAAGTTCATGGATAGGGAGAATCAATATTGTTAAAATGTTCCACTACTCAAAGCAATCTACTGATTCAATGCAATTCCTATGAAAATACCAATGATGTTTTCCACAGAAGTAGAAAAAAATCCTAAAATTTATATGGAACCAAAACACACACACACACACACACACACACACACACACACACAGACACACATACAGAATAGTCAAAGCTATTCTAGGCAAAAACAGCAAAACTAGAAGAATCACATGATCTGACTTCAAGTTATATTGCAGAGCTACAGTAACCAAAACTGCATGGTACTGGCATAAATACAGACACATAGACTGTGGAACAGAGAACCTAAAAACAAATTCATATGCCTACAGTGAACTCATTTTTCACAAAGCTTCCAAGAACATATGTATTAGTCCATTTTCATGCTGCTTATAAAGACAAACCTGAGACTGGGTAATATATTAAGAAAAAGAGGTTTAATGGACTCACAGTTCCACGTCACTTGGAAGCACTCAAAATCATGATGGAAGGCAAAAGGCATGTCTTACATGGCAGCAGACAAGAGAGAAAATGAGAGATCATTAGATCTTGTGAGACTTATTCACTACCATGAGAACAGTACGGGGGAAACTACCCCCATGATTGAATTATTTCCCCCTGGGTCCCACCCACAACACATGGGAATTATGGGAGCTACAATTCAAAATGAGACTTAGGTAGGGACACAGCCACACCATATCACATACTTGACACCTATTTTCTGAGTGATATGGTTTGGCTGTGTACCCACCCAAATCTCATCTTGGGTTGTAGCTCCCGTAATTCCCATGTGTCATGGAAGGGACCCAGTGGGAGGTAATTGAATCATGGGTATGAGTCTTTCCCATGCAGTTCTCATGATAGTGAATAAGTTTCATGAGATCTGATCATTTTATAAAGAAGAGTTCCCCTGCACACTCTCCCTTGCCTGCTGTCATGTGATATGTGACTCTGCTCCTCATTTGTCTTCCACCAGGATTGTAAGGCCTCCCCAACCATGTGGAACTCTGAGCCAGTAAAACCTCTTTCCTTTATAAATTACCCAGTCTTGAGTATGTCTTTATTTAGCAGCATGAAAATAGACCAGTACAGTAAAATGGTACCAGTAGAGTGGGGTACTGCTGTAAACACACCTGAAAATGTGGAAGTGACTTTGAAACTGGGTAACAGACAGACATTGGAACAGTTTGGAGAGCTCAGAAGAAGACAGGAAAATGTGAGAAAGCTTGGAGCTTCTTAGAGACTTGTTGAATGGCTTTGACAAACGTGGTGATAGTGATATGGACAATGAAGGCCACGCTAATGTGGTCACAGATGGAGATGAGGAACTTGTTGGGAACTGGAGCAATGGTGACTCTTGTTATGCTTTAGCAAAGAGTCTGGCACCATTTTGTTTATGCCCTAGAGATCTGTGCAACTTGAACCTTGAGAGAGATGATTTAGGGTATCTGGTGGAGGAAATTTCTAAGCAGCAAAGCATTCAATAGGTGATTTGGGTGCTGTTAAAAGCATTCACTTCTAAATATTCACAATGATATGGTTTGGAATTAGAACTTATGTTTAAAAGGGAAGCAGAGCATAAAATTTCAAAAAATTTGCAGCCTGATGATGCAGGAGAAAAGAAAAACCCATTGTCTGAGGAGAAATTCAGGCCTGCTGCAGAAATTTAAATAATGAGGAGCCAAGTGTTAATCACCAACAATGGGGAAAATGTCTCCAAGACATGTCCAAGACCATTGTGGCAGTCCCTCCCAGGCCCAGAGGCCTAGGAGGAGAAAATGGTTTCCTGCACCAGATCCAGGACCCCTCTGTTGTATGTAGCCTTGGGACTTGGCTCCTGTATCACAGCCACTCTAGCCATGGCTAAAAGGGGCCAAGGTACAGCTTGGGCTGTGGCTTTAGAGGGTGCAAGCCCCAAACCTTGGCAGCTTCCACATGGTGTTGATTCTGCTGGTACACAGAAGTTAAGAATTGAGGTTTGGGAACCTCCACCTAGATTTCAGAGGATGTATGGAAATGACTGGATGTCCAAGCAGAAGTTTGCTGCAGGGGTGGAGCCCTCATGGAGAAACTCTGCTTGGGCAGTGTGGAAGGGAAATGTGGAGTTGAAGCCCCCACACAGAGTGCCCACTGGGGCACTGTCTAGGGGAGCTGTGAGAAAAGGGCCACTGTTCTCCAGACACCAGAATGGTAGATGGACTGACAACTTGCGCTGTGCCCCTAGGAAAGCTGCAGACACTCAACACCAGCCAGTGAAAGCAGCTGGGAAGGGGGGGCTGTACCCTGCAAAGCCACAGGGGCAGAGCTGCACAAGACCATGGGAGGCCACATTTTGCATCGGTGTGACCTGGATGTGAGAGATGGAGTCAAAGGAGATCATTTTGTAACTTTAAGGTTTAATGACTGTCCTATTGGATTTCAGACTTGCATGGGGCCTGTAGTCCCCTTGTTTTGACCAATTTCTCCCATTTGAAATGACTGTGTTTACCCAATGCCTATATTCCCATTGTATCTAAGAAGTAGCTAACTTGCTTTTGATTTTACAGGCTCATAGGTGAAAGGGAATTGTCTTGTCTCAGATGAGACTTTGGACTGTGGACTTTTGAGTTAATTCTGAAATGATTTAAGACTTTAGAAGGCAGGATTGGTTTTGAAATGTGAAGATGTGAGATTTGGGAGAGGTTGGGGTGGAATGATATGGTGTGGCTGTGTCCCCACCCAAATCTCATCTTGAATTGTAACCCCCGTAATTGCCATGTGTCATGTGAGGGACCCCAGTAGGAGGTAATTAAATCATGGGGGTGGGTCTTTCCCATGCTGTTTTCATGATAGTGAATAAGTCTCATGAGATCTGATGGTTTTATAAAGGGGAGTTCCCCTGCACACTCTCTCTTGCCAACTGCCATATAAGATGTGACTTTGCTCCTCATTTGCCTTCTGCCAGGATTGTGAGGCCTCCCAGTCATGTAGAACTGTGAGTCAATTAAACTTCTTTCCTTTATAAATACCCAATCTTGGGTATGACTTTACTGAGACATACCCAAGTATGCAGCAGTCTGCATGAGAACAGACTACTAATATACTGAGTAATATGCCATAAGCACATGCACTCAAAGCAAAAATGGACAAATGGGATCACACCAAGTTAAAAAGTTTCTTCACAATGCAGGAAACAATCAACAAAAGGAGAGACAATTCACAACACAGAAGAAAATATATGCAAATTACCCATCTAACAAGGGATTAATAACCAGAATATAAAAGGAGCTCAAACATGTCTATAGAAAAAATATAATAATCCAATAAAAAATGGGCAAAAGATTTGAATAGTTATTTCTCAAAGAAGGCATACAGATGGCAAACAAGCATATGAAAAGGCGGTCAACATCTTTGATCACTAGAGAAATATAAGTCAAATCTACAATGAGATATCATCTCACACCAGCTAAAATGGCTTTTATCCAACACAGTCAATAACAAATGCTGGCAAGGATGTGGAGAAAAGGGAATTCTCGCACACTTTTGTATGAAGATTGAAATCAAAACAACTGAACCCATGGAGATAGAGAGCAGAAAGATAGTGGGAATGAAAATTAGTACAACCACTATGGAGAACAGTTTGGAGGTTCCTCAAAAAACTAAAAATAAAGCTACCACATGATCCAGCAATCCCACTGCTGGGTACATACGCAAAAGAAAGGAAATCAGTGTATCAAAGAGATATCTGCACTCCCCTGTTTGCTGCAGCACTGTTCACATAGCCAAGATTTGAAAGCAACCTAAGTGTCCATCAACAAATGAATGGATAAAGAAAATGTGGTACATATATACAACGGAGTACTACGCCACCATAAAAAAGGGATAAGATTCTGTCATTTGCATAAAGATAGATGGAAATGGAGATCATTATGCTAATGAAATAAGTTAGGCACAGAAAAACAAACTTGGCATGTTTTTCCTTACCTGTGGGTGCTAAAAATCAAAACAATTGAATCCATGAAGATAGAGAGTAGAAGTATGGTTACTAGAGTCTGGGAAGGGTAGTGCTGGGGTGGGAAAGAATTGGGGATAGTTAGTGGGTACAAAAAATCTACAATCAGAAAGAAGAAATAAGACCTAGTATTTGATAGCGTAGCAGAATTAGTCAATAATAATTTAATTGTACATTTAAAAATAACTAAGAGAGTATAATTGGATTGTATGCTACATAAATGATACATGCTTGAGGGGATGGATATCCCATTTTCCATGATGTGATCATTTCTTACTGTATGCTTGTATCAAAGTATCCTATGTAAATTTATATGTGTGTGTATATATATATATATATATACACACACACACACACACACAAACACATACTCCTACTGTGTATCCATAAAAATTTAAAATATTAAGACTACCTATATTCATCTACAATGTTATTATCCTCAAAGGTGATATACAGTTTACCCTTGAAAAACAGGAATTTGAAGGATTACCGTTCTGGCTACATTACAAGATGGCCGAATAGGAACAGCTCTGGTCTGCAGCTCCCAGTGTGATTGACGCAGAAGATGGGTAATTTCTGCATTTCCAACTGAGCCTCCACTGGTGATACCCAGGCAAACAGGGTCTAGAGTGGACCTCCAGCAAACTCTAATGGACCTGCAGCTGAGGGACCTGATTGTTAGAAGGAAAACTAACAAACAGAAAGGAATAGCGTCGACATCAACAAAAAGGACATCTACACCAAAACCCCATCTGTAGGACACCAACAACAAAGACCAAAGGTAAAACCACAAAGATGGGGAGAAACCAGAGTAGAAAAGCTGAAAATTCTAAAAATCAGAGTGCCTCTTCTCCTCCAAAGGATCATGCTCGTCAGCAATGGATCAAAGCTGGATGGAGAATGACTTTGACAAGTTGACAGAAGTAGGCTTCAGAAGGTCGGTAACAACAAACTTCTCCAAACTAAAGGAGTATGTTTGAACCCATCACAAGGAAGCTAAAAAGCTCGAAGAAAGATTAGATGAATGACTAACTATAATAAACAGTGTAGGGAAGACCTTAAATGACCTGATGGATCTGAAAACCACAGCATGAGAACTTTGTGATGCATGCACAAGCTTCAGTAGCTGATCCTATCAAGTGGAAGAAAGGGTATCAGTGACTGAAGATCAAATTAATGAAATAAAGTGAGAATACAAGATTAGAGAAAAGGGAGTAAAAATAAACAAACAAAAACTCCAAGAAATATGGGACTATGTGAAAAGACCAAATACAAACATTTGATTGGTGTACCTGAAAGTGATGGGGAGAATGGAACCAAGTTGGAAAATACTCTTCAGGATATTATCCAGGAGAACTTCCCCAACCTAGCAAGGCAGGCCAACGTTCAAATTCAGGAAATACAGAGAACACCACAAAGATACTCCTCAAGAAGAGCAACCCCAAGACACAAAATTGTCAGATTCACCAACGTTGAAATGAAGGAAAAAATGTTAAGGGCAGCCAGAGAGAAAGGTCGGGTTACCCACAAAGGGAAGCCCATCAGACTAACAGCAGATCCCTCGGCAGAAATCTTAGAAGCCAGAAGAGGGTGGGGGCCAATATTCAACACTCTTAAAGAAAAGAATTTTCAGCCCAGAATTTCATATCCAGCCAAAATAAGCTTCATAAGTGAAACAGAAATAAAATCCTCTACAGACAAGCAAATGCTGAGAGATTCTGTCACCACTAGGCCTCCCTTACAAGAGCTCCTGAAGGAAGCACTAAAGTCAGAAAGAAACAGCCGGTACCAGCCACTGCAAAAACATGCCAAGTTGTAAAGACCATTGATGCTATGAAGAAACTGCATGAATTGACAGGCAAAATAACCAGCTAACATCATAATGACAGGATCAGATTCACACATAACAATATTAGCCTTAAATGTAAATGGGTTAAATGCCCCAATTAAAAGACACAGACTGGTAAATTGGATAAAGAGTCAAGACCCATCAGTTTGCTGTATTCAGGAGACCCATCTCACGTGCAAAGATGCACATATGCTCAAAATAAAGGGATGGAGGAAGATCTACCAAGCAAATGGAAAGCAAAAAAAAAAAAAAAAAAAAAAAAAAAGCAGGGGTTGCAATCCTAGTCTCTGATAAAACAGACTTTAAACCAACAAAGATCAAAAGAGACAAAGAAGGCCATTACATAATGGTAAAGGGATCAATTCAACAAGAAGAGCTAACTATCCTAAATATATATGCACCCAATACAGGAGCACCCAGATTCATAAAGCAAGTCCTTAGAGACCTACGAAGAGACTTAGACTCCCACACAATAATAATGGGAGACTTTAACACCCTACTGTCAATATTAGACAGATCAATGAGACAAAAGGTAAAAAAGGATATCGAGGACTTGAACTCAGCTCTGCACCAAGCAGACCTAATAGACATCTATGGAACTCTTGACTCCAAATCAACAGAATATACATTCTTCTTAGGACCACATGGCACTTATTCTAAAATTGACCACATAATTGAAAGTAAAGCACTCCTCAGCAAATGTGAAAGAACAACAAGCTGTCTCTCAGACCACAGTGCAATCAAACTAGAACTCAAGATTAAGAAACTCACTCAAAACCCCACAACTACATGGAAACTGAACAACCTGCTCCTGAATGACTACTGGATAAATAACAAAATGAAGGCAGAAATAAAGATGTTCATTGAAACTAATGAGAACAAAGACAATGTACCAGAATCTCTCGGACACATTTAAAGCAGTGTGTAGAGGGAAGTTTATAGCACTAAATGTCCACAAGAGAAAGCAGGAAAGATCTAAAACTGATATAACATCACAATTAAAAGAACTAGAGAAGCAAGAGCAAGCAAATTCAAAACTAGCAGAAGGCAAGAAATAACTAAGATCAGAGCAGAACTGAAGGAGATAGAGACACAAAAAACCCTATACCTGATGTAAATGACGAGTTGATGGGTGCTGACGAGTTGATGGGTGCAGCACACCAACATGGCACAAGTATACATATGTAACAAACCTGCACGTTATGCACATGTACCCTAGAACTTAAAGTATAATAATAATAATAAATAATTTTAAAAAAATCAATGAATCCAGGAGCTGGTTTTTTGAAAAGATCAACAATATTGATAGCAAGACTAATAAAGAAGAAAAGAGAGAAGAATCAAATAGACACAATAAAAAAAGATAAAGGGGATATCACCATCGATCCCACAGAAATACAAACTACCATCAGAGAATACTATAAACACCTCTACAGAAGAAATGAATAAATTACTGGACACATACACCCACCCAAGACTAAACCAGGAAGATGTTGAATCTCTGAATAGACCAATAACAGGCTCTGAAATTGATGCAATAATTAATAGCCTACCAACCAAAAATGTCCAGATCAAGAAGGATTCACAGTTGAATTCTACCAGAGGTACAAAGAGGAGCTGGTACCATTCCTTCTGAAACTATTCCAATTAACAGAAAAAGAGGGAATCCTCCCTAACTCATTTTATGAGGCCAACATCATCCTGATACCAAAGCCTGGCAAAGTCACAACAAAAAAAAGAGAATTTTAGACCAATATCCCTGATGAACATTGATGTGAAAATCCTCAATAATATACTGGCAAACCAAATCCAGCAGCACATCTCAAAGCTTATCCACCACAATCAAGTCAGCTTCATCCCTGGGATGCCAGGCTAGTTCAACATACACAAATCAATAAATGTAATGCATCACAGAAACAGAACCAATGCAAAACCACATGATTATCTCAACAGATGCAGAAAAGGCCTTTGACAAAATTCAACAGTGCTTCCTGCTAAAAACTCCCAATAAACTAGGTATTGATGGAACGTATCTCAAAATAATAAGACCTATTTATGACAAACCCACACCCAATATCATACTGAATGGGCAAAAACTGGAAGCATTCCCTTTGAAAACCGGCAAAAGACAAGGATGCCCTCTCTCACCACTTCTATTCAACATAGTGTTGGAAGGTCTGGCCTGGGCAATCAGGCAAGAGAAATAAATGAAGGGTATTCAATTAGGAAAACAGAAAGTCAAATTGTCCCTGTTTGCAGATGACATGATTGTATATTTAGAAAACCCCATCATCTCAGCCCAAAATCTCCTGAAGCTGATAAGCAACTTCAGCAAAGTCCCAGGATACAAAATCAATGTGCGAAAATCACAGGCATTCCTATACACCAATAACAGACAAATAGAGAGCCAAATCATGAGAGAACTCCCATTCACAATTGCTACAAAGAGAATAAAATACCTAGGAATCCAACTTACAAGGGATGTGAAGGACCTCTTCAAGGAGAACTACAAACCACTGCTCAACAAAATAAAAGAGGACGCAAACAAATGGAAGAACATTCCATGCTCATGGATAGGAAGAATCAATATTGTGAAAAAGGCCATACTGCCCAAGGTAGTGTATAGATTTAATGCCATCCCCATCAAGCTACCAATGACTTTCTTCAAAGAATCGGAAAAACTACTTTAAAGTTCATATGAAACCAGAAAAGAGCCCACATTGCCAAGACAATCATAAGCAAAAAGAACAAAGCTGGAGGCATCACACTACCTGACTTCAAACTATACTACAAGGCTACAGTAACCAAAACAACATGGTAGTGGTACCAAAACAGAGATGTAGACCAATGGAACAGAACAGAGCCCTCAGAAATAACACCACACCTACAACCATCTGGTCATTGACAAACCTGACAAAAACAAGAAATGGGGAAAGGATTCCCTATTTGATATATGGTGCTGGGAAAACTGGCTAGCCATATGTAGAAAGCTGAAACTGGATCCCTTCCTTACACCTTACACAAAAATTAATTCAAGATGGATTAAAGACTTAAATGTTAGACCTAAAACCATAAAAACCCTAGAAGAAAACCTAGGCAATACCATTCAGGACATAGGCATGGGCAAGGACTTCATGACTAAAACACCAAAAGCCATGGCAACAAAAGCCAAAATTGACAAATGGGATCTGCTTAAACCAAAGAGCTTCTGCATGGCAAAAGAAACTACCATCAGAATGAATAGGCAACCTACAGAATGAGAGAAAATTTTTGCATCTACCCATCTGACAAAGGGCTAATATCCAGAATCTACAAATAACTCAAACAAATTTACAAGAAAAAAAAAATCCCATCAAAAACTGGGCAAAGGATATGAACAGATACTTCTCAAAAGAAGACATCTATGCAGCCAACAGACACACGAAAAAATGCTCATCATCACTGGTCGTCAGAGAAATGAAAATCAAAACCACAATGAGATACCATCTCACACCAGTTAGAATGGTGATCATTAAAAAGTCAGGAAACAACAGATGCCGGAGGATGTGGAGAAATAGGAAATTTTTATACTATTGGTGGGAGTGTAAATTAGTCCAATCATTGTGGAAGACAGTGTGGCGATCCCTCAAGGATCTAGAACTAGATATACCATTTGAGCCTGAAATCCCATTACTGGGTATATACCCGAAGGATTATAAACCATGCTGCTATAAAGACAAATTTTTGCTATTCACAATAGCAAAGACTTGGAACCAACCCAAATATCCATTAATGATATACTGGATTAAGAAAATGTGGCACATGTACATCATAGAATACTATGCAGCCATAAAAAAGATGAGTTTATATTATTTCCAGGGACGTGGATGAAGCTGGAAACCACTATTCTCAGCAAACTATCACAAGGACAGAAAACCAAACACCACATGTTCTCATGCATAGGTGGGAATCAAACAATGACATCACTTGGACACAGGGCAGGGAACATCACACACCAGGGCTTGTCGGTGGGTAGGGGGCTGGGGGAGGGATAGCATTAGGAGAAATACCTAATGTAAATGATGAGTTTATAAGGGCAGCAAACCAACATGGCACATGTATACCTAGGTATCAAACCTACACGTTGTGCACATGTACCCTATAACTTAAAGTATAATAAAAAAAAACAAAAATAAATAAATATAATAATAATTAAAAAAAGAAAAACAGGAATTTGAACTGCATGGGTCCACTTATATCAGATTTTCTTCTGCTTCAGCCACAGTTGATACAGCAAGACCAAGCCCTCCTCTTCCTTCTCTGTCTCAGACTATTCAATGTGAAGATGATGAGGGTGAAGACCTTTATGATGATCCACTTCCACTTAATGAATAGTAAATATATTTTCTCTTATGATTTTCTTAATAACATTTTCTGTTCTCTGGATTACTTTATTGTAAGAGTGCAGTATACAATACGTAATACAAAATATGTTAATCGACTATGTTATCAGTAAGGCTTCCGATTATCAGCAGGGCAGTAGTAGTTAAGTTTTGGGGGAGTCAAAAGTTATCAACAGCTTTTCAACTGTGTGTGGAGGCTTTCAGTGCCCCTCACCACTACATTGTTCAAGGGTCCACTGAAATTTGATAACTACTTGAAAACTTTTTAGGGCCGGATACTACTTGAAAACCTTTCTTCTAGTAGCCTTAACTAGTTAAGACCATTTTAAACGGCTTTTTAAGAACTACACTTCTATCTGACTCTAAAGAAGATCCACATTTAGTTCAGGTGCCAAATAAAATCTACCTGAGACCAAAGGATTTGCAAGATACCAAAACTAAAACCAAACCTAATTAAGCAAACTAAAAATATTAGGCTACTTTAGTTTACATGCAAAAAACCAGAGGCCTTATCTAACTCTGCTAGCAAAGAAATTGAGAAATTAAATCTACGCTTGAAAATACTGAGTTGACTTAGATAAGGCAGCTAAAATGGAAGGAAAGACAAGTCTTAACAAAATATTCAATTCAGAATTGGGAGTTAGTGTTCCCAGTGACCTTGTATTGTGGAAAAGCATATAAGTGTCAAAGTTTCTTAGACAATGTGACCACAATAGTAGCTTAGACCGCCTATCTCTTTATGCTTGTGCCATCAAGCTCTGCCAATATATGGGATATTTAGAAGAAACTCAACTTGCATAAGTAGATTCAGCAAAGTGCAAGTGGAATCTTGACTTCTTAATGAACTTGACTGGTAAACACAAATGTATGTAGAAATCTTCTATGAGCCCTTCACAAATATTAGCACCCTGTGCCTGGAATTCACACGTATTTCACCACTGGGCTGCTCTTGCTCTTTCTGCCTTTCTCAGACTGTCTTTCTTCTCATGGCTTCTTTCATTCATCCAGATTTACAACCTGTTCTAAATGAGTCTGTTTGGCTTTGACTTGAACCTCAATTCCAGGTCACAGCTTGCCCATTTTCTCATGGACAAGAATCTCTAATACAGATAGCAGACACAATGACCCCTGAATCTCGCCCGAAGCTCTGTAGGAATTCTCTCCCCTCCTATCAGGAAAGAAAAATCATTCCTATAGCTCAACTTCCATGAGGTCAATGGAAATTACAATTTTAAAAGTGATTTATAGATCAATAAATATTTATCATTATTTCAGTTTCTCCACGGAGGTACATAAAGAAAAACTTCCTAATGAGTTTGAAATATAAAGCAGCTGCTAACTTTGATATGGAACTTATTAGCTGATAGAGAATTACCAAAAGAATACAATTTCCCTGAAAGCTGGTAATGAATATATATATGTCTCAGAATTGTCCTTTAATTTCTGGCTACATAGCAAAAATAAAACTTTTATTTGATTTTATTTGGCTCTGTGAAAGTGCATTCTCTTTCATGAAACCACAAATTCAAGAGTGGGAGCTACCACTAGTGATGCAAATTTGGAATCAGTATTGATATATATTGATTAAAAATATCCCACAGGTGTTGAAATGAAACTTATTAAGTAGCACTACTGTCATTGATTTGCTGAAAAATGATCAATGACTATTAATATGCTTTTAATGGTATACTTTTATATGTAAATTGATTAAAACTTTAAAATTAATTTTAAATGACTTTCAAACTAGAGATTTTACTATAGAATAGGCTATACCTTGTATTTTTATAAATTTCAATATTCATATAACATGAATACCTACAATGTCTGATTGAAAGGCCCGTTACTGAAAAATCTTAATGCAATGGCCTAGAAGACAAACTGTCTGTACAAGGAAAAAGAAAGAATTACTATGAACATTAGATTGTAACAACTTGTACATAGTTCTGTTTATGTGACCATTTCTCATTGATAAATATAGATGAACACATAGAGACAGAACCTATAGACTCACTGCCCTGCACATCACAAATGGCCTTCACTACAGAAATATATTCAGCAAGTTACTCCAAGACCAGAAGCAAATAATCTATGGAGAAAATAAAAACATACGCTGTTGCAATAAATTTTTTGCATCTGAATATATTTCATGCATAACATGTGTTTTTCTCTCTAATTCCTTAAATGGCTTGGAACCTGGATATGCTACTATTAGGATCAATAGACCACTATATTCTACTATTTTCTTTCTGTATTCTGCAAATAACTAGACCTGAGGAAACTACACAGGTATGATAAAGAACAATTAGAGATTCAAAAACGAATGTATACAATTCGAATTAGTAATTAAACTGGGAGAGGTACATTGCTAACACTGGGAAAATCTAAAGCGTATATACCTGTGAGAACAATTAACATTTTTCTTATATTTGAAAGCATGATATAGGGAGATAGGGTTAAAATGAACTTCAACTTTAGTTGTAATTTTTCAGAAATTGAAGACTTAAGGTTGCCATTGCTTTTGTGTTTAATTTACCTACTGTCATGCCCTTAAGTCCTTCACCAAATATATAGGCAGAAAGAAAAAACAACCATACAAATCAACAAAATGTTTTAATCGAATAAGGAAAATGTAGCATTCATGAAGATGTAAGGGTTGAGGGAGAGGGTGGCATGAATATGCTGACTTCCACATTATTTCATGACCCCATGAATTCTTCTCAGGGGTAAAGCAAATGTTTTCACTATCAGAAATGCAGTAAATACCAACATGTTAGCAGATGATATTACTTACACACTCTTGAAGCATAAGTCTTGTTTCTATTTTGTTCTACAGTATAAAAAGAGAAAGTCTGTCAGGAAAGAAACTAAAAATGAAGAAAATATGAGTCTTTAACTGAAAAGCCTACCAGTATCAGGCCCCAACATTCATCATATTTAAAATTCCAATTATAAATCCCTCAATTAGAACCTATCTTTTTAGCATACTTTTTAGATAATTTTTGTCTTACTTTTTAGTTTGAGTGGACTATGATCAGCTATCTCTAAGGCCAATTCTAATATCCTGTTAATTGTTTTTTTAAAGTGCATGCTTCTCTTGTCTTCCTGAGCCACATTTTCTACAGTGATCTGGCTTTAAGGGAAGGCAGTACATGAGAGGACACCCTTTGGTCTTGTCTTCCCTGGACTCCTCAGGACACCAGATTCCAGGATGGATTTGTAGTCCATTCCTGGTACTGTGTGCCCCTTTCCTCAGGTGTTAGGCTCTTGGTTTTCCTGGCTTTGCCCTTAATTTCAGATAAATCATCGTTGTTAAATAGATGTTTCTGGACATTCTAAGTTTTGGATTCTGTACAAGACGGTAGCCAAATAAATAATTTGTACATTGTTTGATTTCAGGTATTTCTGTGGTTGGATAGTTTGGAAATTTAAGAATGTCATTTGAGCAATATTTTGAAATTGAAACGAGAAAAGGACTTCAAAGCACCAATGTAAGTATTCTACTTTTCTAAGAAAATGGTTTGTAATTTAGGATTTGCTCTTAAGTGTAGATGAGAATTGCTAGCTTACCTGAACCAGCTGCTACCACTTCGTTTTATGCTCATAATAATGAAGTGAGAATTTTAGCAAGTGAAAACTGTTGTTTAAAACCTAAGAACTGAAAGCATCTGTCCAACAGTGTATTCAGGGCCAAACCTAATGGTTTACAAAACAGATGATGAGTGTGTACATGTTATGAATTACTGCCGTATGATGCCTTCCTAGGTTTTGTATACAAAGTGGGGAAAGTTTTCATTCTACTGTGTGACTCATCAATACAACAGATGAGATGTTTGATAGAAACATTGCTGTCATTTCTAATGAATTCATAAGCTATTGTTCAATTCTCTTTTATGCTACAAGCCCAGCTGAGAGCCCAAGAGTTTGTGTTTAATCAGACACAGTACATGTCTATCTTTCACTAAACATCAGGATGATGACCAATATAATTTTTCAGAAAAACTAATTTCTTAAGTTTGTCAAGTATGATTTAAGGAGACCCAGTTTAACTCCTTAGAAGAGCCAATTTTTATATAAACTTTTTTACACTTTCTATTCATTATTCAGTATAGTTTGATTTCCCTTTGAGTATAATCAAAGAATAGGTTTAATGCAGTCCCCAAACTGACAAGAAGCTATCATTGATAGCATGAGTGAAAGCAGAAAGATTGGTTATAGAAAGAAAACATAAGTGGTGTTTGAATTGAACTTTGAGGCTGAAAGAGAAAGAATTTAGAGAACAAGTGCCAGTATTAATACCTTCCAAGGAAGGCAGCTTTAATTTGCATTTAGGTACCAGTCAGGGATGAGAATTGCTAGCTTGTCTGAAGCAGCAGATATAATCATATTTTATACCAAGGGTGACACAAAATATCAGGTTTTTCTCCTAATTGATTGAAAGTGCAGTCATGTCTCTTTATGATCTTCTTTCTTTTTTTCTCTCTCTATGGATTTTCTTCTCATTAGGATCTAACTGAAGAACTTTGTTTTTCAGGGTCAAGCCACTGAACTGACTGTGCACACATTCTTGGCTTAGTTAGCTGCAAAGTACCTAGAGGTTGCAGTTAGTAACAAATTCAGCTTCTGCAGAATCATGCAAAGGGGAGTGTCTCTTACTTTCATTATTTTTTTTTTTTTCTTTGGAAAAAAATGGCTTCATTATCTGGGAACAGAAAATAAACTTTGAAGTCAATCTTCTTTGGTGGTTTAATGTCTAACAAGATTATAGAGAATCTTGTTTTAAAAATATGGTCCAACAGCAGGAATTTGAAAGCACATTCAATTTCCATTCCTTTTTTAAAAAAATTCCTTTGTTTTTTCCCATTGATTTCTCTATTGAAAAAGGAAGACAAAAGGGGACAGAATTCATTTAGGATGAATCTATGTATCTTATCTATCTAGATCTTACATATGGCATTTTCTTTAGCTAGTTGCTTTAATGATTTAGATTTCTGATTTAGAACAATTCATATTTTATAGATACTTGATTAAAAATACAAAAAATATAAATACATACTACAATAGACGACATAATAAGTGAAACTTGCAGAATGGGATAACCTTGTGTGTTTAAATTTCTTATAACCAAAAATATTTCTGATGTTAACACTTGTAAATTATGGTTATTGGTTTCTGGAATCAATGTGATAACCTAAGACTACATGGAATCTACCTGTCTCCAAATTTCTCAATGAGGTAGCTCAAACAATGCCTAGAGCCACATGCTAAATATGGTCTCTTCCACCACAGATAATTATAGAGGGATCCTATCAATGGGTTGAGCCAGATGAGAATTTACTCCTATCTACTAAAGTACCACTGCCCCACTTCTATCCAGCAGGTTTGATAAAAAGTCTACCTGCAACCATGGATCTGTCTACAGCACCCATAAGAAAACCATCCGGTAAACCCTCAGCCCGTGTTTTAGGGCAAGCAGCTTCTGTCTGGTACAATCATTGAAGAAACTGGTAAAGAAAAAAGAGAAAAAACAAATGCATAAGTTAAACTCCACATTATGGGGATTAAAACTAGAGAAAAATGGGGCGTGTAAGTTTGTACTAATAAATGCAAAATTCAAAAAACTTTTCTAAAATATAGATTCAACTTGTAAAAAGTAAGTGCTATAAGAACCACAAGTAAATATGGGAGAACATTTTTATGTCTCAGGGCGGTAAATGTCTTTATGAGCATAACTCTAAATTCAGAAGCAGTAACAGAAAAGATTTACAATAAACTACTTTTAAAAAGCAAAAGCTTCTCCATGTGAAAACATACAAAAGTCAAGAACAAGCAAACAGCAAACTGGTGAATTCTTTTTGTAGCACACATAAGACTCAAAATGTTAATTTCCTTGTTATATGAACTGTCCTTATTAATCAACAAGAAAAATATTAACAACCCAGTATAACAATGGGCAAATTACATATACAGAGAACTCACAAATAAATGACCAATAAACAAATGGAAAGATGTTCCAGATTGTTAAAAATCAATGAATAATAATAATAAAAAAACAACTATGAGTGATCAGTGCTTCCCCAGGCAGATTGAGAAAGAATTAAACTATAAATAGTATCAAATATTGGAGAGGATATGGGGAAACAAGCACGCTTATACCCAGGACACATTAGTATAAATTGGCCCACCTCTTCTGGTGAGCAACTATGTAATGATTCAAATATTTAAGTAGGCACACTTTGACTTAAAACCACAAATTCTAGAAATTTATTATAAAGAAATAATCAACAAGTTAAAAGGATATTTACTGTAGCATTGTTTATAATAGTAAAAATTAGAAACATCTTAATTATCCCTTGATAGGGTTTGCTTATATATATATACACACACACACACACATACACACACTCAATATATATATAGAGTATATACATATATATAGTATATACATATATATGTACACAATTTGTAAAAATTGAATTTGAGTTATAGAGATGGATAACGATAAAGGACCAATCCAGATTGCTGCCTATTTTTTGTTAATTAAGTTCAGTTGAACTCGTGCCACACCTATTCATTGACTCATTGGGTATGGCTGCTTTTGTGCTCAAAGGTAGAAATGAGTACTTATGATGGGGACACAAAGTCTGTAATATATATCTGGCTCTTCACAGAAAGTTCCCAACTCCTCTTCTACTGATACAGTTTACATTGTTACGACATAGCAAAAACAAAAACAAACTATTTTTAAACAAATATATATATGATATCTCATTTTATTGTACTTTGCTTCATTGTGCATCACAGACATTGTGTTTTTTACAAATTGAAAGTTTGTGGCAATTCTGCATTAAGGCTATAGGTGCTACTCAATTCATGTGTCTGTGTCACATTTTGGTAATTGTTGCAATATTTCAAACTTTTTGAATATTATTATATGTGTTATGGTGATTTGTCATCAGTGACCTTTTATGTTGTTATTGTAAAATGAATTTAATAAATGCTGTGTGTGTTCTGACTGCTCCACCAATCGTTCCCCGACTTTCTCCCTCTCCTCGGGCCTCCCCATTCCCTGAGACACAGTATTAAAATTAGGCCAATTTAATAACCCTACAATGGCCTGTAGGCCTTCCAGTGGAAAGACGAGTTGCACATCTCTTACTTTAAATCAAAACCTGAAATCAGTTAAGCTTAGTGAGGGAGGCATGTTGAAAGCCAAGATAGGCTGAAAGCCAGGCTTCTTGCTCCAAACAGTTATCCAAGATGTAAATGCACAGAAAAAAAATTCCTGAAGGAAATGAAAAGTGCTACTCCAGTGAACAGATATATGATAACGAAGCAAAACAGCCTTATTGCTGATAGGGAGAAAGTTTTCGTGGTCTAGATAGAAGATCAAACCAGCCACAACATCCCCTTAAGCCAAAGCCTAATCCAGAGCAAGGCCCCAGCTCTCTTTAATTCTATGAAGACTGGGAGAAGTGAGAAAGCTGCAGAAGAAAAGTTGAAAGCTAGCAGAGGTTGGCTCATGAGGTTTAAGGAAAGATGCCGTCTCTATAACATAAAAGTGGAAGGTGAAGCAGTTAAGGGCTAATGCAGAAGCTGCAGCAAGTTAGCCAGAAGATCTAGCTACTATCATTGATGAAGGTGGTTCACTAAACAACAGATTTTCAATGTAGATTTTAAAAACCTTCTATTGGAAGAAGATGCCATCTAGAACTTTTATAGCTAGAGAGAAGTCAATAGCTGGCTTCAAAGCTTCAAAGGACACTCTGAGTCTCTTGTTTGAGGCTAATGCAGCTGGTGACTTTAAGGTGAAGCCAATGCTCATTGACTATTCTGAAAAACTGAGGGCCCTTAAGAATTACGTGAAATCAATTCAGCCTGAGCTCTATAAATGGAATAACAAGGTCTGAGTGACATCACATCTCTTTACAGAATGTTTTACTGAATAGCTTAAGCCCACTGTTGAGACCTACTGCTCAGAAGAAAAGGTTCCTTTCAAAATATTACTGCTCAGTGAAAATGCACCTGGTCGTGGAAGAGCTCTGATAGAGATATACAAAAAGATTAATGTTGTTTCCATGCCTACTAACACAACATGTATTCTGCAGTCAAGGAATTATTTCAACTTTCAAGTCTTACTTAAGAAATACATTTCTGTAATCCTAGCACTTTGGGAGGCCAAGGCGGGTGGATCACGAGGTCAGTAAATCGAGACCATCCTGGCTAACAAGGTGAAACCCCGTCTCTATTAAAAAATATGAAAAATTATAGCTGGGCGTGGTGGCGGACGTCTGTAGTCCCAGCTACTCGGGAGGCTGAGGCAGTAGAATGGCGTGAACCCGGGAGGCGGAGCTTGCAGTGAACCAAGATCGCGCCACTGCACTCCAGCCTGGACGACAGAGCGAGACTCCATCTCAAAAAAAAAAAAAAAAAAAAAAAAAAAAAAAAAAAAAAGAAAGAAAGAAAAAGAAAAAGAGAAAAGAAATACATTTCATAAGGCTATAGCTGCCATAGACAGTGATTCCTCTGATGGATCTGGGCAAATACAACTAAAAACCTTCTGGAAAGGATTCACCATTCCAGATGCCACCAAAACCATTCAGGATTCATAGGAGAAGGTCAAAATATCAACATTAACATGAGTTTGAAAGTTGATTCCAAGCCTTGTGGATGACCTGAAGGGGTTGGAGACTTCAATGGAGGAAGTAACTGCAGATGTAGTGGAAACAGAAAGAGAACTAGAATTAGAAGTAGAGCCTGAAGATGGAACTGAATTGCTGCAATCTCAAAATAACACTTGAATGAATGAGGAGTTGCTTCTTGTGGATGAGCAAAGGAAGTAGCTTCTTAAGATGGAATCTACTCTTGGGAAAGATGTTATGTACAATGTTGAAATGACATCAAAGAATTTAGAATATTCTATTAACTTAGTTGATAAAGCAGCATCAGGGTTTGAGAGGATTTACTCAACTCTTGAAAGAAGTTCTACTGTGGGTAAAATGCTATCAAATAGCATTTCATACAACAGAAAAATCTTTTTTTTTCTTTTTTTCTTCTTTTGGAGACAGAGTCTCCCTCTGTCACCCAGGCTGGAGTGCAGTGGCGTGGTCTTGGCTCACTGCAACCTCCAGCTCCTGGGTTCAAGCAATTCTCCTGCCTCAGCCTCCCAAGTAGCTGAGGTTACAGGGGCATGCCGTCACACCTGGCTAATTTTTTTTTTTTTTTTTTTGTATTTTAGTAGAGACAGAGTTTCACTGTGCTGCCCAGGCTGGTCTCGAACTCCTGAGCTCAGGCAATCCACCTGCCTGGGCCTCCCAAAGTGCTAGGATTACAGGCATGCGCCACCACGCCTGGCCAAAAACTCTTTCATGAAAGGATGAGTCAATCAATGAAGCAAATTTAATCCTTTAAAAAAATGCCACAGCCATCCCACCCTTCAGCAACCACCACCAGGATCAGACAGCAACCAGTCAATGCTGAGGCAAGACCGTCTACCAGCAAGATTATGACTCACCAAGGGCTCAGATGATTATCATTTATTTTTTAGCAATAAAGTGTTTTTCAATTAAAGCATGTACATTATTTTTTAGACATAATGCTATTACAAACTTAGTTGACTGCCATATAGTATAAACATAACTTTTACATGCAATGGGAAACACAAAACATATGTTATTCACTTTATTGTAATATTTGCTTTATTGCAGTGGTCTGGAACCCAACCCCCAACATCTTGAAGGTATGCCTGTTTACAAATATTCTAGAGATCTTTAATAAAAGCATCATAAGTGAACTTACCTGAATCTGTCTTGGATGTTTAAATACTCTGAAATACGTTTGGGTCACTGATCTGAACATACATTTTCAATACAGATATCACCATATGAATGCAAACATATACTGCAGTGCAGAGATAGGTTTGGTATATACGTATACTGCAGTGCAGAGATGCGTATTTGGTATACATGATAAAGCGGAATCTAAACTCAATTAATAAGTGAGAAGATTTTATTTTGTTGCATTTCCTCTATAGAAAGGTTTTATATACTTTGCTTCTTTCTCTTAAAATTTAAATGGAAGAAAATAAAAAAAATTTGGATTAATACATTAAGAACATGTTGTTAAATATGTATGCCAGAATGTATAATACAACATCTAATCTGAAAATGGACATACTCTTCTAGTTAATTTTCTATTCAAGCTGTTCTATTAAAATAATTATTCTTTCTTAAGTATAGTAAAATCTTAAAATGAAATTCATAGACATGTTGATATGTATGACTGAATCATCACCTAATTGAATGCAATAACTTTTTATTATAATTGACAAGATTGGAAGTACTGCAATTTTATTATAACACATTTTTATTATAATCCTTTCTGTTGTAGCCAAAACAGTTTCAGAATGGTCGAGTTCAGAAGTAAAAAAAGAAAAATTAATGCAACATCACATTTTTAATCATTCAAGAGCACCTTATTTAGTCACATACAGCCAGTCCCCTCTTGCATATTTTCCCACTTTAGGGTTTTAGAAGGAAAAAGCTGACATTTTTCTCCACAAAGTTTCTTTCCCAGTAGGCTATCACTAATGTCAACAAAAGCAGCAGGAGTTCCTCTGAAGATTTGGAAAGAGCAGTTGAATAGGCAAGAATGACCCCTGTTTGCTTTGAGTAAAATGAAGTGTTTACCTTTATATCCAACAGTTCCAGAGAATTTCCTGGAGGAAAATTATGCTTTAAATCAGTACTCTTCAAATGCTGTCCCTTAGGACACTAGAGTCCTTCAAGCATTTATCTATGAGTTTTATATCAAATTCTGATGCACTGGAGAACACCAAACCCCTTTGTTTGGGCCCCTCCTTCATTTTTGTGCGGACTTTAAAATAAAACTCCTCCTTCCCCCCACCAACCCTGCACATACTTGAGTATTAGAAATATGTCATCACTTGGGAGAATTATATTTCTGCATTGCTTTTTAAAATTTAAATCCAGATTGACGTATGTTGATTTCTATAAAATTTAGGGAGTGCTCATTGGTCACAAAGACACTACGCATGCTAACTAGAAGTTTTCTGCATGCACCTGTCCATTCTTTATAGTTTTCCTGCATTCTTCTGGGTATCATCTTTCTTGTTGACTGTTAGAAGTTGTTAAAGCAGTGACCAAGTGTTATACTGAGGCCTTAAGTTGTTTATAGGTCTCTGTCAGAGCTCTGAGCTCCAAACAAGATGCTCAGGTGAGCAACAGTCATTTGAGCAGTAACAAATTCATCACATACTACATTGTCATATTGGTAGCTTGGTACGGATTAGGAATTCTGAGCACCTTCAGTCATACATTTATATTCAGAATAGGAACGTCAATCACTTGTAATGATTTAACTATGAATAAAAAATTCTCTTCTTGTTTCAAGTTCCTAGATTAGTTTAATTGAAGAGCAAACAGAGGGGACAAGGTAAGCAGCTAAAAATTACCATTTTCAAATACTTATTTGTATGAAATAGAATTTTCTCAATATTGTTCAATCTTCCCAAAATCTTTCCTGATCTATTCCCCTCCTGGCCCCCACCTTTTCCTAACCCTATTTTTCTGAATTCTGAACATATTTTCACTATGATAAAAGGAATGTGGCCTTTGGAATGACATCAACCTGTCTAATCCCCACTACCTGGCCTTAAGACTTTTGGTTAATTATTTATCTATCTTTTCAGAACCTCAGTTTCCCTAACAGCAAACCAATGCAGGTGTGAAAACTGAATGAGATTATTATATAAGTAGTGTAGCACAAAAAATGTTATCTTTTTCTTTTATGAAATATATAAAATTTCCTATACTTTGGGAGAATCTTTTCTTCTGCCCTGTTAAATTATAAGCTCCTTGATAACAAAGAATATTCAACCATGTACCAGTTTTCCAAAAGTAGGCACCCAATGTTATTTATTGAAATAAAATATAATAAATGGATTATGGTAGTAAAGGTCAATGTGATTGCTTATTTAATTAATTAATTTACTTACTTTTGAGACAGAGTCTCTGTTGTCTAGGCTGGAGTGCAGTGGCTGGATCAATGCTTGCTGCAGCCTCAACCTCCAGGGCTCAAGCAATCCTCTCACTTCAGCCTCCCAAGTATCTGAAACTACAGACGCATGCCACCATGTTCCACTTTTTTTTTTTTTTTCCCCCGTAGAGATGAGCTTTCACCATATTGCCCAGGCTGATCTCGAATTCCTGAGTTCAAGCAATCCTCCAGCTTCCACCTCACAAAGTGGTGGGATTATAGATGTAAGCCACCACACCGAGCATGGTAGTTTAATAGGTAGGTTTCTTGCAATAATAAAGTAACCTTCATAGTCTGCATTATAGTTTTCTTCCCAAAAATTGGAAATGAAACAACTTGGACTTCTCACACTTCATAACACATATGGGGAAGGGTGATAAATAATAATAGACTATAACTCTTAGGGAAAATATTCAATTTTTACATATCAGCAATTCTCATTTCATAGGAATAATAATCATGATTTGCCATAAAGTATTGACTGGGTACAGTGGCTCATGCCTGTAATCCCAGAGCTTTCTAAAAGCTGAGGCAGGAGGATTGCTTGAGGCCAAGAATTGAGATCAGCCTGGGCAACATAATGAGACCTCATCTCTATGAAAAAAAAAATGTTTTTAATTAGCTGGGCAAGGTAGGAAAATCATTTGAGCCCAGGAATTTGAGGCTGCAGTAAGCTATGATTGTGCTGCTGCATTCCAGTCTGGGAGACAGAGCAAGACATTGTTTCAGAAAAAAAAAAAAAGAAAATAAATTTTACAAGACAGTAAGTGCTTGGAAGAACTACAACAAAAACCACACTTATCTGAGAACCAGTCAGTATTCTCAATAGCATTGTGTATTAAAATATAAATAAAAGTAGTATTTTATTTTCTCTCAAACTAGAAAACCATTGCAGGATTGTGAGAATTCCTGATGGATTAAAACTTGTGTATGAATAAAAAACAGAAGTAAACTTAGTGTCTAATATTTCTTTGTTCATTGTACTATTTTCCCAATATAGCAAGTTTAAAATTTTTGAAGCATATTAAAAAAGGCAAAAAAGTAACACTTATGCTAGGTACCTCAACTACAGTTACATATATTATTTAACTCAGTTTTTAAAAAAGGAGAATGAGGAAATAGATTATTTTAAGGTCTTACAGTTTATTTCAAACTCAGAGCAGACATAAAACACAGGTCATAGAATGTGAAACACCTAGTTTCCTGACTGTTCAAAGTTAAGTTGGGAAACTTCTACAGCAGAGAGACATTGCTCAATAGGCTACGCTCATCCCTGTGCTTGTGAGAGACATAAAATGTCGCTAAGAATCAAGACATGATAATACTAGTGCCTTTTAGGAAAAGTTGTGTTTACTGAAGCCTGTAATGCAGGAGAAAATAAACGGCACTTAAAACATCCCCCTGCCCTCCAGAAGTTTATATGTTAAAGAACAACTGCATAAGAAGGTTTCTATTAAATTATTTTTTATCAACAATCATTTCATGTTCTTTTAACTAAACTAATCATAATCATTTGGGGAAGTATTCATGGGAAAGAGCATTAAAAAAATGAAAAATAAATGATTCTGATACATGGGTTCCCTTTGTACTGAACAGCTGAACAGGAGTGGATTGGAAGCCAACTGAAAATAGGACAAGAAGGTGTTAGGTTCTGGATGGTGCTAGAAATTCATGTAGAGCAGCTCTAAACAGAGTGGTGGAGCCCAGGGTACCTGCCCCACTTCAAGTGTTCTTAGCTTCTTCCTCATTTTAAAAGTTTAAAACACCTTAGGTCATATATGAAATGTGGCTGGTTTTGCGCAATATAAGGTCATGTGCTCATGTACCATAATACATTAGAAGTTGAAATTCAAGATAAAATAAATAAATAAAGGAGTGATGGTTGGTCATGAAGAATATGGGTAAAATAGTGACTTTAAAAAAAATACAACTAACATCATGGCCATCAGCATTTCACAGTTTTTGAGCACAAATGATTCACTTAAATCCAACATACAAAATTGTAAAAACTGGAGAGATATGTATATGTATAAATACATTTATATATTTTATATTATATATATTTTATTACATATGTGTATATGTGTGTATATATACATGTATGTGGATATACATATAATTCTCATCATACAAACACACACACACACAGATACCTACACACCTATGTACCTGGAATCTTTCACCATTCTAGTTGTATTGGTAAAGATGGACATAGGTTAGAGAAAAGAGGAAAGAAAGAGAATTGAAACATACTGTAAATAAATAGTCTTGTTTATAGCAATTCCTTAACATTTGTTTTACAACAGTTGTTTTCATGTTCAGCCCACACCAGCTGTTCCCCAAACATAAGAGTTTTCAAAACTAATATGCTTTGCACCAACAATTCTCCATAAAATGTTTAATTCATTGTAATCTTTGTCTTATTACTGCTCTTGTTCTAACTACATCCAGCCCATCCCAAATCTCAATAGATTTTTTTGGGAAGTAGACATTTGTGGAATGGAAAAAATGGTTTGCATATTTCAAAACTATAAGGTTGCTGATAAACAAGATTCATTTAAAAAGTATGTATGTATGAGGACTGTGTTTGGCCTTTAAATGCCATTGTGAACGGTTGAGCTAGATGCATTATTAATAAATGTCATCTTTTCAAGTGAGTTCAGTATTAATATTGATATAGACTTTCCTCCTGTTCTTAATTTTGCATCTCAATAAAGATATGAATGTTGGCAAGCACTGTTATTGACAATTGATAAAATTATGCAAACACAATGTTTTTGTAGCTTTTGAGTAAATACTGCATGCTAATGAATTTCAAAGTGTTTTATGTGTTCCTGTAGGAGCTGAATTTGTGTAGGTGGACTGCACCATAGATGTGCTTTTCTAAGCCTATTACATTTATCTCAGCAGAGCTGTTGTTTGCCTCCTAATAAGCAATTTGATAATTTTATCATGAGCTCTGAGGCCCTCCAAAGATCATTTATATAATGACATCTTGTGGAAGCAAGCCTCTCTAGAACTTTCTGAAGGTAATAATTATTTCATATATTTGTTCTGTAGCCACAGTGTTGTTTTCAAAAAGCTTCATGCTAATTTTCAGTCTATACTTGATGCCACAGGATTGTTCTTCAGTTGTAATAAAATAGTTTGGGCTATTTTATTACATGCATGCATTTTGAATTAGGTTTTTAAGATATCCAACTCTCAAAGGAAAACATTTACCTAGCTAATGATTCTTTTATATTCCTGTCCTTAAAGTTTAGGAGATAATTCAAGGAACTAGTATATCAATGCACAGAACAAAATCCAAATATAGGGGAAGTAGAAAAAAGTTAAAGAGTGGCTTATAAATACCCAATTGAGGTCTTTCTATATGTACACATGAAATCTAGAATGGTTTCTTTTTTTTTTTTTTTTGAGGCGGAGTCTCGCTCTGTCGCCCAGGCTGGAGTGCAGTGGCGCGATCTCGGCTCACTGCAAGCTCCGCCTCCCGGGTTCCCGCCATTCTCCTGCCTCAGCCTCCCGAATAGCTGGGACTACAGGCGCCGCCACCACGCCCGGCTAATTTTTTTGTATTTTTAGTGGAGACGGGGTTTCATTGTGTTAGCCAGGATGGTCTCGATCTCCTGACCTCGTGATCCGCCCGTCTCGGCCTCCCAAAGTGCTGGGATTACAGGCTTGAGCCACCGCGCCCGGCCTAGAATGGTTTCTTGTCTTAAAGAAATGCATCAATCTATATTACTTGAATGTTCACCAAATTTAAGAATTATGCCCTAGCGAGGGATATTCTGAAGAAAAAAAATCTAAAAGAAGAAAAAGGAAACTTTGAATACATTCATGGCATTAATTAGCTTAGTAGTAGTATTAATTAGTTTACTCTTAAAAACAGTAATCTTACTCTGGTAAGTTTGCCTCAAGATAAAATATAACTTGTTATACATAAAGATTCTTCCTAGGAAAAGTCAATTAAAAATAGACTTTTAAAATGTATTTTTATTTTTTATTTTATTTCTTCTGGAGACAGGGTGTTACTCTGTTGCCCAGGCTGGACTCAAACCCCTGGGTTCAAGTGACCCTCCTGCCTCAGCCTCCTGAGTGGCTGAGACTGTAGGCACACACCACCACATTTGGTTCCCAGAGTTACACTTTATTTTATTTATTTCATTTATTTGAGACAGAGTCTCAGTCTGTCGCCCAGGCTGGAGTGCAGTGATGCCATCTCGGCTCACTGCAACCTCTCCCCCCTGGGTTACAGAGATTCTCCTGGCTCAGCCTCCCAAGTGGCTGGGATTATGGGTGCACAGCACCTCGCCCAGATAATTTTTGTATTTTTAGTAGAGATGGGGTTTCACCATGTTGGCCAGGCTAGTCTCAAACTCCTGACCTCAAATGATCCTCCTGCCTTGGCTTGCCAAGTGCTGGGATTACAGGTGTGAGCCACCATGCCCGGGCAGAGAGTTATATTTTAAAGCAAAATTAGGAGACTACCATATCTGTGGTCTCTAATCTTTATAAGTGAAAAAACATTTGTATACCTCCAATATATTTATATGTAATATATATGAAACATACATGTACACTACATATTCAAAAATATTATGTATGTCAGAACACATAAACAAAATAGGAAACTTAAAAGACTAAGATAAAAGTAAACATAGATATTTGCCTTGTCAGTCTATAAGGAGTACACTCTACTTTGGAGAACACTGCTCCATAATATTAGCAAACACCCATTGTGCCAGGTTGCATCCTAAGAATTCTAGATATATTAACTCATTTAATCTCATAACAGTCCTAAAGGGGGACGTGATTATTATGTTCATTTTACAAATGAAGGAGTTGAAGGTTGGAGGTATTCAGTGATTTGCTTAAGATCACACAACTACGAAGTGGTATAGCTGGGATAGAAACCCAGAAAGTATAATGCAGAGTCAGGGCACTCAACCTCCATGCTGCACAGAGAAATGCAATTGATTAGCCACACTCCACACTTCACTCATAACCTCTCAACCCTTTGCTCATCTCACTTCACCGCCTCCCGGACCTGTTATCTTTCACGAAATTGCACTAAAACCCAATAAAATATCTCTTTAAAATTGAAAACAAGTTATGAAAAGACAGGAGATTACATGTACTTTTTATAATAGAAGATTATATCCTTTTCTTTACCCTGCATCTCCCCAAATGTTCTCAAACTGTCCCTCCCATTGATCTCTTTAGCAGACATCAATAATGCTACAAAAGACCTCCTACTGAGAAGGAGGAAATATTTGACCCATGCAACTTTTTCTGCATTCATTAATTAGAGGATCTCCATTTTCAGAATAGTAAAGGAGGCAGTGTAATTATTTTCTTTGAACTATGTTTTGGGGTCTAGTATAAATACCTAGTTTCATTACTTAAAATAAAGAAAAAAGAGGACTTCTTAATATATATCCCTAGTTTCATAAAGAAAAAAAGAGGACTTCTTAATTGTTCATAGGTGACATTGTAAGACACAACCCCAAAAAAGTAAAATTATTTTGAATATGGTGTCTCCTATAATCTGACAATGGTCTAAGCAGTATTTTTATGAGTCATTCTTATTTCATAAGCAGATATATGACTAACTGTTCACACTCATTAATGAAAGTATAAATGAGGCTACTTAGGGGTATCTTACAAGACAATATAAAAACAAGTCATAGCCCATTAGAGCAAAAAATCACAAGTCATAATCACAGAGTTAAAATACAGTTAGGGAAAATCTGTCATTGATTCAGATTGTGATTGGCACCTATAGGTGCTCAATAAATAATTAGAGCTGGTACCAAGGTTACATAAAAAGTTAGATGATCCCGATACTCCATCCTAGGATGTAACTATCATTAACAACATTTCTTTTTTTGGAAAAAATGGATTACCAGATTCTAATTTGGATTTCAATCAAAGTAACACTGGTGTTCCATGATTATCTCTGAAGAAAGTGATGGCTGCTCAGCAAGAAGAAACTCAGTCTCCAATCCCAGTTTTCCAAAGCCCCGTCCTCCCAGTGACAGCAGCTAGCAACCACCTGAAGAGAGGAAAAAATCTTCCCAAGACCCCCACAGCCAAATTTTAGAAGAAAGATAATTTGGAATCTTTCCCTAAAAAGAAATTTAGTAATTTTTTTGCTATCTTAAGGGGAGGATCTCTGTTCTTAGCATACCATGGCCTTGCTATTCCCAGGCAAGATGATCCAGGATTAGTGTGTAATGACTGTTTGCTATTTCCTATATTATGAATTTTTAAATAACATTTTCCTAGCAGGAAAGACATGTCTTTAAAGGACAAACTCCTATAAAAGAGTTACTGCATTTACCTTGAAGCTTGACAGGTAAGTATTTATTTCAAGTAGAACACTTTCAAAGAGAAAAATTTCTAGTTACTTATTCAGCTATTCTATCAATGCTTTTCTCTTCCTTTCTTGAATCAAGGCTTTTCATTATTACTGTGACCATGATTAAAACTGAGAAGTAATAAACTGCATATATTTAAATTAATTAGAGTCTTCAAAGGTTTTCCTCTACCTCTTCTTTTCCATCTCATTTCTCTATGCAAGTTTTATTTTTTCTCAGATGTAGTTACCAAATGCTTTCATTAAATAATTACATTTGTCTGGGACTTCTTTCAAGCTATACCTATACTTGAAAATGTACCTGTCTCTAACCTCTGGCATCTTATTTTTTTAAAACACTCCTGCAATTTCACCTTTACCTTGAATCCTTCCCTAGCTTCAGGACAGAAAGCAAATCTCTACTGGTTTCACATTACAAAAACAAATTGTTTCTAAGTATCAGTCCTTAGATAACTGCTGTTACAGAGTTTGTACCATCTGTAACAAAATGATGGTACAAAATATAAGGTGTACACACATCACACACACACACACACACACACACACACACATTCACACAAACCCCTCTACTGGTATAAAGGTACCAACTAAAACTAGCTTTTTGGGGGAAAGTTTAGCATTTATTCTGAAATTATGTTATTAAACTTTTAAAATATTAAAATATCCTGTTTCTTAGATAATAATGGCAATAGCAAATGAAAGTTTCTTCTTAAAAAATTTGAGTATTTGTGAAAATAAAATTTGGCTAGCCTGAAAATTTGTTTATAAGCAGAGCTTCATTATATTTGATGGTTAAAATTCTGTGGAGAACTTTAGTCTTTGAAATTCACGTCTGGAAGCCACTGCTCTAAACAACTGACCTGACCCTTCTTTGTTAACCTGTTTGCAACATAACCCCTTCGTACCTGTTTCTTCACGTTATTTAATTAGACTTACAGGATGTCATCCTATCAACTCCATTTCCTTCACAAGTCATACTACAGAAGTACAAAAATGAAAATGGATTTATTTGTCTTGTCTCTACAATGCCTAAACTGCATCAGGTATAGACAGATGTCTATGTACTGTCTAATGCTGGTACTAGCACATCTTGTTTTTATTTCAAAATACTTTAGGAAAATGATTTGATTTGATGGAATAATCTCTTTTAATCAATACATTTCTAAAAAGCAGTAAGGAAACAAATATGGGCAACATTCTGTGCTAAAGCCAAAATTAAGTTGCTAACCAATTAGCAACAATTCAAAAGATGATATGTAAGGGGGTGAACATTTTCTTCATTAATAAACAGTAATGTATTCTCAAGGATTACGGCTAACTACTTCATTGTTTTATTGAAAACCTAGACAAGGCACCTCTGAAGAGCTAAGCACCTGCTAGATTCATTTAATTTGAGTTTGGGTTGGATGCCAAGAATCCTGAATTCCACTTCTATTCCCATCACTAAGCAGTTGTGTGACCTTGGATGAGTTACCTCACCACCCTGAATCTTAATTTTCTTGTTCCTAAAAGACAAGGCATGTTAGATGATTTCCAAAATCTTTTGCCTGAGATCCTGCTTTCAATGAACCCAGAAGAGAGCAAACATTGTTACTCTGCTTTTCTACCTAGAAATAATATCCCCCAAACCACCACAAAAAAGAAAGAAACAACTCCAGATTCTCCAAGTTTATTTGAATAAAAAGAGCTTAGATGTAGAATTATGGTATCAACAATTCTAAATCCTGGTATTGCAGTCTCCTGGAATGACCCTAATCATCTCATTGATTTAAGTATAAATGTTGAAAAGTTATCAAACTAAAATTTAAATCTCTTTATGAAAATGATGACATATAGTAATTTAAGGAGAAGGATTTTTGCAAGATGAAATAAAACATTGGATGCTGGAACTTTTCAATGCGTTGGAATCACAGTGATTAGACAACTCCTGTAAAAGCAGAACAGTACTACAGTTATGAATATAGTCCCTGGTGACTTACTGCTTGACTCATCCAAAATCGTGCCCTTCCCACTCCAGTTAAAATGTTATCTCCCATCAAAATATGACATCTGAAAACAACATGCCAGTAACTCTAGGCCTTAGGGAACTGCAATGAATATCATTCAAATTAATTCTGACTGACATTTTGGTAAATCACCTCTTGAAGTCAGGAAGGGAACATTTTTAAAGCACTTGAGGAGTGCCAAAATAGAAAGGAGTAAAACCACATTCATCATGCAGGAGGTGAAGTGCCAGGCAAGTCTGAAGCCAAAAAAATGGCAGCCACATCATTTCAACTGAATGAGTGATGAGTCTTCATCAACAAGCGTGTATTGACTCCTGTTATGTAAATGGTATAACAGGTGATCTATATATGGAAAGAGAAATATTTATGTGTACTCATTTATATTTTAGGAAGGCAGTTCAACAATTAAAAGCAAGATTTTGGAATCAGCAAGAACCTCTTCAAACATGGGCTCTGTCACTTACCAGCTGCTGGGCTTTAAGAAAGTGAATTTCCCTAAGATTCAGTTTTCTGAACTGTAAAATACAGATGATAGAAATACATATTCATATGATTGATGGCAGGACTAAATAAAATGATGTCTGTACAGTGCTCAGCACAGCTCAGCATAAATTAATAAATTAATAAGTTAGCTGTTGTTTCTATTATATATGTTCAATTAAACCCATTACAAATAGGATTAATTATAAAATAATGACCTAGAATTCTAATTACAATTATATTTATAAATACTAACTCTTCCAGTGTGAGGAAACTAGTATTTACTTTAATGATACAGTTTATAGTAATACTATGTAAGTCACCACGCTGGATGCTTTACATACATATATATGTGTGTGTCTGTGTATATATATGTCAAGATATATATACATACATATATACATACACACATATATATGTGTGTAATTTAATTCTCTTGACACAAAGAAACTAAGGTTGAGAGAGTTTGAACAATTTGCCCAAAGGTGATACAGCTAACAGAATTAGGATTTGTCTTTAGGTCTTTCCTCAAAGCCATAAGCCTAATACTAAACTTGAATTTGGGATATCAAAACTATTACTGAGGCTGCTTCACTCTCAAATTCATTCTCTTCCTCATCCATCCTGCAGACACTGCTCTAGTGTGGAGATATCTTCATCCCTCATCACCTTAACTGTTATGATAATGACCTAACTGGGCTCATCTCCAGGATTTCCTTGCCCCAATCCATTCTTACTTCCAGCTGGAAGAATAAACTTCTTGCAGTTCAGCCTCATGTGTGCTCCTAGTCCTCAATGTTTCCCATTACTGATAGAATTAAGTACAACACATTAGACTTTCCATCGGTATTCTCAATAGCCAGGTGTTAATCCTTCCTTTCGTCCTTATTTCCCAGTTTAGTGCATTTTGAACACTCTAGTTGACCTGGATTACCCAACATTTCCTGGATAATATCCACTACCTTAGACAACCTAGACAGTGCCCTGCTCTGCTGCCTTCAACAACAACTCCCTATTCACCCTCCCCCTGCCATCCTCCCCGATCTAGCCCCATCAATACCTTATCCATACTCTGGGGTCTCTGCTCAATATTGCTTCATTAATAAAATCTTTTCTGATCTTTCATGACTCTTTGTGATCATTGCAATATTCACAGCTCTTTATTTTTGCTTCGACGGTGGTACTTTTCACCTTTTGATATATACTATCTTAGACTATTATTTTCTTGAAAGTAGAAATTGAGTATTATTTATTAAGCGTTCCAATGAACTGAATATAGTAATAATTATAGACAATACTTACATATGACTTATGTCCAGGCATTTTTCTAAGATCTCTAACACATATCAACTCAACCTAAACAACAAAAATATGAGACAGATGTGGTAGGCAACCTCTAAAACAGTCTACAATGATCCCTGCCTCTTGGTATTCACGTCTGTCTACAATCATCTTTTCTTGAGTGAGGACTGAACACAATGGCTTATGATATGGCAAAAGTAATGAGATACCACTTTAGAGGTTCAAAGAGACTGTGAGCCCAGGTGCAGTGACTCTTGCCTGTAATTCCAGCCCTTTGGGAGGCCGAGGTGGGAGGACTGTTTGAACTACTGAGTTCAAGATCAGCCTTGGCAATATAGCAAGACCCTATCTCTACAAAATTTTTTTTAAAATTAGCTGGGTGTGGTGGTGCACACCTGTAGTCCCAGCTACTGGGGAGGCTGACATGGGAGAATCGCTTGAGCCCAGGAGTTTGAGGCTGCAATCAGTTATGATTGCACCACTGGACTCCAGGCTGGGCAACAGAATGAGACCCTGTATCAAAAAAGAACAAAACAAAAACACAAAGAGACATCTTGTGCCTTCTCTTTATTTGTTTGCTTGAGGGAAGATAGCTGCCATGTTGTGAGCCATGTCAGGGAGAGAATGGAGAGGACCATGTGGCAAGGAATTTAGATAGGCTTCAGACCAACAGCCAGAGAAGACCTGAGATTGCCATTCAATCGTCCACAAAGAGCTGAATCCTGCTAAAAAGTGTGAGTTTGGAAGCAGATTCTCACTCGGTCAAGCCTTCAGCGGAAATCATGGCCCTTGTTGACACCTGAGGGCAGCCTTACAAGAGACGAGGCAACAGAGGCACCCAGCTAAGCTACACTTGGATTCCTGACTCACAGTTTTGTGGTAATTCGTTATGCAGCAATATACAATACAGCAAATTTTATTAGTATTCCTACTTTTCAGATGGGAACATTTAGGGTTATGAACCTAGTAAGTGACAGGAGCAGGATAAAAACCAGGATAGTTGAGTTCCAGAGTCCATGTCGCCCAGGCTGGAGTGCAGTGGTACGATCTTGGCTCACTGCAACCTCCACCTCTCGGGTTCAAATAAGTCTCCTCAGCCTCCTGAGTAGCTGGGAGTACAGATGTGTGCCACCACGCCTAGCTAATTTTTCTTTTTCTTTTCTTTTTTTTTTTTTTTGTATTTTTACTAGAGACGGTGTTTCACCGTGTTAGCCAGATGGTCTTGATTTCCTGACCTCGTGATCCACCCGCCTCGACCCCCTAAAGCGCTGGGATTACAGGCGCAAACCACCGGGCCCGGCCGAGCCATTACTCTTAATCACAAAGCTAGGCTGCCTCACTAATAAATCGAAGTTCTTTCCCTAAAGTGGACCATTGATTATAATATAGCTAATGATGAAGAGTTGGCTGCAAAAGGCTTTGCAGTATCCTAATTCACAATTGTACTAATAGGTTGGTTTGTGTTGATATGAGACAGGCTTGTATTAAATATATATATATATTTCAATGTGTTTATGTCTAACTTTCTAGGTAAAACTTGAGTCACTTGTGTAGCTTTTTTGAGATGTGTGTAAATATACACCAAGAAGCTCTGTCTATCTCAGTTTAAATTTAGAGCTTAAAACAGTTGGCACTAGGTATGATGAGGCAAAAAGAGGCTTTGGAATCTCACTAATCTGGATTTTTGCCTCTGCACATGACCATTTCTGCCTGTGCAATATTAGTCAGGGTGCATAACCTCTCTGAGCCACGGCTCCCATTGATGCACAATGGGAACACTAACAGTATCTATTTCACAGAGGTATAGGTTTTGATTCTGATGTAATTAAATTGCTTAAGACAGTACCTGGTTGTTTCCTCTTTAAAGTCTTGCTGAAATCCCATGTCTTTAATAAACTCTTTGTTGACTACAGAAGTCAAAAACAGCCGATTCCTCTTCTGAATTTCTCTAGCATTTATCTGTCCTATTCATGTGACATGTAATGATTACATTATCTGTTGTAAGGCTAGAAAATATCTTAAAACCTTTATAATATTCAGTAAAATTATTCATTCAAAGATTCTTAATTGGACACCTGGTACAAGACCTGTGCCTTAGTAATGAGGGAGTCCCTAGTACAGTGCTCTGAATAAAGAAAATGACCAGTAAATAGTTATTAGAATTATAAATATTTAATATTATATTATTGCACCATCATAGGAAAAAAATTATCAACTCTCTTCTGATGCATTTTGAAAATAATTGTCCTGGTACTGGAGAAGTAGACGGATGGCTGCACTGACTTCCTGAGTCTGTGTCTCAGTGCAGGGCAGGGTCTATATTGAATGCAGCAGTGGTGTCACCCTCACCTACATTCATCTCTGCAGCATATGAGGGAAGTTTGGAACTACGATTTCCATAAGCTTCTAGCCTTTAGATTTGGCCTGTGAGAGGCACTCCCACAGACTAAAGCTCATCTCCCAGTGGCAATGGCAGGCAGGAAGCTTAGATTATCTGAGGTGCGGCCTGGCTTTGACTTCTGAGGATTTCTACTAAGAATCATCCACTATGTGCTACACGCAGCTGAGGTCATGGGCTGCAGTTTCCCTGCAAACCTTGTATCACTGAATTTCCTGGCATACTTTCTGAAAGGCCTCCTGACTTCACCCTCTCAGAATTTCCAAATGTTGCATAATCCCTTAGTTCCATATTCAGTAATTACTAATTTCTAACCAAAATACTTTGATGGCTTTTGCTTTCCTGATTGAACTCAGACTGATATGCCAGGATAAGTTTTGGTGATTCAATGTAACAATAGTGTCATTCACTAAACACAAAAGTATTCCCCAATAGAGAATTCTTATTTTTCCCTGGGAGAAAGGACACTTACAGCAATTACAAAAGTTGTAAGTGCCCTTCTAATATCAGTGAATTATGTTACTATACCTACTTCTAATGAATTTATTATTTATGATTTACAGTAGTCCTGAAATTCTTACTTTTTTTGTGAATAAAAGCTATGGGAGAGTTGAATGTCATAGCAAAATATAATGATACAGATTACAATGAAAATATATATTTATCCCTAATATCACAGCCTGTGGCTCAGGCTCCAGAGCTAGATTGCATGGGTTCAATTTCTAGCTCTTTCACTTACTCAACCACTGTACCTATTTCCTCCTCTGTGAAATGAGAATTAAACCTTGCAGGGTAGTTGAATGGAATAAATGAGTTAATATATGAAAAGTGCTTAAAACAGTATCTGGCACTATAATAAACACTAAATATGTGATTACTACTATTAACCATGTATAACTGTAACCATGTATAATTATAGTAAAAATAACCTTTACTGTTAGTTTTATTATCATTATTATGATTAGTCACAACAGAAGGGAAGACGGCCAGGATCCTGAATCCCCAGATCCTCACCTAAATGCCATCTGCTGCCATCAATTCCTGATACACATTGCACAAGGGAACTCCAAGCAATTGCACATTTATAACAGTCTCTTATCCTGGCAAACTTGGCAGTACTCATCAGAGGTTTCTTTTTTATCCTCTCCCATAAGCCTAGACTAGAGCAAGAAAACCACCTCTATTCCATAGGCCTTAACTTAGAACGAAGGCTTAAAAGATATATATGCTTAACATTTATTTACCTTGTCTTATATGCCAGACAACATGCTAAATATTCTACATGCATCAAAGCCTCATGACACCTTGGAGACAGATATTATTATTACCTTCCACCTCAATTTTAAAAAAAGATATAAACCTAAGCACAGGAAAGATTGGCGTCTTGCCCAAGGGCACATAGCTGGTAACAGATAATGCTATCTACATTCAGAAGGTTGGACTCAAGAGCCCTTGCTGATAACCACCACACACATGCTCGGGTGGTTACATTGCCTGATGCCCTGATTTCCATAACTAGTGGAGAAGCATTTTTTAAAATCATTGAAATTGTTGAAATCTCTAAACTCTTCCTTTGTCCTCAGAAAATTGCGTTCTGTAACTTGGTTTGCCTATTATGCATTTTTTTTTTTACTTAAGGGGAAGAAAAGGTTATGTATTTTAAAAAAGGTGAGGAAGCCATTGGAGGATGCTATAAATTTATTCTGTCAGGCAGGCCGAGTTGTGTGACAGTCAAAGACATGACTTGATGCAGAGATGTGAAGTGTGACTTTTTTGACTGTCACACTGGATGAGATGGATGGATTTTGGAACACATCCCAGGAAGCTGAGATACTCATGTGGTCAAGTGTTGGGCTCCCTGATCAAATTTGACTTGCTGTCTCCGAAGTCGTTGGATTTTGCCAGCCCTCCAGATGCTGCATTGTATCTTTGCAAACACAGTTGGTCTGACACCATCTGCAAGACCCTGCATTGGGCCTAGCACTATGAGCCATTGTTTCCTGAGGAATTAATGGACATTCTCACATTCTACCTGTGTTAATTGAGTTACTTTCACACATGATAATGTGTTGGTTACCCAAGGCCTAGTTCTCACTTACACGCTCTGCACTAGATATGCATATAAATGGGAGAAATCCTAGAAGTTGCTGCCAAAATCCAGATAGCTTGCTATTCAGCAAATGATAACAACTAGTGTTTGATGAAATTATGTTTCCAGAAATAAATATGCAGTATTCATATTTTAAGGAGCAAACTGGTGAGAGATTACCTAGGCACATACTCTAGAAAGGATCTGATTCTGAATGAGCACTTGATTTATCCATATTTCAATTCTTTGCTGTGGTTTACACTGGGAAAATGATATTTTTCTAAGTTCTAGAGCTATTTCACTCTAACATCATCATAGAGCAAAATGAACGAAAATAAGCATGATTCTGGGCTCTCACCCAAAGGCATTTAGTTAATGAATTATCCAAGGTACTTAGTTTTTCAGGAAATTCCACTTATCTGCTGCAATAGATGCTCTCTGATCAGAAGGAAATGGGAATAATAGTTGTCCAATTAACCCCCCGGGGAAACAGTTAAAGTATGATATAGTTAAAAGAATGTGCATCTTAAGCATTTCATTTCAACTTAAAATATATGACTGTGCTTCAGTTCAGCAATAAAATAAATATTTTTCATTTCTGTGTGGACCTTTTCACTGAATATGGGCCTGTCTGCTGATTGGCATTTCCCTTCATCTTTCTTGCATAAACTACATCCATAATGCATTTTCTAGTGAGTTCCAGTTTGGGTTTCTTCAACTTATAGAGACTTACACAGAAATCTGGGAGAAGTAACCATACATGTTTTCAGAAATTTAGTTGTCACAGAAACAAAACCTTTTTTACATTAATAGTTCATGGATGTAAAATATAATTAAAATCATAAGTAATTTTGTGTGATTAAAATAACAAGTAAAAATAGTATACCTGGGTGGTTTATGCTATGGTTTAGATATAGTTTGTTTGACCCTGCCAAGTTTCATGTTGAATTGAACCCTAGTATTGGAGGTGGGACCTGGTGGACGGTGTTTGCATCATGGGTGTGGGACATTTAATCATAAATGGCCTGGTGCCATTCTCACCGGAGGGAATGAGTGAGTTCTCACTCTTCTTAGTTCCTGTGAGAACCGGTTGTTAAAAAGAACCTGGCACCTTTTCTCTCACTTGCCTCCTCATTCTGCATGCACACACTGGCTCCCCTACCCCTTCCACTATGAGTGGAAGCAGCTTGAAGCCCCACAAGAAGCAGATGCTGGCATTACGCTTCTTGTATGGCCTGCCGAACCATGAGCCAAATAAATCTTTTCTTATAAATTACCCAGGCACACAAACAGACTAAGGCAATGGGCTTGGGGACAAACACAACTAACTCTTGATAAGCATTCAATTTTTCTCATAGGAACAGAAGTGTGTGGGATCTCTAGTAAGTAGCCTACTGGCCACCCGCACTCCATGTGCTATGGTCATCTGTCAGCATATTTTATGAAAGGAACAGAAAGATATGATTAATCCAACAACTTGATTGTGTATTTCTACACACTCACTCTGACTATATGTAAACATGACCTACCATGAAGTCCTCAATTATGTAGAATTTGATTATCTGGCACTTTCCCTTACCATAATTGCATAATGGGAAAAAAATGTCTATTTGGTATTAACCTCAAAGATTCAAAACATAGTTGGAAATATAAATTTAAAAAAAGTTTTGAATTGTCCAAACTATTTACATTACACACTAGGGTAGGTTTTAGCATCTGAAAAATTGCCAGCTATCCACAATATATCTTTTATATGTCCAAGATTGTTTTATGTAGTCCAGCTGTAACGCAGCTAGAATCATATTTCTATCCTTTCTTCAGGCCTAGAGAATAAATAATATTTTCTATTTTTACTTGTTATCCTAGTAGGTTGAAGACAACAAATATATCTTTACTTTTAAAAGATGTCTAACTGTAGTATTTTCCTTTTGATTACAAAAATTGTGCGAGACACACTCTGGATATTTCAGGGAGACAAGAAGCTCACCTATCCAAATAATCCTCTCAGGTAATTTACGTGTTCACATAAGCCCATCAGAATTACAGGACATGGTCTTTTCACTAATACTTAACTCAAAATCAGATAAACCCCATGGATAGAGATGAGGAATTTAATCCATTCATAGGTATTTTCTGAGGGCTTTCCATGTGAAAGGAAGAGTGTTTGAGATATGGGAGTGTTAGCTAATGTCACACATTTCCTGAAAATCCTAGAGGCAGTCACTCTAGTTACTGTTGCCGATCTCATTGACAAAGAATGACCACATACATTTAAAACCTTCATTTGAAAACTTGAAAATGGGACCCTGAGGCTATCATTTTGAGTATTTCTCTACAGATTACAAAAGAGCTAACAGTTCCACAGTCTCCAGGAATTGTGGGAATTTTTTTTATTTGTTGGGGGATGACATGGCTATCAAAAGTTTCCCTACTTCATTCTCCATGTTTTTGTGATCAAGAAATATTTTATACAGATATTTCACATAACACCTTGATATAGAATGCAAGTTTATAAAAAATTCAGCAAAAGAGATAAGAAATTATACTTTAACATAAAATTTCTACGTGACATGCTATTTATCTGTTTAATACTTCTTGCTGTGCACAACATAAAATCAGTTTGTCATAACCTTAAAGCATTCTTTTCTGGTTCTGAAAGCTCCAGAATAAACTGCCATTCTTTGACTTTCTCGAGCATAAAATGAAAACTGATTTTTTTTCTTGGAAAAAATGAATTACCCTAGTTTGACAGAGGGTAATTAGCATACCCAATGCAAGTTAAGAGAATGGGTTGACAAGCACAAAGAAGACTAAGAAAACATGAGCACATTTTGCATGTGTTTTAATACATAAATGATTAAAAACATAACTATATATGTTAATTGCCACCAACTGCAACACAACCCTATTGGAAGACAATATTAAGTCATGGAAAACAGTACATCTTTAATTATTTGTCTATTCTATAAACAAGTTTAATTGGAATCTAAAAACAGCAAGGGACAAAAGCTCAGTTCCTCAGGGACCAACTAACTGGAAAGGGCAGATAAAAACCTTTTGTCTAATACAGATGTACCTCCAGAGCACCATCAGAGAGCACCAGGCAGCGCAGTAATCAGTAATAAGAGGTGTTCTCATTATTAAGCTTATAAAGCATAAACCAGGTCACCACAAGCTTTGAAGGTACTGATCATCAATTATTTCGCTAATTGTTTGTTCTGTTTGCATGTCTCAGGGTAAAAGGAAAAAGTCACTGAAGCGAAAAAGAGACACCAATAATTGCTACCTCAGTGACAGTTGGTTTTTAGTATCTCATTATTTATGATTTGTTTTGTTGTGCATATGTGACTTTAAGTCTACTGTATTAATGTGTACCCAAGAAGTCTACTGTCTAACACTTCTGAAAGAATTACACAAATTAATCAGCAAACCTAGGCATAGAATCTGCCCTGCAAAGTCCTGCAAGACTGTTATTACCGTGTGAGAGGGAGAGAGAGAGAGAGAGAGAGAGAGAGTGTGTGTGTGTGTGTGTGCGTGTGTATGAATTCAAGAACCTTCACTTATGGTGTTGAACTTCTTGCTGTCAAGGAAGTGCTATGTAGTCATGTTGCAGCGAAAAAATGCCAAACTTTTTCTGGCCATTGTCATTTTGTTTACAAGCACAACAAGGCATTCTGACTGTCCTCAAAAATGGATTAAACTTCTCTAAAAAGGCTGGGCACATGGCTCATGCCTGTAATCCCAGCACTTTGGGATGCTGAGGTGGGCACATCGCTGGATCTCAGAAGTTCGAGACCAGCCTGGCCAACATGGTGAAACCCCATCTCTCAAAAAAAAAAAAACAAAAACAAAAACCCACAGAAAATTAGCCAGGTGGGGTGGCGCGCGTCAGTAGTCCCAGATACTTGGAAGGCCGAGGTGGGAGGATCACTTGGGCTTGGGATATGGAGGTTGCAGTGAGCCAAGATAACACTACTGCACTTTGTCAAAAAACGAACAAACAAAAACCTCTCTGAAATAACAACAACAACAACTTTAAGATAATTATTAAGTTGAAGTTAACAGGAGTAATGAGTCTGGAACATCATGGAATTCCACAAAAGGATTTAATGTTCTCAGTTCTAGCCATAAAGATAAGAGGTACATTAGGAGGAAGACATCACTTTCTTAGAGCTGTGGAAGTCATAAGCACACAACACAGTCATTTCTGGCCATTTATAACTTACAAGGCAGCACTTCTATATTATTCTCCCTTCTATTCAGTAATGTTTCATTAACAGACTAAATATTACCTGAAACTAAAGGCTTCATTACTTATTGTTAAACTGAAAACAGAAATTCTCTAACAAAGAATGTTTTTGTTATGTTCAGAGATGAACATTTATACATTATAAAGGCTGGGGAAACTGCTAGAAGTTGGTGTTTATGTATGTCTTAAGCCAAGGAAAATACTATTTTTTCTATATCAGACTTCAAAAAAGTCAAGAAATCCTTTCTTTGAAGAGATTTTTCAAGGTCCTTTCGTACCCCGCCGACTTAACTCTGTAGAGTGCAAAAAATGATAGGACTTTGCTTTTGCAGAGTTAATTTCTTCATATCACATTGAAGAACTTAGATCCCTAGTAGAGAGTTTTAATGGTCTCTGTCTGGAAGAAATAAAAGTAAATAATTGGCCAGGTGCTCACACCTGTAATCCCAGCACTTTGGGAGGCCACAGTGGGTGGAGCATTTGAGGTCAGGAGTTTGAGACCAGCCTGACCAACACGGTGAAACCCTGTCTCTACTAAAAATACAAAACTTAGCCTGGCGTGGTGGTGGGTGCCTGTAATCCCAGCTACTCGGGAGGCTGAAGCAGGAGAATCACTTGAACCCAGGAGGTGGAGGTTGCAGTGAGCCAAGATCGCGCCACTGCACTCCAGCCTGGGTGACAGAGCAAGACTCTGTCTCAAAAAAAGAAAAAAAAAAGTAAATAATTACCACTGAAGTAAACTTCAGTCAGTTCTAGAAACTTGACAGAGCCCATGCTCTTTCTCAATGAAGTCAACTTTTCCTGAACAAACTGTGCAGACAGAATTAAACTGATATGACAACATTTCTTGTTCCAAGGAAGGTAAAGCCCAATTCTCTTTCTAATATGAGAAAAACGAGGTTATTGAAAGATACCTGGTTTCTTTGCAAAATTAACATGGGGAAGAATTATTTAAGTACTTTATAGCAGAATATATTTCAGGTAACTGCACCTGTACTGTGGAAAATTACTCTTCAATTATGCAAAGTAATTAGGGTTGTTGTTCAACTGTTATGAAAAACCTGCAGTGTGCTAGAAGGTGCATGCAACTCATATAAAGATTCCGTCATTGGAAGTAGGTGAGGGAATATGATTTGACATAGAAAGCAAAAGAAAAAAGAAACCTGCTAGGGAAGAGGTCTTTGTAAAATACTTACTGACACACACTGAGAAACTATTTAAAACGTATCTGCTGATCACTTACAATTTACCTAGCATGCTAATAAGATTAATGAGATTTTCATGTCATTAAAATTCCCTTTTTAAAGATCCCTTTTTGAAGAATGAACTATGCTAAGTGGTAATATATAATTACGAATGGTCAATATGTTACTTTAAATCTGAGTTTTTGAACTCTGTCTAGACTGATTTTAAAATTTATTTTTATGAGACAAAAGTAAAAGACTTATGACATGTCCTGATCATACAATAAGTAGAGGAAATATTATTGCCTTAGTAATTTTTAGGTATTTCTTAGTGGCAAACTCTTTATTCCCAAGGCTGAAGTTTTTAAATGATTTCATTGACAATGAATAAAAAACTCAAGAAGAAATAACCTTCATTTCACTTCAGCTGTCTTCCACATGCCTGCTCAGTGAGATGAATCAAGGCTCTTGAAACATTTGTTTTTGGTACACATAGTAACTCTCCTTGACGGTATAGATGGCATTGAAACTGTAATCATGACCACGACTTAAGTATGATTAAGGTAATCAGACTACAACATCCATATTCCATCAAATCTGTGAGAGGAGATTTCATTCTAGGGTGTTCCCTTTGTCTTCTTCCCTTTTGTAATTCTATCATTGTCCATATTTCTATCACCATGATTGTAATCTCCGACCTCAACTATAATAAAATCAAGCAACTGCTTGATAACTGCTGTAACAGAAATTGAACTGAGCATAATTGAAGTTTGGTTTAGTACTTGTTAGTTTAAAAAGTAAAATCATCAAATCATAACTATCTATTAATACCAATTGATAGTCTTGGCTCCATGAACTCCAGCATCTCTCTTTCACTTACACTCCTCTCAGATGAATTGTAAGCTAAGTATTTGTTTCTAAGACTATCCTTTTACATTTCTCTCAGCCCTTCATAATAACAGTGACACGGAGCACCACAAGCCTCCTGTTGAAAGTCGTAGTTTCAGTTAATTGTTGATACAAATGTGAAACCCACGTTGCATGCTTTATCTTATTTTAAGGCTCATAACTGAGTTGTCCATGTTTTCTGCCTTCATTTTCTAGCCTTTCAGTGAGATAGGAAGCATGCTTTAAAAACATCACCTCCCTCAGGACTGATTGTGCCTTAGAACTTCCACTGAAGTCAATAGGTGCTTTGTGTACACTCAGACTGGACTCATAATGAGCAGAGTTGATGAGAATCCAGCTTTCCAAGGATGACTAGTGCTGAGTCTTCAAGGTCATTCATCATTTTCATCTGAGAAGGGAGACCCTTTATTTGCTCTCTCTTCTCAAATAGGTACACAATTAAAGGAGGAATTATTCCTCCCAGTGGCAATCACTTTATTAACAAAGGGCACGTTGAGCCCCCATCTCCTCTCATTGCCAGATGGTCTGTGTGCCCAAGCAACTGAAGGCAGCCTCAATGAATATCTTACTTTTTTTCCTCAGAACTGCTGGCTCCATTACTTCTCTGCTGGCAAAAAGTGAAAGAAAATCCTCCTTGTAGGTTTACACTGCATTATTTAATTTTTTCTGTAAACTACGAGTCAACAAAAACAAATGTGGCACCTTTTAGGTTGCCTATCCAATAATTAGATTCAAATTACCATTTTTTTAAGTTCTAAAAATCTGATATTATGAGCCCATATTTAGAATCGTCTGCTGGACAAAGTTGCAATTATGATAAAATAGAGAAAAAGCTTTTATCCTAAATAGCATGCATCTTATCAACTTTCATCAAACATATCCAGATAGCACAATGCTCATAGTAATTTGAAAATGCACTTAGTAATAGATTTCTGGACTTCTGACAAAGTCATTAAACCTAACACTCTTGAAATTTTCACAGTGCACTGACATGATTTAACTGAGAGATGCTCTTGATCATATTTGTAAATAAAGACCTCCTGCCCCCAAAAGCATACCATTCTTTTTCTAGGCATCAGTATGTAAAGGAGAAGGAAAGTATCTTAAGAGGAAGATGGTTTTGGATAAAATAAACAAAAGATGCTGTCTATGCTAGAAGGATAGCATAAGCTCTGCTGCAGTAATAAACAACTCCCCAAATCTCAGGGACATAATACAATAAAAGTTTGTATTTATTGTGTGTTGCACTGCTCTCCTGTGAGGCTGTTCTTCAAATGGTGACTGAGAGATCTCAGCAGCCTCCATCTTATAGCTATGCCATCTGAAACTCTTGGCCTCCAACAGTACCATAGGAAGGAAAGAGAGAGGTGGAAGAGGTATAGCAGCTCTTAACTGACCAGCAGTGACATGTATATCTTCCACCCAGTATCCATTGGCTACAACTAGTCACATGCCCCCAACCTCATAGAAGGTCTGGAGAATGTAGGTGGCCACAAAATATTTGGTGACTACAAACTCACGCTGCTACATTTTTTATATAGCAAAGAAATTATCTAAAATTAGGATAAACACATAGTGGCACTGATGCCAACATACTCCAACATACAATGCATTGTTCTAGGACTAGGGTTTGCTGTGATGAAAAACAACAACAAAAAATCAGACAAAAACAAGACCAAACAATCAACAGAAGCCCCTAGTGACAGTCCTCACCTCATGGAGTTTCCTAGCCAAGTGGAGAGGCCTTTAGTGTGGCGAAGTCTCATACTTTACACCTGTACTATAAGGATATAATATTATCTCCTGGCAGCATTATATTGAGGAATAAAGAAAGATGTTGTGAGAATTAAATGAGACAACATATGTTAAAGTTAAACATCTAACAAATTTCCTCACACATTTTAGGTGCTTAATAAATGTGATTTCTCTCCTCCAGTAGAGACCTATATAAATAGTATTTATAGCTAATATTACTTTTGGTGAGAGGAATTACAAGGTAGTAATTAAAAGACTAGATTCTATTAATTTGAGCAGCAGCAATTGAAAAAAAATTAAAAATAAAAGAATGGCTCTAGAGTCCAACAGTCCTGATTTAACATGAGCAGATCACTTAATCTCTGTGACTTTCTATGGCCCCCCTCAATGAAAACTACACAGCATGATCACCTTAACTTATTCTTAAGATTTGTGACCGATAGAAACCAGAGATGGAAAAAATTTAAGGACATCAAGAAGCGTAGTTCAGAGAATCAGCAGCAAGTCAACATCGTGGCCAGTCCTATTTTGTCCTTGTACCTCAGTACTGTGAATTGCAGTGGTTCCTTCAACCCTTCCTGCCCCAGTCTTGTTTGGTCCAAATAAGCCTCAACTTTGACCCAGATAATGCCTGCTCTTTTTTAAGCCTAAGACCCAGAAGCATACTTAATGGCTATGTCAGAGGCATTTGAACCAGAGCAACTCTATCTTTAATAGGGACTTTAAAATGAAGCTGAGACCTACTCAGCTGCATTCCCAGGAGGTTAGCATTCTCAGTCACAGGATGACATAGGAGGTCAGCACAAGATACAGGTCGTAGAGAACTTGCTGATAAAACAGGTTGCAGTAAAGAAGCGTGCTAAAACCCACCAAAACCAAGATGGCAATGAAAGTGACCTTTGGTTGTCCGCACTGCTCATTATATACTAATTATAATTCACTAGCATACTAAAAAACTCCTACCAGTGCCATGACAGTTTACAGATACTATGGCAATGTTAGAAAATTACTCTATATGGTCTAAAAAGAGGAGGAACCCTCAGTTCTGGGAATTGCCCGCCCCTTTCCCAGAAAACTCATGAATAATCCACCCTTGTTTAGCATATCATCAAGAAATAACCATATAAATGGCCAGCCAGCAGCTCATGCTGCTATTCTGCCTATTGAGTAGCCATCTTTTATTCCTTTGCTTTCTTAATAAACTTGTTTTCACTTTGCACTGTGGACTCACCCCAAATTCTTTCTTGTGTGAGATCCAAGAACCCTCTCTTGAGATCTGGATTGGGACTCCTTTCTGGTAACATCTACACCTGTGATCTTCAGCTCCCAAAAGGCAGTTCCTAGAAGTACCTTCATATAGTGTTAGTATGCTCAATTGGTCCCATGCGCTCCAAAACATAAGAGTGAGTTTCCAGAAACAGAAGAGAATATATTTATAGATAAGATCTAATTCTATTTGAAGAAAAGGGAAGATTCTGAGAGACAGTCTTGGCCTTGGCCTGGTTAAATTTAAGATGCAAACTATATATAAAAAGATAAGATGAACTATAAGAGGCAGAAAATTTGGCAGAGGACTTTAATTTTAACTGTCATTGTAAAAAGCAAAAATTAATGACACCGACAGGTGAAATAATCATGTTTGCATTTCTGTAGTTTGTATTTTTCCCTATACAACTTTAAGGAAAAGAAAAATGGAACCTAGTTATATCTGTGTGCTATTGTGTTTAGAGATAGTGGGATGCCTTGTGGCTTATCCTGTATAGTTTATTTTCAGTTTTCACTTTTGCTATTATTTAAATTTTCATGTCTTATTGTCCTAACTGGATTATATATTTACTTACAGATGGAAAGAGTTCTCATACTTCCCAGCAGGGTGATTAAGAGAATGGACTTTGTCAACAGACAGATTTGGGTTTGAATCCAAACTCTCCATGAAATATGTAACCTTAGGCAAATTTCTTAACTGCCCCAAGTCTTTGAAGAAGAAGAATACTATGTACAGGGTTGAATAGTGTCCCCCAAAGACTCATGTCCCGCCCAGACCTCAGAATGTGCCCTCATTTGAAAACAGGGTTGTCGTAGATCTATTATTAAGAAAAGGTAATATTGGAGTAGGATGGGCCCTTAATCCAATATGACTAGTGTCCTTACAAGAAGAGTAGAACACCATGTGAAGAAACAGAGAGGGACAATAGCCATGTGACAACAGAGACAGAGACTGGAGTTAAGCAGCTGCAAGCCAAGGCCTGCCAAGGATTGTTGGAAACCACCGGAAGTTAGGAGAGTGGCATGGAACCAATTATCTCTCTCAGGCCCCCAAAAGGAACAAACACTCACATCACCTTGATTTTGGACTTCTGACCTCAACTGTGAGGTCAACATTTTTGTTGTTTTAAGCCACTAAATTTGTTATAATTTATTATGCCAGCCCTAGGAAAGTAATACAACTTACTAATAACACATTATAAAGTTCAATAGAAACAGTGTGTGTGGAGCACATACCATGAAGCCTAGCATGCAGTAGTCACACAGTATTAGCTTTTTTTTTTTTTTTTTTTTGACAGTCTTGCTCTGTTGCCCAGGCTGGAGTGCAGTGGCATGATCTCAGCTCACTGCAACCTCCACCTCCCAAGTTCAAGAGATTCTCCTGCCTCAGCCTCCTGAGTAGCTGGGACTACAGGCATGCGCCACCACACCTGGCTAATTTTTGTATTTTTAGTAGAGACTGGGTTTCACCATGTTGGCCAGGCTGGTCTGGAACTCCTGACCTCAGGTGATCCACCTGCCTCAGCCTCCCAAAATGCTGGGATTACAGGCGTGAGCCACCGCGCCCAGCCAAGTATTAGCTCTAACTTACCTATTAAGGCCAGGCGTGGTGACACCTGTAATCCCAGCACTTTGGGAGGCTTAGGTGGGTGGATCACTTGAGACCAGTTCAAGACCAGCCTGGCCAACATGGCAAAACCCCATCTCTACTAAAAATACAAAAAAAAAAAAAAGAAGAAGAAGAAGAAGAAGAAGAAAAAATAGCCAGGCATGGTGGTGGGTGCCTGTAATCCCAGCTATTTGGAAGGCTGTGGTAGGAGAACCACTTAAACCCAGGAGGCAGAGGTTGCAGTGAACCTCCGCCTCCCGGATTCAAGTGGTTCTCCTGCCACAGGAGATTGCGCCACCACACTCCAGCCCAGGCAAAAAAGAAAAGAAAAGAAAAATCACCAAAAACTTGCTTATTAAGAGAATGAGAGTCAATATACCAAAAAACTGTCCTCTTTATTCAGAATTTCACTAGAGAATAAGGCGATTGGAATCCTCCCTCTCTAATTTCTAAGAGTAGAATAAATCATGTAATTATAAGTAAACATTAAATGCTGTTGGTTGGAGTTTTTGGGTGTTTGGTGGTTGGAGTTTTTGGGTGTTCGATGCTGGCCATTTTAAGTAATGAGGCAAAAATGAGCTGACTGAACTAATTAAAGAAAAATAAATTATATCTATAGTTATTGAATCTGAGGGTTGCACAGCTGGGAAAACACAGGGCATAGAAAATATTGAGGCAGGAAGTATATAACCATAGATCAGTTGCTGGAGAAGCAAAGAAAGAGAAATCAACTCTGAGCAGTTAAATGAGAGAAGAAAAATTCCTGATAGCAGACCAAAGCAAGCAAACAAACCAGGAGGAAGAGTACAGACTTCAGCAAACAAAGGGACTTTTGGGCTAGATTTTATTTTTCCTACTGCCACTTTTTAAAAATAGAATGCTTATTCATTTTTTTCTCCAAAATCTTATTTTCAAGAGTAAAGAATTTTTGAAAATACAAAAGAGCACAAAAAATAAAAAGCACTCATAATATTCTGAGACAGAACCTATTTAAAATCCAATAAATTAAGTTCCCTGAAAACAGGAGTCCTGTCTGTCTTGTTCGCTGAATTCCCTCCTCTGTGCCTGCCAGGCAAGGGGTATGCAATAAATATTCATTATTTGATAAAATGAGCTTGTTTAAGTATATTTCCCTCTTGACTTTCTTCAAATGTATATCTTTTGGGATTATGCTGTATCTGTCATTCCACTTGAGAACTGAAGTTCTAGCTTTCTAGTTTCAGCATTTCCTATCTCACAAGTATCAATCAGGGCAGCCACTGTGCACTGGGAAAGTTATTGCAACAGTATTTTGATGGACACAAATAGCAAATGTGGGTTCTAGTTTTGTTCTATATTCCAAAATCTTAGAAAATATAAGGGCAATGATTTTCATAAAATGTTGCAGGTGTTTCTCATGAGAATAAACTCAAGAAACAAAATTACTTCTGTAATTTATTGTTATTATATTTTAAAAATAGAAGAAAGAAAATTTTAAATTAAACTAAAATTGATCAAGTTCTATCACCTAGAGAAAAGCACTATTTTACTTTCACCTTCTTCCACTTGAGAATAAATACAGATATTCGTGTGTTTTTTTTTCAATAAAAAAGTGATTACACATTACATATTATTCTATAACTTGAATACTTTATTTTAAAAAAATATGTTGGCTAGGCATGGTGGCTCACACCTATAAATCCCAGCACTTTGGAAGGCTAAGGTGGGTGGATCACTTGAACTTAGGAGTTCAAGACCAGGTTGGACAACATAGTGAAATTCTGTCTCTACAAAAAATTACCTAGGCATGGCACCACATGCCTGTAGTCCCAGCTACTTGGGAGACTGAGGTGGGAGGATCACCTGAGCTCAGGGAAGTTGAGGCTGCAGTGAGCCATGATTGTGCCACTGTACTCCAGCCCAAGGAACAGAGAGACCCTGTCTGAAGAAAAAACTATATTTTATTTAACATATATTTAATATATATTCTCTATTTATATAGATGAATAGAGAGAAAGAGAGAGAGAGAACATACTTCCATACTTCCATGGCAAAATTAGAGATCTAATATTAATGATAGTATGAGATTCTATAAAATAGCTGTAGCATAATTTATTTAAACTGCCCCATGTTGCTATATATACAGAGCATTTCTATTATTTAGATATTACAAACAATGCTGTGATAAATATCATTATGCATACATCTTTCTGCACCTGTCCAATTATTTCCTTAGGTTACTGTCCAAGAAGCAGAACTGTTGTGTCAAATGAATTAAGAATTTTTGATACTACTGCAAAATTGTACCCAGAAAGACAGTATCAGGGAGACCTTATCAAGATGGCTGACTAAAGGTGTCCAGCACTCACCTTCTCTATGAGAAAAAAGATGAAAAGAACAAAAAACCACAAGTTGAATACAACGTCTAAGAGAGAACAATGGAATTCAACAAAGAAGCAACAAAGACCCTCAGAGGCAGAAAAACTTGAAATGGCAACATAGAGAGGTAAGTGAAGCAGCCAAATGGGATCAGTTCCAAGTCAAGAGGGGCTTCCTATCAGAGGGCAAAGCTTAAGTGGGAGATTCCCCAGTAGTCCACATTCGCAGAACATATATCTTTAATCCTGACTACAGAGAGCCCCTCATCCCTCACAGGCTCCGAGTCTACTACAAGGAGCTGTGTAGAGTCCATGCAACTGCATTGTCCCTGAGAGAGAATCCACATTGGATGCTCCACAGCCCCCAGGAACTAGGCTGATTTAGCACGGCACCATATTGAGAACAGAACCACTGCCAGACTAAACCTTTCCCTGGGACCCAACAAATCCTACATCTTCATAATCCTAGAGTCCCCAAAACACCCTCTACATCCACCAAAAGGGCTGTAGCACTGTGACACCACCTGGACCCAGGAGTGCAGCTGCATCCCCAGCACCTGGGCCCACACAGTAGACTATATCCTGGAAATGTGGTTCCCTACATCAAGGAGGCTCTCCCGGACATAGGGGAATGAAGTACACAGTCCTTAGAACCTGAAAATTATTAGCTTAGGGCCACTACTGCCAAGAGCAACTCTTCCCAACTCCAGTGGTAGGGCTGCCATATGACCACTACCCAGAGGACTAAGGACCAGTCGACCCAAGGTCTGCCATTGCCATCACTGGTGGCTCCACCCCCTCCAATGGCAGGACCACCACATACCCAAGCACAGTCCTCAGGGACCTGAGGACTTGCCTGTGCAGTGTTCTCATCTCCAGCAAAACCACTCCACAGCCTCAACAAACAATTGAAGTATAAGCCCCTGCAGAACTCACAGACACTGCTGACATTGATTACAGGTGAAGAAATCATAGGGAGACTATACTACTGTACCCACCCAGAACCAAAGTCAAAGCACCCTACACGACTGACACTGTAGATACATCTACAGTAAACGCTTTCCTTTTGAAAGCTACTACACACAATTGAAAGAAATGACTGTTACACCAGAAATGCAGATATCAACATAGGGACACAAGAAACATAAAAAGCAAGAAATATAATTCTCTAATAACAGACTCCAAGAAAAAGAAATCTATGAAATGCCTGAAAAAGAATTCAAAATAATGATATAAAAGAAATTCAGTGAGATTCAAGAAAACACAGATATATAATACAAAGAAATTAGAGAAACAATTCATTATCTTAATGAGAAATTCAACAAAGAAATAGATATCATATAAAAGAATCAAACAGAAATTTTGGAACTGAAGAATTTAATGAATGAAATGAAAGTATAATGAAGAGCTTCAACAATAGAACAGAATAAACAGAAGAAAGAATTTCCAAACTTGAAGATAGATCTTTAAGAGTAACCCAATCAGACAAAATTTAAAAAGAAAAGAAACTAATAAAAAGAAGAGAATAAAATAAAAATAATGAAAAAAGTCTATATGATATACGGTATTCCATTAAGCAAAAGAGTATTTGCATTTTCAGAGTTCCAGAAAAGAAAGAGATAGGGAAAAGCATAGAAAACGTATTTTATAAAATAATTGCTAAAAATCCCAAGTCTTAGAATATACATAGACATCATGATCTAGGAACCTCAAAAATTCCCAAATAGATTCAACCTAAAATGACTCTCTCTGAGATACATTATAATTAAACTGTCAAAAGTCAAAGGCAAAGAGAGAATTGTAAGAACAGCAAACATGAGAGAAAAGTGTTAAGTCACATCAGTTCACAAGAATCTCCTCAGACTAATATCTGATTTCTCAGCAGAAATATTACAGACAAGGAGAGAATGAGATTATATATTCAAAGTGCTGAAAGGAAAAGCAAACCTGACAGCCAAGAATACCATATCCAGCAAAGCTATGACTTTGAAATGAAGGAGAAATAAATTCATTCCCAGAGAAGCAAAAACTGAGGGAAATCATAACCACTAGACTGACCCTACAAGAAATGCATAAAAGAGTCCTTCATCTGTAATCAAAAGAGCAATATCTACCATTATGAAAACACATGAAATTATAAAACTCCCTGGCAGAACATTTCTTCAAAATATTCTGAGTGAAGCAAAATAAACAAAAACAAAAATAAAAAGAAACCTCATTGCTAGAACAGATACACAAATGAGAAAGAGAAAAGGGTAAAATATTAATATTATTACGACAGGAAACCACCAAATTGCAAAGATAAACAATAAGAAAGAAAGGAACAAATAATATATAAATTAATCAGAAAACACTAGAATGACAAGAGTATGTCCTCATCTATCAGTAACAACTTTAAATGTGAATAGTTTATATTTCCCAATTAAAAGATATAGACTGGCTGAGTGGATTTCAAAAACCAACAACTAAGTACATGCTGCCTGCAAGAAATTCACCTTGCCTATAAAGACACATAGATTGAAAGTTAAGGGATGAAAAAGACAGTCCAAGCAAACAGAAACCCAAAGTGTGTAGGAATAGCTATACTTGTATCAGACAAAATATACGTTAAGTCAAAAAACATAAAAAGAGACCAAAAAGTTATTATGTAATCATAACATATCAGTTCACTAAAAAGATGTAACACTTGTACATATAAATGTGTGTACGCATTCAACACCAGAGCACCTAGATATATAAAGCCAATAACAGAGCTAAAGAGATTTACTCCGATACTATTACAGCTGGGGACTTTGACACCCAACTTTTGGCATTACACAAATCATCTAGAAAGAAAATTAGCAAAGAAACGTCAGACTTAATCTGCAAATAGGCCAAATAGACCTAACAAACATTTATAGGATATTTCATCCAACTGCCACAGGACATGCATTGTTCTCATCAGCATATGGAAAATTCTCCAGGATAGACCATCTACGATGCCACAAAACAAGTCTCAGCAAGTTTTTTAAAAAATCAAAATCTTATCAAATGTCTTTTCAGACTATAATGGAATAAAACTATATATCAGTAACAAGAAAAATTTTGAAAACTGTACAAATACATGAAAATTAAACAACATTCTCCTGAATAACCAATGAGTCTATGAAGAAATTAAGAAGGAAATCAAAAAAATTATTGAAACAATGAAAATTGAAACACAACTTATCAAAACCCCATGAAATCTAGTCAAAACAGTGCCGAGGGAAATTTTTGGCAATAAATGCCTGCACCAAAAAAAAGTGGAAAGTTTTAAAATAAACAACCTAATGACACAGCTCAAAGAATTAGAAAAGAAAGAACAAACCAAACCCAAAGTTAGTAGACGGAAAAATAAAATGCTAAAGATTGGAGCAGAACTAAATAAAATGGAGACTAAAAAGACCGAAAAACTTGAGTTTTTTAAAAAGACAAACAAAATCAACAAACCATGCTTTAGACTAAGGGAAAATAAAGAGAGAGAAGCCCTGTATAAATAAAATCAGAAACAAAAAGAGACATTGCAACTGATACAACAGAAACACAAAGGATCACTGGAGACTATTAGGAACAATTATATGCCAAGAAAGTGGAAAACCTACAAGAAATGGATACATTCCTGGACTCATATTACCTAACAAGATTGAACCAAGAAGAAAGAGAAAACCTGAGCAAACCAATAAGAAGTAATGAAATTGTCATTAACAAAAAGTCTTCCAACAAAGAAAATCCCAGGACCAGGTGGCTTTACTGTGGAATTCTACCAAGCTTTATAAATTAACTAACAACAATTCTTCTCAAATGATTTCAAAAAAAAAATTGAAGAGGAGAGAATTCTTTGTAATTCATTCTACAAGGCCAGCATTATTCTGATACCAAAACCAGACATGGACACAACAAAAAAAGAAAACTAAAGGCCAATAATCCTGATGAACATATATGCAAAAATCCTTAACAAAATACTAGCAAACCAAATTCAACAGCACATCAAAAAGATAATACACCATGATCAAATGGGATTTATTCCAGGGATGCAAGGATGCTTCATCATACACAAATCAATAAATGTGATACATTACATCAATAGAATGAAGGACAAAAACCATAAGATCATCTCAATAGATGCAGAAAAAGTATGTGATAAATTAAACATTGCTTCGTGATTAAAAACTCTCATTAAAATAGGTATAGAAAAAAATTACCTCAACAAAACAAAAAACATATCTGACAAGTCCACAGCTGACATCATACTGAATGGGAAAAGCTTTTCCTCTAAGAACTGGAACAAGACAAGGATGCCCACTTTCAGTACTCTTACTCAACATAATACTGGAAGTTCTAGCCAGAGCAATTAGGCAAGAGCAAAAAAACAGCATCCAAATTGGAAAAGAAGAGGTCAATTTTTCCCTGTTTACAGATGACATCATCTTATATATATAAAAACTTAAAGATGCCACCAAAAAATCCTCAGAACTGATACATTCTTTACAGTTGCAAGATACAATATCACAGTATAAAATTTAGTATTGTTTCTATACAGCAGCAGCAAACTGGCTGAAAAATAAACCAGGAAAGAAATATCATTTAGTACAACTTTGACATGGTTAAATTTAGGAATAAATCATAGAAGTAAAAGAGCTCTATAGTGAAAACTACAAAACACTGATGAAATAAATGAAAGATAACACACAAATAAAATGGAAAGAGATCACAAGCTCATGAATTGGAAAAATTAATAGTTAAAATGACCATACTACCTAAAGCAATCAATGGATTTAATGTATTCACTATCAAAATACCAATCACATTCTTCACAGAAATAGAAAAAAATTCCTACAATTCATATGGAAACACCAAGAGACCCTGAGAAGCCAAAGCAATACTGAGCAAAAAGAGCAAAGCTGGGGGCATCACACTACTTAACTTGAAAATATACTACAAAGCTACAGCAACCAAAATACCATGGTATTGGTATAAAAACAGAAAAACAGACCAAAGAAACAGAAGAGAGAACCCAGAAATAAATCTGTATATTTATATTCAACTGATTTTTGGCAAAGATGCCAAGAACATACATTAGGGAAAGGACACACTCTTCAATAAATGGTGCTGGAGAAACTAAATATCTCTATGCAGGAGAAAAAAACTGGACCACTATACCTCACCATACATAAAGTCAACTCAAAATGGATTAAAGACTTAAATGTAAGACCCAAAACTATAAAAAGCTAGAAGAAAACACAGGAGAATGCATCAGGACATCAGCCTAGGCAAAGATTTCATGGGTAAGACTTCAAAAGCACACACAACAAAACCAAAACTAGACAAATGAGATTACATCAAACTACAAAGCTTCTGCACAGCAAAAAATCAATCAATAGACTAAAGAGACAACCTGTAGAATGGGAGAAAATATTTTCAAACTATACATCTGACAAAAGCTGTAGAATATACAAGAAACTGCACTCAACAGCAAATAAACTAATAATCTCATTTTAAAATAGGCAACTAGCAGATGGTGATGAAGGTTATCTCTAGCTGCCCTCATTGCTCATTAGCGTAAGACACTCTCACCAGCACCATGACAGTTTACAAATGCCATGGCAGACTCAGAAGTCACCACTCCTTTCGTAGAAAGTTCTAAATAACTCACCCCTTAATTTGCATGTAACTGAAAGTTTGTATGTTGCCAAGAGTCCATAGGTGCCCAGTTTAGGCACACTGTCTATGAGTTAGCCCTGCTCCACGAGGAGCAGTACTGTTCAATAAAAGATTGCTGTCTAAAACCACTGGCTCACCTTTGAATTCTTTCCTGGGCAAAGCCAAGAATCCTTCCAAGGTATGCTCCAGTTTTGAGGCTTGCTTGTCCTGAATCAATTGCAAAACCAGATGTTGTTATAAAAGAAGAAAATGACAGACCATTATCCCTCATGAACATAGATGCAAAAGTCCTTCAAATATTAGCAAATCAAATCTAACTATACTAAAAAAAGAGTAATACATTGTAACCAAGTAGAATTTATTTCAGAAATTCAAGACTGATTTAACAATCAAAATCAATCAATGTAATTAATAAAATTAACAGACTAAAAAAACTCAAATGATCCTCTCAATAGAAGCACAAAAAGCCTATGACAAAATCCAACATCCACTCATGACAAAAACTCTCAGCAAACTAGGTATCAATAGAAATTGCATCCACCTGATAAGAGCATACACATAAAAAGCTTCAGCTAACTTTGTATTTCATGGTGAAAAACTGACTGTTTTCTTCCTAAAATAAGGCATGAGACAGAAATGTCTGCTCATATGATTTCTAATAGACATGGTCTTGAAGTTCCTAAACAATGCAATGAGAGATTAAATATAGACCGGAAAGGTATAAATAAAACCATATTTATTTTCAGACAGCATTACCATTATTGTCTATGTAGAAAGGCCTAAGAAATCTGTCCCGAAAGTAACAACGAATAGTAAATTTAAAGGAATCCAAGATGCAAGATGAACACAGAAAAATTAATTGTATTTCCATATAACAACAAAATGCAATTGGAAATTAAAATTAAATCAATCTAAAAAAATGTATAATGCCACCAAAAATATAAAATTGTTAGAGATATATTTCACTAAATATGTACAAGACCTACACACTGAAAAGTAGAAAACATTGATGAGAGAAATTAAAGAGACCTAAATATATGGAGAGATACACTGTTGCCAAGATATTATTTCTTCACAAATTGATCTATGGATTTAATCTAAGTCTAATAAAAATCCCTGTGGGTTTTTTTATTGGGCTGATTCTAAAATATATGTGGAAATGCAAAGGACTTAGAATACTTAAAATAATTTTGATAATGATAACATAGTTGGAGAACTTACATAAAATGAAACCACAGTGAGATACCACCACATATCTATTATAATACATAAAATTAAAAATAGAAAAAAATTTTAAAACCCCAAATAATCATACCAAGTGCTAGCATGGATGTAGAGCATCTGGAACTCTAACATATGCTAAAAAGTTTCACTTTGGAAAACAGCCTGACAATGTCTTCAAAAGTTAAACATATATTTACACTATGACCTTTCTATTCAACTCCAACATTTTTTTTAAAATTTTTTTTTTTTAAACAGAGTCTGTCGCCCAGGCTGGAGTGCAGTGGTACCATGTTGGGTCACTGCAACCTCCACCACCCAGGTTCACACGATTCTTCTGCCTCAGGCTCCCAAGTAACTGGGATAACAGGCACTCGCCACCATGCCTGGCTAATTTTTGTATTTTTAGTAGAGACAGGGTTTTGCCATGGTTGCCAGGCTGGTCTCGAACTCCTGACCTCAAGCGATCCACCTGCCTCAGTCTCCCAAAGTTCTGGTATTACAGGTGTGAGCCACCACACCCAGCCCAACTCTAACATATTTACCCAGGAAATGAAAACATATATCCACATAAAGATTTGTACACTAACATTCAAAGCAGCTTTATATAGCTACCCCCCCAAAAAAAATTAAAAACTCTAAAAACCCTGAAATGGCCATCGTCAGGTGGTAAACAAATTGTATTATAGCCATACCACAGAAGTAAAAAAGTAAAAACTATTCATACACCCAACATGGATGAATCTTAAAATAATTATACTGAGTGGCAGGAGCAAGACAATACACAACTACCTATTTTTTTATTATATTTATAAAAAATTCCAGAAAATGTTACCTAATTTATGGTGACAGAAAGCAGATCACTAATTGCCTGGGGAGAGGGGAGAGAAGGAGAGATGGATCAATTACAAAGGGGCTCAAGGAAACTCTTGGGGGTGATAGATATGTTCATTATCTTGGTATGGCAATGGTTTCACAGGTATGACAGGTATGTCATAACTCATCAAGTTGTATACTTTAAATATGTGCAGTATTGTACATCAATTACATTTTAACAATGCTGTAAAAATAAGTATGAAAGTATCCTTTTCTACATATTTATATCAGTTAATATACATCCTCTTAAGTTTCTGACAATTTTATAAGTACAAAATGGCACCTTACTTTTAAAATTTCTTTGATAACAATTTCAGATATTTTTTGCATATTTTACTTCCACTATTTTTTTCACTACATGTTACCTCTCATATAAATTAAATGTTCTATGGTCACTGACAAGCGTTTTAAAACTACCTCCTTGAGATAATAAAAAAAAAAAAAGTCCTAGCCATGTAAAGGTTCATAATTTTTTTTCATAATAGACTTTTAGTCTCATATCCTGTAAGTTCAATTAATTTTTGAAGATGCCATAACTATGTCTTACTGTGTTTTGTTTAGGGGTGTGTGTGCATCATTTCCTCATCTAGCTTAAGTTGATTACGCAATAGCCTCACAGACTCTTAGTAGACCCATGTGAAGAAAAATAACTTTTGCCTTTCACAACATTGAGAATATCCAAGGGGATTTGCTCATAAATGTTCATATGTTAAGTTTAATCTCAGTAAACTAACTGCCATGAAGGTTCATAACCAAGCTTGTATTTCATAATTGTCATAAATTAAAACGAAAAATTATCTCCAGTATCAAATTTTCCCCAGACTTGTCCAACAATTCCTAATTGGAGCAATAGAATCTTGATACTATATTTTCTAGGTAATGATACAAATATGCAGCCAGTCAGTAGAGAAGTTGAAAGGACAAGCATGTAGATGATAAACAGTTGGCAGTTATCTATTGCATACTTCTTTTTAAAAGAATAGTGTTAAGTTTAACACTTATTTCTAAGGTAAAATGTCCTAAAAGACTAAAGTAAAGGAGAAAAGTGCTGAAAGGTTAGCGTAGTAGAAAATTTGCCTAAATATTTTCATTATTATTATTAGTTGCAGATCGTCTCTGCGGTGTGAATCACATTTCTCCTTTCTTAGAGGCCATCAAGTAATGTGTCTTTCTGGTGCTGTACCTGATGTCCACATGCATTTTGTTTAATAACCTATTTCAAAGGATATTTAATAACTCTTAAATGAGCACAATTGTCATATAAGTATATTTGGGCAACTTTCTGAGAGTGACTAGCTTTTCTAGGAAGTTACATCTGTCATAAAAATTATTACTAATGACAGTAATAGCTACTTTTTAATTGAACATCTACTAAATGCCAGGCACTATGCTAGGTACTCCGTCTTCCCTAACTTCTCACAGTACCTAGTATTGTCTGCACTTTACAAATTAAGAAAGCGAGGCTTTCTCTGCTCACAGCATATCATTTCCATGGCCTGAAGTTTAGGGTACTGTTTGCTGCACCATGTTTATGCTAAGAATTTGGTCAGATCTCTCTTGAGCTACTTAATTTCAAGGCATTATTCCTTTTGTTCCTCTTGAAGTATATAAAGTGTTTGGTTTGCTGAGTGAATTACCACGGACAGAGTGAGGCAGAAAGCTGCCTTTATAAATAAGTAAATGCCATTAGGCCGTCAAAATAACCACATTTCTAGGAAAGGAGGACTTGACAGTTTCTCATCAACAACAAAAAGTGTTAGTGTCCTTTTGACTTTTTGGCTACACCCAAACCACTCTATGTTTTATAAACTTTCCAGAATGAACTTGCCCTGAGTTGGCTATCAGTACTTATTTAAAAAAACAAAAAAACATGATCTCCGTTCTTTGGAATACAGTGTGAGGATGGATTTTTTTCATTGTTGATTCACTAATACAGATTAATGTAAGCAACTAAGAAAGGATATAAAGATGGCAAATTGCATAAGAGCAGAACAATAAGAATGAAACTGATTCTGTTGCTTGTTGTGTTAGTGAGACAGTCCCATTTTCTTGCATTGGAGAAACAGAGGCCCAGGAGTCATCATGCTGAGTACCTTACTCCTAGTTCTGCCTAACCTTGACAATAAACACTGTTACTTCCTCATATACTTCTTTGGTCCATGTTTTTGCCTTTAAATGCTATTTACCAGTTTCAAATAAGTTTAGAACCCCTCTGCTTACATACTTCTCACTTACTGTAAATACAAATCTAAGTCAGGGCAAAATATATGAATTCTCTTCATCACTAAGAGATGATGTGGGCTGTCAGTTGTAGAGAGTTGCTTTGGACTTATGAACAAAAAGAGTCACAAGCAACCATTTGGAACTATATTCTTTAGTAAGACTTTGACCTCAAGTAACTGAAAATTTGACTTTAAAAAAATGATTCAAAGATACCCCAAGAGATTCTCATCCCCTCTCATTGCTTTTTCTTGCTGGAGTGCTCATCAGATATATTCACAAAGAAAACCTGTCTTCAGTGAGATTTCAGGACACACAATCGAGCCAGGTGCAGTGGCTCATGCCTGTAATCCCAACCACTCAGAAGGCTAAGGTGGGAGGACTGCTTGAGTCCAGGAGTTCAAGACTAGCCTGGGCAAAAAAGTGAGAGCCGCCCCCAGCCCCCCGCCCCGATTTCTGAAAAAAAAAAAAAAAAGAAAAAGAAAACATTAAGCCAGGTGCAGTAGTGTGTGCCTGTAGACCTGCAGGCTGCTCAAGCCCAGGTGTTCAAGGCTGTAGTGAGCCATGATTGTGCCACTGCCCTCCAGCCTGAGCAACAAAACGAGATCTGGTCTCTAAAAAAATTATTTTAAAAAGACAGGGTTCTGGCAGCCAGAGTGGTCAGAGTGTGGTTACCATGCAGGCTGGCAACATTTAACTTTGACCAAATATATTAATAAGTTATTTCTTCCAAAAGCAAAATAAAAATAAATTCACCTGATCGCAAGAAGAGACATTAAGGAGAAATACAAAGATTCTCAAGAGAAATGGCAGCACTGTCTTTCCTTGAGAGCATTTAGGCTAATCAATCACAGAGATTTAAAGTCATGCCTCTGGCTTAATTCCAAAACCAAGGGCAACCCCAGACCAATTTTGTCATTAACAAAATACTTTCCAAATTGAGACCCCCCTCCAAATCTGCAATAATTGGTTCACTTTCTATTTGATATGGGATAGCTTTCCGACCTCAGTCTTCTCCGGAAACATAGAATGGACCTTTTAAAGACAGGGCACTATATTCTGCAGCTAGTTGAGATGCTTACCCAGCTGCCTGGAGTTTTTAAAATCTACCAAAGAAGAGCCATAACAGCCCCCAACAATCTCACTCTATGGCAAACACGATGAAAAAGTTGGAGATGCTTCGTTGTACCTACCACATTGTTAAAGAGGCATGTGAAAGACACTGTGGGAACGTGAAAGAAACCCTGGGTGAGAAATAAGCAAAGAGAAAACCTAAAGCCGCCTATCACTTGCGCCAAAGCTGTGGGTGCTGATAGCATTATTGTTTAATCTCTCTGAAGAATATGTGGGAGCAGAAAGCACAACATCCCCAAGTTGTTACTTTGTCACAACTTTACAGAATACATAAGCACTTCAGTAAATACACAGATTTTTTTGCAAACTGTAAATCATCTGTGAGCCACCACTGTTCGACTAATTACAGCAAGAAGCTGTGCTCATTAGCTGTTCTCATCTGGCTCACTGCACGACCTAAATAGTCCGTAAATGAGCCGGCAATTATTGCTGTATTACCACTACCAGCTCCGCTCACATCAAAATATCTCCACCAAATGTTACGCCTGTTGGTATTATCAGGTTAGAAATTTCATAAACATATTGAAGCAGTTAATTGGGAGATTATTTTTAAAAATGTGAAAATAGAATCATCAGTGAAAGAGTTTTCATCAAATCCCAGATAGGCGGCTCCACCTATAGACAAGAACCTCAGAATGCAAGCATCCAGGAGCATACCATCGCCTGCTTCTAAACAACCCTGGAAAACTAGGGAAGCAAGGAAAATTTGCATATGTTAAGCGGCAGAAAGGTGGACCATGCGTATTCTTATGTCACCTATAAAAGATCTCCTGACTTGTTCAAAATAAAATGAAAGCATGTACCCATGGGCCCAGGACCTGAAAGAACTTGAGCTAGACAGAAAAGCAAACAGCAATGTCAGTAAAACTTCATTATTTCTAGTTCCATCATGTGGTATATTCTAAAGGAGAACTAGGATTTTTTTCTTTTTGTTTGCTTGGTTAGTTTAGCTTATTATTCTAAAAATGCCAACATACATGTTAACGGTGAAAAGAAAGTAATAAAATAGTTTGACTTTGAAAAACAAATTTCCAATACCCTAAAACACTTCAGAAGCATCTATTTATCATATGAAGTGATTAGCTGATTATTGTATTCTTATTTATTCATTAAAATGTCCTCTTCGAGCCTCATTTTAGTTATTGTAGATATTTGAAGGTAATACATTTTTAAACTCTGCCATAATTCATATTTCACATTCATTCAGATTCACCCAACCTCAATTAACTTAATTTAATGAGATCCTATTGTGAACATTTTTACTATAAAAAGAGGGGGGGTTCAACACTGGGGCACTTTGTTCTCGTTCCTGATGGTCATCACATCAGATTAATCATTGATTATGATCCTGAAAACTATGGAAGGAATACCAAAAGTACTGAAAGCTAGTGAGTGTTCTGATCCTATCAGCTTTTCCCTACTTCCATCAAAGAAGAAAAAAAAAACCTCAAATAAATAAATATTTTATTTGATTCTTGATTCTTCTACTAGTTTCTTGCATACAAGGCAGAAACTGTCTCTAATAGGTTGAATATTTTTATTTACCCAGGCAAGGTTGATATCCCAGTGTGGGCTATATGGCACAGATTATTTGACAGACTTTGGACAGGATGCAGAATGTAACCAGTTATTAATGATAGACTCTAAATGGATGTTTTTCATGATGGAGATATTGACTATAACAATGATAATAACATTGAGAGGCAACTCTTCCTGCACACCAATTAATTGACACCAATGGGCAAAAGAATGTGCACCATATTTGTTTAACTCTTTGTAGCTGTTAAGCTTTACAAAGAATTCTTAAAATATGATCAGTGAATATGTTTTGCCATGAATTTCATGAAGTATTCAACATAGCTCTGATGCTTTTCAAACTCAAGGTGCTAGGCTGTAAACACAGCACTGTTTTTCCCTATTGGAAACTCATTAATTCCAATGTATGTTTTGAGTAAAAGAGTAGCTTCCCTTTTTCTTTCTCCTTTTATGACCTTAGAAAGATAGCTAACTTCCCTGCCTATCTCTTGTCATAGCATCGTCTTGTTATTCAAAGTGAGGTCTGTAATCTAACCACTTCAGCATCACATGGGAGCTTGCTGGAAATGCAGTATCTTGGGCCCCGATTCTTACCCACTGAATTAGAATCTTCATTTTAACAACTTGAGAAACACTGGTCTAGGTAAGGCCTATTACAGGCCCCCATGAATCTTTTCCCTGCGTGGAAGGAGAGTCAAAGCAGTGCCCAGCTGTGAAGAATCAAAGACTGAGCAAAATAAACACATGGTTTTGACTGTTTTAACTCACTATCAACATTTTTTAAAAGTTTTATCTGAAGGACACTCCAGCTTCAGAAAGATATACTGGATCCTGTTGAAAGCTGAGTCTAAAAACAATCCTTTCACTATTCACAACGTGATAATCACATTGAGAGGTATTTTAGAGTAACTTCTGTGTCCCCAGTGCCTCACTCAATACAAGGCGAGACTCATAAAACGGACATTAACCAAAACTCACTATCAAGGGCCCTACTTTTCCCTGGTTGTGGTCATCCTACAGTTCGGATGCCTAATATTTCAAAAATCCCTTCAACTTTTCAATCACTTTTACATCTATCATATTACTTTAACGTCACATATTCAAGTGGGTATCTATTGTCTTTTTTTTTTTTTTTTAACATATTAGGAAACTGAAGCTTGAAGTTGTTTAGTGACTGCCCAAAGTCACCAGCTGGCTAAAGGTAAAGGTGGTATACTTGGGACCTTCTTCTAAAACACTGATATTTAAGATACTTGTAGAGTATCATATTGTTAGGGAACATCTTAAAGCAACGTAGGCTGCTATCCTGCCACTACTCTACTGATGGGATCTACTGCAGCGAACACCTCTGTGTATGTCACTCAGCAGGAGAAATATATAAAGAGGCATTTTCAGATTTTACTAGACAATATGGTATGATGAAAGAAATGGATAGTGAGCCAGAGAACTTCTCTGAAATAACTGCTATAGGGAGGTGCTTTCCAATCCTCTAGAAAATCAGAACAGTTCCCAGAGGGAACAGATTAGAGCCAAACACTTCCCCCATCTTCTAAATAGCAGAATCTCTGCCATGGAGGACATAATTGGGTGTTTGCTCATTATCCTCAGGGTGTGATTTGGCCTGGTTTTTGGCTTAAATGAGGAAAGGAAGATGGGAAACTGAAGTAGCCCGCTGTTTCAGGACACACAGCTCAGAAACCTGGCACCATGGAGACGTGTACAGACTATTTATGAAGGGCAGGCAGCCTAGTATGAAGGAAGGATCTTTATCTGTGGTGTGAATCATGCCTGTACTGACAGAATATTGGAAAACCATCCCCCTTGAGTAAAGTACTATGCATGTCTCCATAGCTGCACTTATTCCAATTATAGAAGATAGGGAAGCAGGATTTTATCATTATACAATGTATACATGATTGAAACATCACACTGTAATCTATATGTACACATAATTATTTTATGTCAATAATAAATAAAAAATTAATTGACAAAACAGAAGAGAGAGAAGTTGGTTTTATAAGGATTTTTAAATCCCATCAGGTCAAGAAATAGTACCAATCTAAATCTAAAAGACTGGAAGTTTCAGCTGTTTTCTGTAGAGTTCATTTCCTTATACGAAAAAGAGTGAAGTGAGTAAAGGAGACTGTAGCAGCCAAATTAAATTTTGACTAAACATCAATTTCTTTTTTATTAGGGTCAGAAATGTCTCCCCTTAGTAAAAGTTGCTCTGGGGGAAAAAAGAAAGGTCTAACTTCTCCTCAGCTTACTTAAAAGGAAAAGGACATTTTGTCACTTGCAGTCAAGATAAGTTAAAATCCTCAGCGGCCAGCCATGGTAGTAGGACTACCCTATGTGGACCACCATGGTGTAGACCACCTCAGCTCAGAAACCCAAAAAGTACCTGGAGCAAAATATTCAGAAACGGATTCAATTCTAGCAGTGGGATGGAGTTTTCTATTGCCTACCCTCTCATTCCTTTCTTAACGGATAGGGGATCTTTTGGAGTTTAAAAAGACTTATAAATTGCACCTTTTTCTCCCTTCCTGAATTCCAAGTCACTTATGAGACAAAAGAGAAACACAACAGAGATAACCATCCACGTTACGATCAAACCTCAGAACTGGACAGGCGGTGCTGAACATCCTCAGGGCCTCCCCAGAGATGGCTATTGCTGACAAACTGAGAACACAAAGAATCATACTTAAAATCAGGCTTTCTGCAGGTAGCTTGCTCAGGAGAAAAGGGCGAGAGGAAGGGACGGAGCTGGAACAGCTCATTCCTCTATCAAATTAATTAGAAATCAGCCCACCAGAGGATGACGAGGTCAGGAAATCGAGACCATCCTGACTAACACAGTGAAACCCTGTCTCTACTAAAAATACAAAAAATTAGCCTGGCGTGGTGGCGGGCGCCTGTAATCCCAGCTACTGAGGCTGAGGCAGGTGAATGGCGTAAACCCGGGAGGCGGAGCTTGCAGTGAGCCGAGATGGCGCCACTGCACTCCAGCCTGGGCGACAGAGCAACACTCCGTCTCAAAAACTAGAACTAAAAAATAAAAATAAAATAAATAAATATATAAATAAAAAGAAATCAGCCCACCAGCACTGGGAGGAAGTAGGAAAAGAGAAGCCAAGAGTGTTGCACTAATGGATGTCCGTCCACATTGACGGAAATATGAGAAAAGGAGAACAAATGTTTCCACACCCAACCTTACTCAGGCTTTCATTCTCTAAAGCCATTGGAGTAACGATCAAGCCAGTGAAAAACTAGAAATGGAGTTAACCCCCAGAGAAGGTGTTTCACAGCACAGTATCAGGACAGATCAACTCCATTTTCAAAAGACCACTCCACAGCAGCAACCATTGCCTCATTTAGGAATTTATTGGGTCAGTTAAGAATAGATTTTGCCTCCAAAATGTTCTGAAATGGATCAAAGTCATGCAATAGTTGAAACTTCTAGGACGACTCTATTATTCAAATCCTAACCTTCACTTGCTGTTCTGTTTCTAATTCCAAATTACTTCCCGCCACATTAACAGCCAGCAAAGGTTCTGCAATGAGATCAAAGGTACTCCAATAATAAAATGACAGCAGTAAGAGTCCTCAAATTTGAATATAAACTCTCTCCTATTATTAATCTCCCAAGATATTAAGAAATTGAAAACACTTATATGTCCCACTTTTAAAGTATCCCAAATTAAACCCAATAAAATTGAAGACCAAATGAAAATTATCCTACCATTGAAAGATAAACTACAAATACGAATATTTCAAGTTAAATTAAGGTCCGACTTCTTATTCTGCACAGTCACAATTACAGAGCTTCTCTATTAGAAGACTTGATGGAGCCGGGTTTTTTTTTTTTTTTTTTTTTTTTTTTTTAGCAGGTGCAGCAGTTTCTGTCTTCTAGTGAATGAGGTATAGTTTCTTTAAAGCCTGTGGATCTGAATTTATTCCAGAACATCTGATGAGCCTCACTTTTCAAAATTCCAAGGGGTTACTAAGACATGCAGACAGCCCTGAATCCATCTTCAATTAAATTCAAAATATAAAGTAATCCTCATCTCCTAAGCAGTTATTCCAGGCAAAATTATATTCTTAAACAAAAGCCTGAGTGTTCTCAAAGATCATAGCAGAGACTTCATAGTATCCAAGGGATGCCAGGTAGATTTGCAAAATCCTGCTGTCTGCTTAACTAGGATGCCAATCTTTTATGGCAGATTTCAGAGTCCACAACTTTTGAAATTTAACACAATGGTAGAACTCTGACAAAGAGGCTATTTTTGTCATTATGTACTTACCACATTGGAGGACCAGGGAGAGGGGAATTGGGGGTGACACCTATGCATGTTTTCACCTCTCATAGGAAGATGTATGGGATAAATCTTGCCTTCCTGCAAAGTTGAGAAGTTTATAATACTGGTAGCCTTAGCTCTCAAGTCGAATTTTGGATGACTTTCTTTCTGAATCAACATATTCAGCTTTTTAAATTCCTTTTCCCCTTTGGACTCTGTGTTTCTAGTTCACCAATGATAACTTTAAGGCTAACTCCACATTATAATACCCAAAGTATCTTTTGTGCAGACATTTTCATTCCATTGCTCACTGGCTTCTTCCACTGCCTTTGTCATGGTCAGTGGTTCTTAACCAGGAACGATTTTTATCTGCAGCACATATTTGACAGTGTCCAGAGACATGATTTATTCTCACAACTTATGGTGGGGAGGGTATGCTAATGGAATCTAGGGCATAGACGCCAGAGTTGTTGCTAAACTGCCTACAATGCACAGGACAGCAACTCCACACACACAAGGAATTATTTTGCCCAAAATGTCAATAGTGCCCAAATCAAGAAGGCTTGAATTAAGCCTTCTTTCACAGAGAAGTTCTGCCCCTCGTTCCCACACTAGTTGCATTTGGAGAGAGACCTAAGATGATTCTGGAACTCTAGCTACTACTGAGGTTTTTAAAAGCTTGAACCCTTAAGACTCCAGGGCAGACCAATACTCATGACACAGACCCTTTGTGATGCAGTCTTGCCTTAGCTTCTGAATGTTCCCAGTTTTAAACAGCTTTCCTGTCTTTTTCATTTGCAATAGTGGAATATGTCTCTTAAGTCTAATCTTGTGGTTCCCTTCAGGAAACTCAGATGAGTTTCTAATATTTTAAAATATTTGATCTTTTCCTTCTTGACTGTGTGTAGAATGGTTTGATGGAACTGAAAGTCAACTTTACTTCCTTTCTTTTCTTTGCTTTGTGACCTAGACATGTTTTTATTCTAACATATACCTCAAAACTGTATGGAGGACTCTTCTGTAATGAGAAAAACGAAACAGTAAGTCATGAGTTGGTGAAAATTATCCACTGGCCAAGCCATCCACCTGTATTTTATATATCCAATAATAGTGCACGAGTTTCTTGTTTTCTCCTCTCAATTCTGTCAAGATTTTTGTACCATTCAGTATAGCTGGCCCATTCTTTCAAGGGCAGTACCCCAATTGCTTTCACTACAGATTCTGTCAATGGTATTGAATGAATTTCTTACAGTTTTAGCTCCTTTTGATGGAGTCTATTCTAGTCTTCTCTCTAAAATCTTGCCTATCTTTCCTGTGTTGGATGTCTCTGGGCACCATCACCATACTAAATTTTAGTAACTATTAAAAGATACCTCCTTTTGACAATTCTCTCCTCGCAGACAGATATAGTTGCTTAACCTATGATTAATACTAGCCTTCAACATTTCATTTTATTCTTCATCTATGTCCATCCAAAGATCTCAATCTTTCTCTTACAGAAATGTTTCTCTCCTTCTAGCTTATATTTCCACTCTTTCATTCCCACAGTAAGATTGAAGCACACTTCGGAAACCAATACACTTTCTCCTTTATAATCCCTAAAGACAATGTCTCATTCCAAGCCGTTTAATAGCCTTTAGGCTGACAGTAATTTCAATGAATTGTTTCACTGCTTCATCCCTAGAAAATGGCTTTTATTTTATCTAAAAAGGCTCTATGTCTTCTTGTGGTTTTTTTAATTAAATTCTACTATACTTCTATAGGTCAATCCACAGTTTTGGCCTCTGAATTCTAGAACTATGGTCAGACCTTATATCTTTAACAATCCAAAGTTAACTTGAGACCTCTTGGGACCTTGTAATAAGAGGTAGGTCTTGAAACTGTGGACAAGCTACACAAATTTAAAATTACTCTTGGCCAAGCATGGTGGCTCATGCCTGTAATCCTAGCACTTTGAGAGGCCAATGCAGAAGGATCACTTGAGGCCAAGGGGTCGAGACCAGCCTGGGTAATAGAGCATGACTCTGACTCTGCAAAAGCAAACAAACAAACAAAATACAGTTATTTATTTGGCTGGGTGTGGTGGCATGTGCTTGTAGTCCAAGCTACTTGGGAAACTGAGGCAGGAGGCTCACTTGAGCCAAGGAGATTGAAGTTGCAGTTAGAGCTATGATTGTGCCACTGCACTCCAGCTGATGACAGAGCGAAAGTCTGTCTCTAAAAAATAAAAAATTTAAGAAAAGATAAAGTAGATAAATTGAAAAAAATGGATAAATTTACAGATAAATAGAATAGGAAACTTGGTTGTGTTCAAAAGTGCTAGGCCCCAGATTTTGCAGAAAAACACAGTCAAATAGTTATATTGTTCTGCCTCCAAATATCTGAAAGAAAGCATGTTTTAAAACTTCCTTTTTCCTATAATCACATTTTGCCTCAGCTGTACTTGCTTACCAGGATTTCCATGGCCTATCAGCCAAATTGAAAACTGCATTATTAAATTATCACACAATCCTAAAGCCTCTTGATCAAAGCTCTGCTAGAAATTTACATCCCAGGACACTATTTTGCTCCCCAAATACCAGCCTTTGTCAATGTCTCAATGTTTTCAGCCAATGTAACAAGTTTTAATATTTCACCAAATTAAACTACCTCTCAGAATCAGAGGCTCCCCTCTTACCACATGCAGAGTGAGACAAGAATGGATGTCCTAAGAGAAAGGCAAGAGGAAGGGACTTAGCCAGCATGCCCAATTCTGCTACCAGGCACATCAATTAGAATTCACCTTTTCCTCACTGGCAAGGGATGAGTGAAGTGACAGAAACAGGCTAGTGTTGTTATGCAAGCCTCTCCACATGGAGAAAACATCAGAAATGGGAAGTTAGCATCCCTAAAACAATAAAGTAGATTGGAGACTACATTAACATAATAACATATTAAAGTTATATTAACAGACATGGACAATGCTAACAAGAAAAAGGTGTGTCTGTTTTGTAGCCTCTCTACTACTAAAACTCTTAAAAAGTCCAAGTCTATTCCTGCAAGCACAGGAGGATATATTGTAAGGATCTACAGCCACCCTTTCTGAATGGATTGGGACCCTCTCAGGATGGAGCTAGGATACTGAGAAGGAGGTTAAAGTGATATAAAGGAACAAGGAAAATATGGGAAGAAGAGAGAAGACAGTGAGAGCCCAGAGAGAAAAGGAACTCCTGGAATCCTAAAACTGACTTTGCATGGTCTGAAAAGGAGCCACAGGAAAAGATAAAGATAAATTATCAACAACTTTGAGAATCTGGGTATTCATAATTGGCCACCCTTGAGACTTGCCTTCTCATACAGCTGATCGCTCATAAGTCTCTGTGCTCCACACCATTCTGCCCTAAGCTCCAGAACTGTCTACAGTTGTGAGCAGTGATTGTGCCATGGCATCCACCCAATAGATCACAACCAATATGCACTAGAGCAGAATACAGAATAGAAAATAATATGGCTTACTATATGTGAGGATAAGTACTTTTCTGTGAGATGAGTTTCACTTTGATATTTATGTCTGTATGCAATGCATCACAATACGAAATATATTTTTCTCTCTGGTCTGTAGTTAAAAATGTCTGAAAAGCACTAGTTTACATGGCCTCTTCCTCAGAATGTTTCTGTGGTTCATCAAATGAGAAAAAAAAATTTATTTTCTTACACCCACCAACATCTTGTTCTATTCTATAATATAATGATATGACCATCCACCCATCCTCAAGCAATGGTGAAGTCATCCTTACTTTCTCACAGCATAAATTCTTCCTTCTACAAAGCTTTCTATGACTCTTAGATGTTCCTTTCTAGAGGAACAGCAAAAAGTGTTTCTCTTTCTTATATGTTTTTCCCTTGCTTAGCAGCTATTAAATTCTAACTAAATATATACAAATGAATAAATATTTGAAGGACAGCATACAAATCCAGAAAATGAAGGGTTTTTTCCCAGTTAATTCCCATTTATTCAAAACAATTGAAAATCAGAGTACTCAGATAAATTGATTATCTAAATTAAATGAGTTATTATTAATGCTCCCCAAAATTTAGCAGTTCTCAAACAATTTTCTAACTTGGCTCTATAATTATATTAAATACAAGTTCTTCTTTCTCTGAAAGTTAACTTATTATTCAATTAACCTGTATTGATGCTGTTGATGCCCTGCAAAATGCAAGACAGTCTCCTTGTTGTGAAACAGAGAGCTAAACAAATTGCTCCTCTGAAGGCCTTTATTGTCCTATTAGCCTAGTTGCATGGCTCTTGTCTTATTTTTTCAGTAAGATTCCAGTTGAAAGATATTTACAGTTGTAAAAATTCTAGAAAATTGGTCTTTAGCACACATTTTTGCCTCAGGGGGTAAATGGAATGGTAGGAACCTCTAATTTCCTCAAATGAGGACTCTCCTTTATTCAGATAGACCTAATTCTGAACTTTTCCTCCAGTAATGAGATTCTTGAAGAATTAATGCTCAGAAAGCTGAACAATAAAGTCTAATATACTTGTTTAGGACATCAGAATACCCAATATCCGTAGTGTCACACAACATATCTCTCTATGTCTTCCAACCACTTTCTTAGTATCAAATTTCTAAAGCCTGAGATATCATGAATGCTGGCAGGTTCACCCTGTGAGGAACCCACACACTCTGATTTATTCCTTTATTTGTCTCTCAATCTCATTCTATACCTATGACTAACACCTATTAACAATAAAGTTTGTGTGGTCATTTCACTTGAACTTTCAAAAAACCTCACCTGAAAAGAGTTTAAATGTGGATAAGAAGTGATGAGACTCAGAGAAAAATAAGCAGTCATCTAAGAAGTAGGGCATTGTGAACCTCTGCTATCTGTCTCAGAATGTTTGAGGAGATATAGGTCTTAGTTGCCCTGCATAGTGCTTTGTTGAATGTTCTGACAAGTGAGTGTTTAATTAATAAGACACACACCTCTAGAAGCTGTTAATTAACTCTTTTGGGCCTTTAGGGTATGAATCAGTAAGTCAACATGGTTTCTACACAGTACGACACTCTTGAGCAATAGGAAGAATCATGAAGCTTCCAATAATGATCAACAAATTTAGAGTCATTTAGAACTCTAATAAGTAAGCTGAAATACTACCCTAGAATTTTGTCTCAATTTATCTTTCCTTTTGTGTTCAAATACTTTAAATCTGATTGATCCCACAGCATTAATAATTAGGGAAAATCTTTTATCCATGTCTTCAGAGAAGGAGTAGGCCAAGGACCCATTTTTAATCCATTCTTAGAGAGGGCTAAAGTTAGCAATCTGCTTTGCATAGGAACCCATTTTTTTCTATTAATACAGAAATATGTAACTACATCTAAATCTAATGCCCCCCACTTCATGAACACACATTAGAGGGATTCAATAACAAAAAATGTGTCCTTTCTTTTTTCTGATTGAGAGAAAAGTGGATTTATTCAAACAAGGATAAACTTTTGAGGGGCACGTAACATAGTGGTTATATGAAGCCTTTGAGGTTACTATGCCAGTATTCAGATTCTAGTCCTGCAGCCTGATAAATTTTTGTAGATACCACTACCCTATAATCTTTTCCTCACTCAGTTCATTGAGTCAGAAACGTCCGTCATCCAGTATGGCTGAAATGAAAAGTAAAAGCTCAGATTTTTAGTTTCTAATTTTTATAAAATTGATAGCAGAAACAATTACTTATATTTCTATATTTTGAAGATTTTTTTTGAGAATTGCTTGAGAAGCAAAAGTTTAAGTCTATAAAGGAAAGAGGCTTAAGGTTTTTCCAGAAACAGTGTGTATTAGGCTGTTCTTGCATTGATATAAAGAAAAACCTGAGACTGGGTAATTTATAAAGAAAAGAGGTTTAATTGACTCACAGTTCTGTAGGCTTTACAGGCAGTATGGTTCTAGCATCTGCTCAACTTCTGGGGAAGTCTCATAAAGCTTACAATCATTGCGGAAGGTAAAGAGGGAGAAGGTACATCACATGGTGAAAGCAGGAGGAAGGAGGAGAGAGGTGGAGGGGCAGACGCCACACAGTTTTAAACAACCAGATGGCATGAGAACTCACCCCCCATTGTAAAGACAACACCAAGCCATGAGGCATCCACTCCCATGATCAAAACACCTTCCACCAGGCCCTACCTCCAATACTGGAGATTACAATTCAACATAAGATTTGGGTGGGGACGCAGATCCAAACTATATCTTTCCACCCCTAATCCCTCCCAAATTGCATATTCTTCTCACATTGCAAAATACAATCATGCCTTCCTGACAGTCCCCCAAAGTCTTAACTCATTCCAGTGTTAGCTCAAAAATCCAAAATTTCATCTGAGACAAGGCAAGTCTCTTCTACCTATGAGCCTATAAAATAAAAACAAGTTATTTACTTCCAAGATACAATGAAGGTATGAACATTGCATAAACATTGCCATTCCAAAAGGGAGGAATTGGCCAAAAGAAAGGGGCTACAGGCCCCACGCAAGTTCAAATTCCAGCACAGCAATCATTAAAATTTAAACCTCCAAAATAACCTCCTTTGACTCCATGTCCCACATCTAGGGCACATTGGTGCAAGGGGTAGTCTCCTAAGGCCTTGGGCAGCTCTGCCCTGTGGATTTGCAGGGTTCAGCCTCCAGGGCTGCTCTCATGAGTTGGAGTTTAATGCCTGTGGCTTTTCTGGGTGCAGGGTGCAAGCTGCTGGTGGATCTACCATTCTGAGGACTGGAGGATGGTGGCCGCCTTCTCACAGCTCCAGCAGGCGATGTCCCACTGGGACCTCTGTGAGGGCTCCAGCCCCATATTTCCCCTTGGCACTGCCCTTGTATAGGTTCTCTGTGAAGGCTCCACCCATGCAGTAGGCTTCTGCCTGAGCACCCAGGCTTTCTCAAACATCTTCTAAAACGTAGGATGCTACGCATTCTTCATTTTTGCATTCTGTGCACCTACAGGCTTAACACCATGTGGAAGCCATCAAGGCTTAAGGCTTCTGTTCTCCAAAGTGGCAGCCTTGGCTGTATCTGAGCTCCTTTGAGCTGAGGCTGGAGCCAGAATGGTTTGGATGTGGGTAGAAGTGCCCTGAAGCTGCACAGGACAGCAGAGCCCTGGGCCTGGCCCATGAAACCATTCTTCCCTCCTTGACCTCTGGGTCTGCAATGGAAAGGGCTGACTGAGAGATCTCTGGAATGCCTCTGAGACCTATTTTCCATTGTCTTAGCTAGCAGCACTTGGCTCCCTTTTAGTTATACAAATTTCTCTAGCAAGTGGTTGCTCCACAGCCTGCTTGAATTCTTCTCCTAAAAAACCTTTTTCTTTCTCTGCCACATGGCCAGCCTGCCAGTTTTCCAAATTTTTGTGCTCTGCTTCTCTTTTAGATACAAGTTCCAACTTTAAATCATTTTTTTGCTCCTTCATCTGACTATAGGCTGTTAGAAGCAGCCAGGCCACCCTTGAACAATTTGCTACTTAGAAATTTCTTATGCCAGACATCCTAGGTCATCACACTCAAGTTTAAACTTCCACAGATCCCTAGGACATGAACACAATCCAGTCAAGCTCTTTGCTAAGACATAACATGCATAACTTTTACTCCAGTACACAATAAGTTCCTCATTTCTATCTGAGACTTTGTCAGCCTAGCCTTCACTGTCCATATCACGATCAGTATTTTGGTCATAACCATTTAATCAGTCTCTAAGAAATTCCAAACTTTCCTCTTCCTCTTTTCTACTGAGCCCTCCAAACTCTGTCAACCTCTGCCCATTACCCAGTTGCTTTCACATGTTCATGTGTCTTTATAGCAGCACCCTTCTCTTCAGTACCAGTTTTCTGTATTAGGCTATTCTCGTGCTGCTATAAATACCTGAGACTTTGTAGTTTATAAGAAAAAAGGTTTAATTGACTTGCAGTTCTGCAGGTTATACAGGAAGCATAGTGGCATTTGTCTAGAGAGGCCTCAGGAAGCTTCCAATCATGGTGTAAGGGAAAGGGGGAAGAGAAACATCACATGGCAATAATGGGAGCAAGAGCAAGAGAGTGGGAGGAGATGCCACATACTTAACCAAATCTTGTGAGTACTCACTATTGCAAGAACAGCACCAAACCATGAGGCATCTGCCCCTATGATCCAAACACCTCTCACCAGGCCCCACCTTCAGCATTGGGGATTATAATTCAACACGCAGTTTGGGCAGGGACAAAAATGCAAACCATACCACAATGCTTGGAAAGAATATACAGTTGGCCCTTATGCAACAGTGGTTTAAACTGCATAGTCCCCTTACACTCAGATTTCTTTTCAATCAGACTCTGATAAAAAAAAAAATACAGTATTCATGAGATACAAATTCACACATATGGAAGGTCAACTTTTCCTATATCCTTGGGTCCCACAGGGCCAACTGTGGCACTTTAGTATGTGTATATGTTGGTATACAGAGGTTGTACTGTAACCAATCTCCCAGTCACAGAACAGCAAAGATGCCAAGTTGGTCAGGAAATAGAGAAATGGAGTGGGTATAATCTAGGAGGATGTGAAAGGATTAAGGAGGGAAAGGCTGTGAAAAGGGCTCACACAAGAGGGATCCTGAGGAAGGGATCAAATTCAGTATTTAGAGACTTACTAGTGTCTGTCTGAAGAGAGCCCTCAACTGCCTTTGCAGGAAGTGAGTTCAATCAAGCCAGTACTTAACACAGTCTGTTGGTCTTGGTCTTTGCACAGCATGGTAATATCAGAGTAGTGAGGCTTTTATATGGCAGTTTAGGGTTCCAAGACACCAAGGAAGAAGATGCCAGTTCTCTTAAAGCTTGCGCCTGCAGCTAGCATAGCATCACTTCTGACATTTTCTATTGAGCAAGTAGTCACAGCAAACTCAGATTCATGGGAGGGGGAAATAGACTTTACCTCTTGATGAAAGGATTATCAAAAATTTCAACCATCTTTACTCCATCACACCTTTTTAAAGAGGTGATACATGAGTTGAGAGATGAATACTAAAAATAAATGAGACCTGAAATATTTTGAAGATATATATACCTGAGAAATAGAATAGTATATGTAAAAGCTAAGTCTCCTTGGATGGGAGCTTCACATTTTCAAAAAGCAAGAAGTAGGTGAGTATGGTTGGAGCATAGTGAATGAGAGGGAGCGTTAAAAGATGATACAGATGAAAAAGGCAAATTAATTTTCATTGTTAAAAAGTATTACTCATAAATACTTTCAAAAAACTATAATTTTCCTTAACACTGCAAATCCCGAATTCCTTTAACTCTTTAAATTGTTTCTTTATCTTCATTTCAAAAACAATAAGGTTATATTGAAAATTCTTGGAATATCTATTTTTGACTTTTTTGACTTTCTATTATAAAAAACGAAGATTTAACTGTCATCAACCATATATATACATATATCTCCCATCTTCCTCAAATAAATCTATAACAACAATTTAAATTAGTATTTAACGTTTTCACTATTAAAAACACACTTTTTAGAACTGACTTGTGTGGTATATTATTCTCTTCTGTAGCTTTTTGCTTTTATTTGAGTTATAATTGCCTCATTGTTTCATTTGCTTGCTTTTTAAAATAATTGTCTAAATTTAGGTCCAAATTTTTTGACAGAAGTATAAAATTCTTCTCATTAAAATTAAAATACATTAGGTAATTTATCTTTCTTCCTTTTGAAAAAAAAGTTTCTTGAAGTTATCTCTACTAAAGCTCTCTGTGCTTCTACTTAATTTAGCCTTATTATAGCCTAGACATGCTTGATAGCAGTTAGCATGGAACTTTCCCACACCGTTTATGTCTAACTTCTCTTTACCACATTCTCTTATTGAATTGAATTATTTGTTTCTCCTTTTCTTCGTTCATTGCCACATTTTCATATCCTTTATTTCCTGAAAAAGGGGGTATAAAAGATTTTTAAAAATAAAGCTCTTCCACTTAATAATTTACCCCAGATCAGAATTCAATAATAAATTTATTTTCTCTCAGAATTTGGAAAGACTTGCTTGCTTTTCATTAAACTCTCAACATTGTAGAAAATGTCAGTGTCCTTGAAGAAAGTCAATTTGTATATGACTTTCTTTTTTTCTTGGAAATTTTCACATTTAAAAAATCCCTATTGTTTTGCAATGATACGATATGATTTCTTTTGTAAACATTCTGCTGCAATCTTGGTGAACACTTTCCATCTGGAAATTCAAGACTTTACATTTGGAGTAATTTTCTTTTATTATTCCTTTGATATTTTCTATAAATTCCCTCTGTATTCTCTTTCTAGAATTTCTGTTAATCAAAAATTCAAGTCTTTTTCTTCTGGGGTTTTACTTTTTTTGTTTGTTTGTTTTAAAAAAATATCATCCTATCCCTTTTAGCTGTATTTGCTTTCTGGAATTTCTATTATTTAGAATTTAGAATTGGTTTTCACATGGCTTTACTTTATCTCTCTCCTATTTTCCATCTCTTTTTTTTTTCTGTGTTACTGACTGGGTTGTTTCTACAATTTTATCTTCGGTCCTTCAGTTAGATGGTTTAATTTTTGCTCTCTGTGATAGGCAGAACCCACCCCCACCCCGCCCGATCTGCCAAGCCAACCACAAAGATAACCAAGTGCTAATCCTCACGACCTGTGACTATGTTGTGTTACATGGCAAGACATTAAATTCGCAGATGAAATTAAGGTGGCTAATTAGCCAGCTTTAGGATAAGTTGGATTATCTAGATGGACCAAATGTAATTACAACAGGCCTTTAAATATGGAAGAGAGAGGAAGGAGAGTTACCGTCAGAGTCATGCAATGTGATGGACTCCATATGTCATTGCTGGATGTGAAGACAGAAGGGGACCACAAGCCAAGGAATGCAGTCAGTATCTAGAAGCTGGAAAAGGCAAGAAAACAAATTTGGTCCTGATGATACCTTGATTTTAGCCTACTAAGACCCATTTTAGACTTCTGAATATAAATTTGTGTTGTTTTAAGCCACTAAATGTGTGGTAATTTGTTACAGCAGTAATAGAAAATGAATATGCTATCATATTTTCAATTTCTAAGACCTATGTATTATTTCTTAATATTATCTTTTCATAGAGTTCTATTTATGTAGAAGAATTTCTTTTGTCTTTGAGGGCGTTAAATACATAGGGTAATGTTTTCTTTGTATTGGATCTTTTTCTCTGAAATCTTTTCTTTTATTCCTTTTAATTCTTGTCTTGTATATTAGAGCCTTCCTTCAGAAGTCTAAGGTCCTTGATTTTGCATTTATATTTAAGCGTAAGGCACTGAAATGATGGTTGGGAACTCTTTTAGTCTGGACAGTTTTTTTGACCAGTGGGCATTACCATAGGTAAACAGGCAGGAATCTGGCCATTCCTTTAGGAGACTCTCTAATGCCAGTAAGTCCAGTGTTGTTTTTCTTTGTCAGTTCCCTAGACAGGTGGTAACCCATGTTTGGTTTGAAGCATACAATGATAGCAGCTAATATTCTAGCAGTCAAGTGAAAAAAAAAGGTGATTATGAATGTTTTGTTCAAGATGCAGGCTGTTAGATAGTTAGATAATCACTTAAGAACATACTGGCTGCCTGCTGAAATTTTAAACCACTGGAGAGATGGAAGTCCAAGTATCATCTTTCTCACTGATTTGGTTAGAAAAATGTGGCTTAGGTTTAAAGGCCAAATGGAAAAATATTCAAGTTCCATGCCTGGTTTAAAGGCCAAATGAAATAATATTCAAGTTCCATGCCTTTGCCTAGGTCAGCATACTTGAGGGAACATTCAGGTGTACAGAGCCAACTTACTTACCCATGATCACTGCCTCACACTGAGAGAGAAAAACATAAAACTAAAAGACAAAACAAAACAAAAAAACCCTGAGGAATTAGATTGTCCTGTTCATGAAACATAGATCAATAGTTATAACTCAATGATCAGGTAATTGTCTCCTTCTCCATGGGAAAATGTAAGACAGGAATAGGACAAGATGCCAAGAATTTACTCTAGCAAGTCCTTCTACATATAACCTGAAAGTGGGAATAGGCATCCCTCAATATACAAGTATATACCTCAATATACTTGGTGTCTCAGCAGTACCCTGGATCCACAGTCCCTTTCCACAAAAGGTGCCATCTCCTCGAGTAAGATAATCTGAGGAACTAATTGCCTACTGTATAGATTCAAAGCATCCTCCCATTTTCAGCCCACCTTGCTCCAGGCTGTCGAACATTTTATGTGCCTGTGATCCTGAATTTGGAAGCTCAAAATTGTTAGGTGTTTTTTAAATCCTCCTCCACACCCCCTTGTAAGTAAGCAGATTTCAATTTTTCCCTCTTGTAAGTTATTTAGCACCAGTCCTTCTGCTTCCTACCTTCCAAAATTTTATTGACGTCTCTATCTGCTCTCATCTCCTATCCCTGCTGTGTGTCTTTGAGGTTTATCTTTTTTTAATGTGTTTATTGATATGTTAGGCAACTTATTTTGAGGAAAAAGAGTACCTTCAATCTATCATGTATAATTGCGATTCCTTTTGTGATCTTCTATATTTAAAAATAATTTATAAAATGAATATTTTTTGTAATCACAAAGAACACAATAAATATTATTTTTAAGAGAATTAAGATTTCAGTCTAGTGAAATTTTTACCTCTACTCATTCTAATTTATTTTATTTACTTATAATTTTTTATGAAAAAGTACTTTCAGGTATCTCTCCTATATATAAATGGCCCAGTTATTCCATTTGCCAATTTTCCCCCCAAAATTACATTTCATTAAAAGGCAAATGCTGTTTGCCTGGGTGTTAATAAATTATTACCACTTCATATACAACACATATTGTACAACACATATTTTATAAATTTGGAAAAATGTAACAACTGAGCAAATAGTATAGTGAGAAGACTAATATATATTGAGTACAAATGTAAACACATTATTCTTGCCTTATAAATAAGAAACTTAAGGGTCTTCAAGCTTAAGTAACTTATCCAAGGTCTTCTGTTTCAAAGGCCATATATACACTTTCCATATACTGCCACCAACTTCTGCAGACCAGCGCATTTTTTTCAATAGGTTACTATGTGGCTATTCAACCAGATATATTAAAGTATTTATTTTATGTCTTTCATGTCTTAGTTTTCTATTGACAAAATGGGAAGCTCAAACTCCCGTGTCCTTTCATTTTCTCTTGGCTTTCAGAATTGATATGAGAACTAAGGCACCATCTAAAACATAGACACATCAAAAGGAGCTCTAGAATTACAAGTTAGCATAATTTACCATAAAGAATTGTTCCCCAGCTGGGGTGTGCTGTGGCTGGAGCCCAATTCAATACCAGGAAGCCAGCAGACCCACCTTGTTGATTAAAAAAAAAAAAAAAAGCTTCATTCTACATTTTACTGATATGCTTTGGGATTCAGTGGCTTCACTGTTCTCTCAGCCTTTGTTATTATTAATACTTAATTTTAATGGAAGAAGGGAGGATTTTGATGTGGGTGGCTTGCTTCTTCTTTTTGTTGTTGTTAAATGTAGCAACAAACAATCAAATCAAAGGAAGAAGAATACAAAGAAAATGGGTGGTGAATAAACAAAAAGGTCAGGACGCTAGTATTTAGTGCAATTTCTGGGGAGCTATTAACTACACTGTGATTGGCAGATTTAACAGTACCTTCTGCTCTCTTTTGCCAGCAACTATGCAATTATTCCAGGTGTTGTAGTGGAATGACTCTATCAAATTTTATAGGATTAATCAGCATGTAAATGTTGGCAGGCTTCAGACTCAGATCTGGACTTCAGGTGCAGACTTAGAACAGGTGGAGAAAAACACTTCTTCATTTGTTTTTAAAAGAGATTTATAAATCGGCCATACAACTTCTGCCCCAAGACAGCTTATTTTATGACTTTTTACTCAGAATAATCTATCTTTGAAGTGTACAAAAACTTAACTGTGTACTAAAAAGGTAAAAATGATTCCAGAATTTATAATATGCATGAATATTACAATTCTGTATTTCCTCTTTGAAATTCTGGGAAATATTTCGGTTATTGTTGTTTTGGGGCTTGGTGGGGGGAAATATTTTAAACATTTCTTCTGTTGGTTATAACTTCATAATATGTCATAATGTTGCTGAAACACCAAGGGTTTGGTCTAGGTCCCATTGCCTTTCACACAGAAACCCAATCACTGAGAGGAATATTACCAGGGAAGAAGGCTTTATGCAAGTGCTGCAGGCGAAGAGACAGGAGATAAGTCTCAAATCCATCTCCCTAGTCTACTAAAATTAGAGGTTTATATAACAGGGAAGAAATGTTACTTGGGAGGACTAAGGAAGCGGAATGGGCCATCACATAGCAGATGGTCAGTCAGGCAATCATGTCAATGAAGGGGTCTGGTGTCTCCTTGTCCAGATGTGGTGATGTGCTGAGTTTCAGTTCTTTGATACTATCTGGGAGGGGGAGGGGCGCTAAAGGTAGATTTACTGAGAAAGGAATTCAGATAAGACAAAAGTAAATTTCCAGCTTTACAACAGGGAGGGTCAATTTCTGTTTATTAAAACAAAATAACCTGTAAACATCAGTTCTATGGAGAAATTGGAATGATTTCAATAATAGTAAACAAAGAGACAAACAGGGTCTCTATTAGTTCCATCTGTCAAATTTTTCTTTAGTGATGTCAGAGAGATGTTCAAGAGGGATTTGGGACACTGTGTAAAGCTCATTGTCTCATTAACTATTTGGCATAAACTCCTCTACTCATGAACTTCCAATGCTCCTAATTGCCTACAGCAGTGGTTTTCAATTATTTGTCCTTGCCAAAACTAATTTAGGCACTCTTTGAGTAACAACAGCTCACTCCAGCAGGAACACTCTGCACCTTGAGGATGGGGCATGACAGAGCGGAGTAGGAAAGTGACATTTTGAGAAGCTCTTTTAGATGTTTGGATATCCCCTCTCGCCTCTGGCCCCAGTAGAGAAGCACTGTCCCCGAGTATGGAGTTCAAACATCTCAGTTTGCTATTTAAGGCTCTTCAGTTCTAGTTTGACCTAGCTACCCAGCCTCACCTCAAACCCCTTCTCTAACAACATGAATTTTAACCAGACAGCTTCTCCATTATACCTTCATTCCTGCCTTAGTATTTTTTTATTGCTGTTTCATTTTCAAACCAAAGACTAGTTCAATCTCACCTTTTCTAAGATACTTTTCCCAGCATTCCCCAAACAACTGTATTCTGTCTGTATAGTCCTTGTTTATATTACTAGTTTGATCATGAACAAGTATAGATCAGAGACTCACTTAAAATGGATGTGGCATGTTCTGCAAATGCTGGATTTATAGTACGTACTGAGTAATTTAGCAGCTCTACCATTGTTATTTAAAATCCCTTTTCCATTGTCTTATTTTTGTTCTGTTTCTTCCACGTTTTTTGTTTGGTGGTAATTGAGAGACTGTTGGGCTTCACTATTTTGAAAGAAGTTATTCTACAAGACACTTTGTTTCAACTCTCCACTAAATTGACAGATGAGGTTCAGTGCTGAAATGACTAGCTCAGTCCCACTGGGGTTATTGTTCTTTTTCAATTGAAGATATTTGTTCTATCTTATTAAAGGTACCTCAAAACTTCAGCAAATGTATCAAATAACCCAAGGCTCTCGTATACCCAATGTTAGTCATTATGATAAATAATTCATTCATCAAATCAATTCTAAAATCATTAATTTTGTTGATATACTAAATATACTAGTTAATGGTAACCGTTTCTACCTTGAAGGACAAAACAGTAGGTGAAGTTAGAAGTAAACTTAGATATCCTTGAACTCCTTTCTTCTGTGGGAACAAGGAAGGCAATACTTTTTTTTTTGAGTTTTGTTTGTTTGTTTTTCAAGAAAAAGACAAATGTAATCTGACCTAAATTTTAGGCTGTCCTTTTTGTTTTATGGTACATGCCAGTACAAGAAAGAAAGAAAATCTCTCTCTTACAGTGCAATGTAATAAATGTCTTCCTATATAAGCTTAAATTTTTAACTGAACTCATGTATGTGATGAGAACAAGAAGCTCAAATGCTAATGTCAGCAGATAAGGGGAGAATGAGCCCAGAAAGTGATAATAAGTGAGATGTTAAAAATTTATCAGAATCTGAAGCCTAGTTTCTCATTTTTAACTGAAAATCCAGATCTGATTTAGAAAATAAACTGATAGCAACATGTAGTATAAATCACAGCCTGAGAAATTGGAGGCTGAAGGACAGAGTAATGCAGAAAGTGATGGATAGAGCATCAGTGCAATACAGTGGGAAGACCGGGATGGAAATGAGAGGGACTCTGGAGCAGGACACAGCAAGCCTTGGCCATTGCCTGTACCATGAGGAGAACCAGTCTCAGCAGGAGAGAATTAAGCCTGCTGACTGGGAAGGCAGTGCTGTCACGAATCATGATAGGAAAAGCAAACTGTGTGTTTTACTCACCTAGAGAGTAAAAATATTGATATAAATCGGTTACTGGGTTATTTTAAACTATAACTTTAAAAGGTGACCTTAGGTCTGTTAAAATGTGTTTGGAATTATGGGCTTCTCATTCTAGGACAAATAACATATGCACTTGAATTATTATTACTTAAATGCCTCTTGTGGTTCTGGCTCATTTCGATTGTATCTGCAGACAATGGCTATTCCTTTTACAGAAACAGATGACTGAGCCAAAACTCAGCTTTTTGGCAGTCAATAATCAGGAAGAAAAGAAACCCCAAAAAAAGGCCTTTGAACCACTGTAATAGACACCAGGCACAAAAAAATTAGAAACTTCTGCATTTTACTCAGCATTCATTTCCTTTATAGGTACCATGAAAGTTTAATGGACCAGTTATGAATGGGTATTTGTATTGGCCAGAATAGATAAGATTATACTGCTGAAAAAAAATCAGTGGCTTGAGACAGCAAAATATTTCACGCTACATGTCCATTACAGGATGACAGCATGACTCTGCTTCTCACAGTCCCTCAAGACACAGTTGAGGAGTATTTCATCCAGACACAGGCTTCTTGTATCTTCACAACAGGGGAAAAGACACAGTGATTTGAGAACAGGATTTTAAAACATCAGCCCAGAAGTGACACACATGACTTCTGTTCACATGTCTGTGGTCAAGGCAAATCTCATGATTACACTTAGTTCAAGGGATTAGGTAAGCATAATCCTACCATGTATCTGGAAAAGAGAGGATTGGGAAAAAGTCAAATAGACAACATCCCACTGGTATGAGCTAACGCTTGTAGAAGTATTATTAAACTAGATACATTACACACATGTAAAGTTTTAATATTATTGTGCTACAAAGTACCTTGTTCTTTATGTGGCATTTAGTTGTTTTGCACTTAGAGAATAATCACCCTGTTATGTATTTTCTACTTCATGGAATGACATCATTCTCTATGGAGTTTTAGCTGAACCCTCAAACCTGAGCTGGATGCCCAAGGAGCTATGATAGTGCCCTATGCTTTCTTCTGTGTCATGACGCCTAGGGTGCCTTGTAATTGGCACCTCAAGGGCAAGAACTGAGTCAAAACCTTCTTCAATCAATCATTGGCCAATTTCCAGAGGTCAGGCCATACTTTAGAGGCTGCTCAGTTGCCTCCTTGCCCCAGTGACTACGCCCCAGTCTTTGTGCCCCTTGGGCTGCAAACTTGACTCTAGAGACAAATAACTTCAGGATTTAGGCTAATTTTTAAATAATCCCCACCACTGACACTGACTATAAATACATATGCTTGCTTACACATTTTATGTCTTAAAATGAGTCTTAGTTTTTATAATATAGAGAGTAAGGCGGTTCAGTGACTCTAGTTAACACAACTGAACTGTTAATATTCCTATTTGTCCATGTATTTTTGTTGTATGAGCTTTAGATATCTTGGTAAAGTGACAATGTAGAATTCCATGCTTCTGGGCAATGTATTTTTGAAGGGCAATTTTTCAGGTTTGTGTTTCAAATGTACCTACATACCAATTTAAAATTCCCTTTGAATAATTACACTGTCATACATCCTGTATCAGCTGGAGTTTAAAGTACTGGTTCTATACTCATAAGAAGAGACATGATGGTTTTAACATTAAACAAAACTTTCTTGCCTCATTTAAACAGCACTTACATTGCTATAATCAGAGAGTAATCTAGGCATGGCAGCAAAACAAGGATTGGATAAGGCTTGAAAAGACCTATCAAAATCCCAGAAGACAACCAGAAAAATGTTCAAAGCCTTTCTAATTCTAATAGAAATTAAATTATTCATTTCCTCTTCTTGGGGCTTTTCTATCTTCGGACTGCAAAGCCCTACTTAATTCTCGGAGAGAAATTGCCAGTTAATTGGTTAACTAACTGTAGCCCACGGTAAAATCCCTCATTAACAAGTATGTAAAAAACAAGGATTGTACATAGCAGAGAGTCATAAGTGCAATGTTTTGTTAATCTTTCACCAGAAATAATATTCCTTAATGTGCAGGTTTTCTGATCTTTCAAGTCTAACGGTCACTAGGAAATACCTGATTGTGTCTCTTTTCTACCCTGGAAGAGGAAGGTGAGAAGTGATCAAGGCTATCAAAACTGATACCTGCCATCAAGAGGAAAGAGTCACGGATGAGTCTGACTCTTCCTTACCTTTTCCTCCAGGTCTTTACTCCCCCTATGCCTTTTCCTAAACCAGTTAAATTTCCCAAAAGTGAATTAAAAGACAGGTTTTATGTATTTAGAAAAATGGAAAATATGCTTTTTCTTCCTGTCCTTTCCAGACCTGGGAAAATGTTATCAACTTTCCAGCAGGAACCTGGTTTCTAGGTCTATCTAGGTTTCTAGCCATGGTCTAATATATTTTCCATCCTTCGATACATGGGAGTATGATCCCCCTTTAGAGCACACAAATACCATTTGAAAAAGAACTTGCATTAACATAACTATGACCCCACTGGAAAATGCTTTTATCAATCATCTTGCATAAAGTTGTCCTCACATACATCAGAGGAACAAGTTTCAGATTTCTTGTTGAGTTTTCCCGTGCCAGTCCACTTTCATAAACGATTGTTTCCTCAAAGACATAAACAAAATGCTTGTCCTTAAACATTTCTAACCTAGGAATAAGCAACAAAGAAAAAAGGGCCCAGGATGCCGATAGAGGCCATACTCCTTTAAGCGAGCCAACATCCAGCTAAGAACTGTTATCCATTTGATGCAAGGCAACCTGAGCTATTTCGGCTCCCTGATGCTAGCTAACCACATGAAGAGACCAGGCCAATTTCTCCTTCCACTGTTTGTTCCATTGAACCTTCCACCCTTTTGCTCTACATAACCAGTCTACTCATTGCTCTACATAACCAGTCTACTCATCCATCACTCTAAGAACCCTACCTGGAGTCTTTTCTGAATGACTGCTCAAAGGCAAGGGTCGTGCCTTCTATTCTTCTTATCTCCTAACCACCCTTACCATTCTACCAGGTACATAAGGGATGATCTAGATTTGCCTTTTAAACATGCAAAAGGGCAGGGGCTTGCGAGTGGAGAGAAAATGCAAACATTCCTATTACACAGGCTTTAAAAAATAACCTAGATGTTTTATAATATAAATTTTGGACTATTTATTTCTAAAATTGAACTTCCATCAACACTTAACCAGTCTCTTACTCTTTAGCCCTGTTGCACATGTATAATAGTTTCTGTAAACATCAGCTTATATTCTTGAGAACAAATTGTAAGCATTTTTAAATAAATTAGATTGATAGCTCTGCCAGAAAAGCCTAAACCCAATTTGAGACTGAATTACATGTTTCTTGTACTTGCTGCTACATCTTCCTTATATCCTGGGCCTTCACACTTCTTCCATGGCTTTAGAATATTTTGGCAATATCCATGCATCTAATATTTCTTACCAACCATAACCCATACATTAGAAGACTATTCTGGAAATCTTTCTTGGAAAGCTCTTTATGCAGAAAATAGTATTCTTCCTGCGGAACTGCTGCAGAATGTTAATAAATGTCGCATATAAAGAGCCCCGTGATCATTTAAGTGTGGGAAACTTGAGTTAAATAAAGTTAAACAAGTTACTTCATTGCAGAACTTTTTAGAACTTTTAGTATATTAAAGTGCAGTGTCAGTCACGAATAGGAAGATGGAGAAGGCAGCATTTCCCAACTTCTCACAATACAATTCAAGGAGCAGCTTTGAGGGCCAGGAAAATGTACTTATAGGGATTAGAACGTCTCTCTGTCTTGTGTCCTCTTTAGAAAGCTAATGCACTCATAGTCCAAATTTTGTCGCACACCAAAATAGTTACTGCAAAAATTGTATTAGCCTGGAGGAATTTTCCAGTCTCCCTGGATAACATGACTGCTTTAACCTTAGAAAGTGTATTGAGAATTAATGATCAACTCTATTTACTTGAATAACATGAAGGTTCAGACACTGAAAATAATTTCTGGAGAACACAGCATTCAATTCTTTCTTCCTCACCATCTCCCTCATCCACCCAGAACTAATTCCCTTCAAATTAAAGATGGAGAAAAGAATAAGCCATGCAAATATGCCTTCTGTCGTACTGACAATAATAAATATGGACAAAGAGTTTAGAAGCTGGTCAGTTTGAAGTAGGCAGAGGTTCATGGACCTGAAGATCTCAGGTTTTGTTTGAGAACTGGAATTTCTGCATCTTGGTTCTACCTTCCTCAAATTTTTACTGAGGAATTTGCTTCATTTTCCCAAAGCAAATTCAACATTTTAATGTACACATAGCCAATCATAAAATCAACCCCTTATTTTCCTTCCAACAGGACTACAGTACTTAATGAGTTTCAATAATTTTAAGAAATAAAAATGAAAGAAAAATGGAATTAACAAGCTCCCTTCCTTTCCATGTAATCTAAGAAGAATGCGAAATATACTTATTCCAAGTATGTGCAAGAATATTTCATCACCAGATCAGTATAACCTCGGAGAAATATGCCTGAAAACTTCAAACTACAATACCCTGAGATGATGCATCAAAAGCCTGTTGGAAACAAAAGTTTGGATTCAGAGTGGCATGTGGATACCTGTTTTTCTCAGCAAAATAATTCAGCCATTGTAATTATTTTTAACAGAATTGGGCTTCACACTGTGGGATAATGAGCTGGAAAATGTATTTGTTTTAAATAAAGGCATTTTCACACTACAAGAACACACAAACATCTACGAAACCCAAATGCGCCCGTCCAGCGTGCCTGGTAAAAGAGCCAATTTGATGTTATTTCCAACTGTGTAGAAATAATTTGCTGCAAATTCAGGCTACAATGCAAACAGGTGCTTCTTGAAAGAAACCCCATGAATCTGGAATTGCCAAGGGCTGGGACAGCTGGGAAACAGGAAGATGTTCTCTCTTAAATGGCACCTAAGTTTCTGGGGCCTATTGGAATCATGACTCCAAGCACTCTATGATCCATTTGTGATCATAGAACCAGGCTGGTCCCTCAAATGAACCTTCTGATTTCACCAAAGCTGTGGATTTACACTGGCAATGCTAAGAAATCACATTTTAAACTGAGAATGAATGAGAAAGTAATTCCCAAACAAGCCCCAGGAAGGCAGATAAGCGATGTCACCCCAAACTCTAACAATTTTACCCTTTGAATTAAATAAAGGGACAACAACGAAACAAACCAAGGGAGAAAAGGGCGAAATGAACAGCTAGAAAACACATAGATGGAGCAGTTGTAAAACAAACAAACAAAAAGATGGGGAGAGGAAAGAGGGGAAAATCATAATGCTGTATCAGTAAGTTGAATCATACAGCAGGAACAAATGGTGAAAATAATGCAATTCAAAGAGAGCAATCAGAAATTATCTGAGTCTTTAAAGGCAAATTTTCATGACTGCAAAATAATCTAAACACAGAACATTTTGATTGGTGTTAGGTTCAATTGGGTGTTAAAGAAATGCTGCTCTGTGTTAATTATTCTTGCTTGGGCTTTAACACTTTGCCAGTACTCATTCATAGCTCTGCCTAAAGTTTATTGTTGGATCTTATCGGGCAGTTGACGAGTGTGATGACTTTAAATCTTCTTTCTTGCAAATTTGGTTTCCTTCTGCTAAGCCTGTAAAATGCCCCTTTGCCACCAAACACAGGTACTTTAATAGAGGAGTCTATTCTGAATTTAAGAAGGAACTTACCAGTACAAACAGAACTTCTGTGGAACAGCACCAATGTGTCCTGACATGATTCTCAGCAAGGATTTTCTGGTAATAAATTTTAAAAACCCAAGAATGTACTTGAAAATATCTCAGACTTCCAAAATCCATTTACTACTGAAAAGGCAAATGTGTTTAAGGCAGATGTTAGCATAGGCTGAGAGTCACATTTTCAGCTTGGTTGTCACATGACTAATTTATATACAGCCGAAGTGTTGAAACAAAGAAACAGAGGTGATTGCGTCAACTTTAAGTTTCATATAGAGTGAGAACTTTCTCCTTTATTTTACAGTGTGCCAAGCATATAAAAAAGATTTGGTTGTATAAAAATGACGTTTACTAAATTAGTTTAATTTTAATTCCTGATAGCTGAACTCACACATGAAGCAAATATTTTCCTTCTAGAATTGATGTTGCTGCTCTCCCTGGAGTTTCTTGATTGCTTTGAGGAAAGAAGTAATGTTTCAAGAACATATCACAGGGGTATTTGGAAATGTAAACTATGCTATTTAAATTTTATTGCTTCTCAAATGAGAGCTCCCAGGATCTTTCTCATATTAATCTGTCCTTGAGAAAAGTGCCTTACCTTTTTGAGCCACTAGGAAAACAAGCTGCCAATACAAATTATTCATAATCTCAGCTCTTTCCAAGGACAATAGGTCCTGTTACCAGAGGATGCTTTATTTAACTTAGCCGCATGTTGGGTTTGGGTTTGAAAAATTGGGAGTGGTAGAATGATAAGAGATGAAATGCTCTGTAGAGTAGAACGAAAAGGAATTTAAGGTTTCTATTGAGAAATCAAGGAAAGAGAGGGGAGTCGGAATTCTGAACACTGTAGGAGGTCTCCATGCAACTAAAGAGGGGTACTAGAGAAAAATGTTGAAAAGTAACTGTCCCATTCATTTCCTAACAGGTTGTGTGCTTTGGTTTTGAATAATAAAACGTAGCGTTCATTGTTTCGTGTATTCTGTAATTTAAAGAAAAACATTGTATATATTCTTTAACACTTAAGACATCTATTTTTTAAAGATTTTTTTTTTGTCAAAATAAGGGTTCATAAACTTTCCCAAACATGGAAATGTCTTGTTCCTTCTAAGGAATGTCTTGTACCTCATAATAAGAATCATAATGATGAGTCTCCTTGTATTAACCTCTCAGAGAACGAGGCACATGGTGAACTCTACTGCCTCAATCAGCAGCTAGAATTTACCCTCAGCAAATAAAAAGGTTGAAAAAACTAAATTCCAGCTCACAGTATTAGAGTCAGTTACATTTTAAGTAGAAAAACATTTGGTTATATCATTGTCCTTATAGCATGATTCTGACTTATTTGCATAAGCAAATATTTATGTTCTTGCTTATGTATTTTTGTAAAACAATATCTACAGGAAAAGTAGGCCTATCCTATAAACCCCCAGAAGGGAATGTTGATTCAGACACTTAACCTTTTAACCAGCTTTGTAGCTATACCTCAGTTTCTTATTGTGTCAAATTGGAATAATGCCTACCTCTACGATATTCACAGGAATATTATGAGGATAGAAGACAAAGATAACATTTGAAGTTCTATTGGTTCACTGAAGGAAAAGTTGCTAATTTATTTTTCTTTTATAGATTTTTATATTTTAATTACAAGGGTAATATTGCATAGAGAGTTATGCATTTTTTAAAAATGAAAATCTCATTTTACCTCCCGCTTACCCAATAAATTCTACTCTCTTCAAAAGCGATTATTCACACCCCTCTTCAAAAGCAATTGTTGTTTTCAATTATTAGAGATTTTTTTCTCTATCTTTCTGTTGTTAATTTCTAATTTTATGGCATTGGAGTAGAGTACACAGCCTGAACTATTTCTGTTTTTGAAATATTTTGAGATTATGTATAGGGGAGGAACTCTATTAATTGTTGATATATTTGTTTTGAAGGTTCAAAAAAGATGTGTATTTTCTGTATGTGGGTTACAAAGATAGAAGTAAATAAAGAAATAGAAATAAACACGTATTACATCAAACTTGCCGATTGTTATTGAAATCTTACGTATTTACCCCTTTTCTGTGCCCTGATCTTTCACATTCTGAAAAAAGGTATATTAAATTTCCAATTGTGATTTTAGAAGTTACTCTCTCCTTGTATTTCTAACAAATTTTTTCTTCATGATTCCAAAAGCTATAATAATGTCTACAGCTTCACAGCTATTATATATTCTCAGAGAGATGTTCATATTTTAATATACAATAACCCTTTTGTTTGTCAAATTTGGGGCCTAAATTCTACTTTCTTATCTAGTGTTGCTACACGTACTTTAGTTTTGTTAATATTGCTTTGCATATGCTTTTTTTTTTCAGTCTTCCTGTGCCATTTTGTTTAGTGTTGTCTCTAACCCATGCCAAGGTATTTCTTATCCAATCAGAAAAATCTCCATTCATAGAGGAATTTACCCCATTAATAAACACCACATTAACAAATCTAATTAAATAATATTAAGAATTATCACCCATTTTTATTATAACACATTTCACAATTAATTCCATATTAGTCCTTACTCCTACTTCCTAGCTTGTGTTTTCTATGAAATACATTTTCTTGTTCTCTCTTTTGCTTTCCTTTCTTCTGTTGGACTTTTGGGTTATTAATGTTCTATTTTATTTCTTCTCCTCTATTTAGAAGTTATAGAATCTTTTTTTATTATTTAATGATTACTCTTACATGTGTAGGTCACAATTTCAACTTATATATTTCAAACACACGTAAAATGAATTAATGTCTGCATCCTCTTGCTGGACAAGGGGAAAAACCTTAGCATTCTCTAATTTTATTTGCCCCACCACATGATGTAATTATCTAATAATTTACTTAAAAATAAATATATTTTGTATTATGCATTGGCAATTATTTAGACAACTAAAAGTTTTACCAAATTTTACTCACTAGAAGTTTTTGTATTCCATACCTTCCTCTTTTTGCAAAACATCCTTCAGGGTCTGTAGGCTGCTTGAATAAGGCCTTATGCCTGAAAATGATTTAATTTTGCCCTCATATTTGGACTATAGTTAGGCTAAGCATAGACATCTGAATTAAAAATTATTTTCACTCAAAGAATATTATGCAGCTTCAGAAAGAAGGAAATCCTGTCACATGTGACATGGATAAACCTCAAGGACATTATGCTAACTGAAATAAGTCAGTCATGAAAGGGCAACCAACGTATGAGTCTACTCAGATGATGTACCTAAAGTAGTCAAAATTATAGAAACAGAAAGTAGAAAGGTGGTTGCCAAAGGCTGGGGGAGAGGGAGAGACAATTAGTGTTTAATGAGGATCGAGTTTCAGTTTTGCAAGATGAAAACATTCTAGAGACCTGTTGCACAACATCGTGAATATATCTAACACTACTGAATTGTACACATAAAAACAGTGAAAATGGTAAATTTAATATTATGTGTTTTTTACCACAATAAAATATATGTTCATTCAAAAATTTGAAAATATTGCTCAAGTTTTCTTCTTGCATTCAGGGTGGTTAATTAGAAAAGAAAGTCTGATGCTAATCTGTTTCTCATTCCTTAGCAGGTAATGGTTTTTTCCTTTCAAGAAGCTATTTGAATTTTTGCTTTGTCCTTGGCATTCCAATATTATCACACAGTGCCTAGGTAGTCGTCTTTTTTCATTTAGCATGTTCAGTACTTGCTAGGTCTTTTAATATGAGGAATCAGCTCTTAGTACTTGGAGATTGTCTTCTATTACTGATTTAAGTTATCAATCCCCTCCTTTCAGAAAATCTTGGGGCTCTCAATTCATCCTACCATGTTTCTCAACTTCTCTTTCAGATATCGTACCTTTCTAATTTTGTTCTGTATCATGGCCAATATTCTCACCTTTATTTTCCAGACCATTAATTTGTTCTTAATATATGCCCATTTTATGGTTCAGCCCATCTATTGGATTTTATTTTATAATGATACTTTTAATTTCTACATAGTGTTTTTTATTCTTAGATTGTTCTCTTTTTATATTACCCTATTCTTGATTTATGAATGCCTCTTGAATACCTCTAAGGATAAAAAATGATTTTTAAAATTCCTTCTTATGTTCTCCAACTTAGGTCTTTGTCTTTTAAAGCTCATGTCATTGGATTTTAGTACTCACTGCTCCTTCATTATTGTTGTAATTATTGTCCTCCCAATCACCCACTCATTTCTTATGGAGTTTAAACATGTGGTTCATTGTTACTCTATCCAATAGTCCTATTGCCTTAATTCTTGTCAATATCTATATCTACATGGATGAACTTCTCTCCTCCGTGACCTTACCTTCCACCTTACCTCAGCCATTAATGCTAATGGCCACCTTGCTAACAATTTCAACCCCTCCGTGATCTTTACTTTATGTATCTTACTTCTTGACTACCATGTTGGGGGTACTCTCTCTAGTACTCCAACTCAAATAATGCCTTCACCCAACCTGGAATCCAATGCATTGTTTCTACGATCTTTTCTCTTTCCCTCAATCCTCAGACAGCTTATCTCCCTCCTGGATTATCTTAAATTTTATGGTTAATCATTTAATTCACTCTCTTGCACATGCCTTCAATTCCCCTGCCTCACTGTCACTTTGTTTTGGGTGTTTGACCAAATCACAAGCCTGGAAAAATCCAATTTTCTGCCTACTCCAAACCTAAACCTGGACGATTTAATATGGCTGAATGATCTCACTTTAAACTTAAATGGGTCCTTAATGATGCCCGGCAAATATACTATAGTTCCCTAGGCCATTTGTTCTCCTACACACAGATAACTATCACATTCCTTTCAAATATTTCAGCGCATCCACCCACATCCTCACTCTCAACTGATGACTTTGTTTACTTCACTAGGAAAACTGAAGCAATTATAAGAGAACTTGAATGCATTATCTTCCCATCTCCCACCAGATTTCCACCACCAGACCTCTCCAGTTACCAACATCTGTAGAGGATGCTCTGTGTTCCCACTTTCTATTATAGGTGAACTACCCATGCTCCTACTTAAAAGATGTCTCCTCTTGTGCAGCAGATCCAGTCTTTGAAGGACATAGCTCCAGAACTCTTCACTCTCTCTCTCCTATATTACCAGTTTTGTTTCCAGTATGTCTTTGTCAGCAGCAGACAAATATACATTTATATCTCCTATCTTTCATCACAAACAAGAAAACATACCTCTCTTCACAAATTTGTTGTGTAGCAATAGATAGCTAATACAGTGAGAATATGTTTTACATAAATAATCTCTTCAAATGTATTACAGAAAATATTAACCTTCATTATTTTAATAATTTTTATAGATTACTTGGGAAAAGAGAAAGAATGAAAGGAAATTTCAGACATGAAGCACATGCTTGCAAAAGACTTAAAAGTGGGAATAAGATGAACACAAAAGAGGACTTCAAACTCGCTGCTCCTGGAATAGTCAGATCAGCCAGCAGGTGGGTAGGAATCAAGGCAGTGAACTGGTCCATCTTTTGAGAAGCATCCTGTAAAGAGCATAAAAGCCTGAGCTTAAACTCTGAGACTCCATGCATGGTTAGATAGAAGCCTCTTTTCCAAATGAAAATTGACATGATCCAGAGGCCTGGCAGGCAAGGTAGCATCAAGTTCCAAGTGGAGATAGATTACTGAACTCAGAGCTAAGAAGCAAAGGAATAACTAAGGATACCATTACCAAAGCAGAAGCAGAGGGAGAAGTTTTAACCTATGCCAGAAAAGGGTAAAAAGGACACTCAGTACTTGCTACTGTAAGCATTTGAGATATATTTCATACAATTTCTTTATATTCGTTGTGTTAGCTTGTGTCCTAAGGTTTGGAAATGATTGGCTCAACCCACCTTTCCATTTCCTGAGGAATTTCCAACATTTTCTTCCAGAATTTCTGAGAATTTAGAGAAGGCTTCAGTTTGCAGACCCAGTTGAGGCTTTCAACTCCTTTCTCTGCTTGATTAATCCAACTTACCATCTTACTCTTCCACTTGTATGGCCTCTGTTTACATCAGATTGGCACAGATAAGGAACTCGACCTCTTTTCTTGGTTTTCCCTCTCCTAACATACATTAAACATTTTATTCCCTTATATCAGGTTTTCAAGTATGTTATATAGTATGTGTTACTGGAGTTTTGGGAGAAGTGGCAATAATTTCTACCACAAACAATGTAATATTTAACATTAGATATCCCTGTTCTTTTTAACAAGAAAAAAACTCCCTCAGCTAATTTTATTCACTAGGGCTCCAGGTTCTCATCATATTACCCAGCTTCTTTTTCTCTTCTCTCTTCCACCCCTTCTGTGTCCTCTTCTATTCCAAGCAATTTATCAAGATAGTTTCCCAAGCAAAGATTGATCTCTCCCTCAGAGGAATTTTGGTGCCAGCTGTTAAGATAATTGGTTTTTACCTTGCTGAAGTTGAGAAGCTGATTGATATAAGAAATCAATCACAGACTTGTGTTGAAGATTATTACACAATGCCTTGATATTAAAGGGGTGACATGAATCAGAGACAGAGCATTTTTATGGCCAGAATGAATGGATGGTGGTACTTTCTTTTCTTTCCTCATGCTCGATGAGCGTAAATAATCTCATTCCTATGTTTATATAAGTCAGCTCTGAAACAAAACTTGGTTCCGAGACAAGAGAAGAGCCAGTTAGACTCCAATTCTCTTTTTGATTGTGAAATAATGACATTTTTAGGCTATGACTTTTCAACATTGTTTTAGGAATCTTGAAGGACAAAGGACAATGTTTTATTAATCCTAATCCAGAAGGATAATGCATGATACTAAATAATGGTAATAAACTCAAAAGCACGTATATTAATATATTGCTGAACGCCCTTGAAAGTAACTAGGGTACCAGTTCTTTACTCTGAAATTTGGCAATAAGTTTTGCCTTTCCTGTATGAACTGTACATAAAGATAACTAAATAACCACATTTGATCAGCAAAAGATTCTTGTTTTCTTACTTTTAAAATAATTCCAACTAATAAATTTAAAATAAATGACAGAATTTTAAAAAATCATTATTCTGAAATTGCTAATAAGATAATTGAATTAGGCAGCAATCACCAATACATAAACTCCTTGGAAGAAAGTTTGATGGAGAACTTAAAAAGGAAGCTTTAGGATTTTTGCTATGGGAACCCTCTGATCAATATTGGTATTACTAAATGGCGGACAAATCGCCATTATGTGCCTTTGCCTTCTGAGTCGAAGCATAGAGGCCAGCATGTATACATGACAGGTATTTTCATGTTTGTGTTTGGGAAGGCATGAGTTACTTCAAACTCTGTACTTACCATAGTATTGTAACATCATACGCAAGCTGAATTAAGTTTATTTTACTTTTCAGATGAGTTCAAAATTATTATTTTCATTTAGAAAATATGTATTGAGTACCTTTTATGTTACAGACACTGTGCTGAAAGAGGTGACTAGGTAGGTCAATGTGCTTCCTAAATTTGGAGATAATTATCTTTCTGTAGGTTCATTATGCTTGACTATTTTTATGTTCTCCCAATGATGATTTGACATTTACTTATCACTTTACTCACAGGGAATTAAAATGTAATGTGTTTCAACTGTATTTTTCCTTAACTGAATAATACTGCTATATGATATGCTAACTACAGACTGTGTTAATTCACTAAACAAATTCTGTTATGTGGTAATTTGAACTCTCCTCACCACAACTTATTAAAAAGGCACCAACAGTTTCCCATTAAAAAAAAAAAAAGGTTTTGTGGATTCAAATGTGAGAGAATCCAAACTCCATCCTCAAGGAATTTATAGTCACATGAATAAACAAACTTATCCAATCAACATTAGAGGAGATGAACACAAAAGTAGATGCTATACAAGTCACCACCTAATTCTCCAGGGGCTAACATGGCAGATTTCAGAGAGCAGTTGACACTGGAAACAAGATATAAATAATGAACATCTCCCCAACCTGACAATGGAGAAAACTGTCATTACATGGAGAATAGCAAGTACCCAAACCAACAGCAGTGAGGAAATGTGGCACATTCAGGAAATGTCCAGTGCTCTCTTTTGGCTAAAATACAGGATGTATAATGTGGTGAGAAGGTGGTGATAAGATGTGAAAAATTAAACTGGGGCTTGATTATAAAGTACTTTGTATGTTCTGTTACAGATTTTAAATTTTATATAGTAGACTTTAGATTGCCACTGCCCTTTTTAAAGTGAGAGTGACATTACATTTGCCTATGGCAAGATCACTCCAGAAATCTTAGGGAAGATGGGTTGAAGATGAGCCTGACTCGGGGCAAGGGTAGAGTTAAGTGACTGTTGAGACTGTGATAATGAGAGACCAGGGCAGCAAGAGTGGGGCCAAACAGGAAGCCATGAATGGGAGATTTAGAAGAGAGAGAAGCTAATGTCCACATCGTAAGCAGAGGAGATGGGGTGTGCCAATTCAATGCATATCAGCTAAAAGAATGTGTACAGAAATATCTCTCCCAGAGCTTCCTCATCTATTTAGTATGTTCCAATTAAGCAATAAGTATTCCTAAAACATTGTTGAAATGTCATAGCCCAAAAATGTCATTATTTCACAATAAAAAGGAGAGCTGGAGTCTAACTGGCTCCTCTCTGGTCTCAGAACCAAGTTTTGTTTTAGAGTTTATTTATATAAAAAACAGGAATGAAATTATTTACACTCATCTAGCATGAGGAAAGAAAAGAAAGAAACCCGACAACAAGAGGCGTGATGATATATGTTACTTGGGATGAGCCCTGCATTCTAATGACATCTTGTAACAGAGCTTTTTTATAGCAGCACACTTGTAGCAGCTGTTGAGTGGTTTTACTTACATCGCCTTTATCCTGTGCATTTAGATGTCATGTACCACCAAGTTTCCTATCTTTAGAATATTATTTGGGCCTGTAAGTTATACAATATTCTCAAGTACATATCTTCAACAACAAGTGCAAAGACTAAATGGATGGAAACTATTTCTTGCATCCAATGACTTAACTCAGTCTCCACCTGGTTCTTGAATTCCTATGCAGCATTTAAATCTGGATAATATAAAAAAACAATGCCTAGTTCTGACACATGTCCATGAGCATTGAAAACATGCAAGACAGTAAACATACCTGGATTTTCTACAGGCAGCTAGACTATACATATGGATATATTCCCCTACCAACTCTTCACCTATTCATATCCAAAAATTTTTTTTTCCGATTTATAAAAATGTCTCCTTAGCACATTTCTTTCCAGCCATACAGAAATAAGGGAGAGAGGTGATAAATCAGTAAGGAGAATGAGAATTTGACAGGGAAGATGAGCAGTGAAAGTGCTGAGGGAGGTGGAGACATAAGGGAAGAGACTATGTCTCTGCTCTTGAATGCAAAAAAAAAAGGGGGGTGGCCAGGAGGCCGCTGCCCAGAGATTCAACATCTACAAAGAAAGAATTCCAAAGGAGAGATTTATCAATGAGTCATTGCACTGGAAAATCATTGCAGAAAGTCAGCCAGAAGAAATAAAATGGCTGTTACCTTAAAAGGAGACAAAATGAAATGAATTTCAAAGTACTTATTCTGTGTGGTAAAATTCCAGTACAGTTTGAAGGACAAAGACTTTGGAGCCACAGAGGCCTGTATTTCAAACTTCCACACTTCCACTTTCATCAGGAAGACTTTAAGCAAGTTATTTAAACTCTAAACCCTGGGTGCTTCATTTTTTACATAGAAATAAGAATGTCTAACTCAGGGCTATAGTGAGAATTAGGTTAGGTAATGTTTGAGAAGCATTTTATGTGCCTTTAGTGTAACTACTAAATGGTAGCTATTAATGTAACAGTCACTAATGGTAACTTGGTTGCCTTACTATACTCAAAGATGCAGGGCTATCTTTGCAGAAGCTGTTTTAGGACAGGCAACTAAATGGAAAAGGCCATAAATGTTTATGAGTGGATTCAATTATGAAAATAAAGAGAAAGATTATGCTTAAGAAAAATAAAGAAGTATGACATCTGGCTAGTAAAAGCAAAGCTGGATTGTTTTATGGTGATAAATGATCATTGTTCCTCTAAGACTATATTAAAAAGTCTTCTGGCCCAGTCATTCAGAACAATGTCAGATGTTGATATCAATGATTTCTTGATCGTGACCTGCTAGAGATTTCTGGTGAAGTTAAACTATCCAAGCCAGTTTCACTCACCGATATCTTTTTCCCTTACGCAATAAATAGGTGAGGTGAATGAATGAATCAATCAATCAACCAATCAATTGATTAATCAGTTCCTAGATTAGAAACTCAAAGTACCATCCACCTTAATGCATGGAATAAAGTACAGTGTTGACTTCTATCAAAATCACTCCACAAAGAAAGTCACAGCTATTAGACATGGCATTCTTCAGCAAGCTAACCTGAATTAAATGAGTTCTATTTTATTTTGGACATTATTGAAATATGCCATAAGCACACACTGGAGAAATGTCCAAAAGCCAAATAACTTTCAGTGTCTAATGGTTACCATTAATTATCTAAAACTATTCCAACAGTAGCCATAATCACCCAGCCCTCTGTGACCTGGAAGCCCTCCAGGAATCAATTTGCATGAGCAAAGCTTTGCCTCACATGACCCGCTTCTTCACAAACCTCCCCTTATGCTGTGGTGGGAAGTCATTGCCTCATTAGCAAGCCAGTTCCTATTTCTTTTGGTTTGAATCCGTCGGATACCAACGTTCAAATTTCCTGCACCCTCTCCTCTGAAACATATAAAATGACTCTATCCGAAATACCGTAAAATGTCAAGAAGAAGGCTCTTCACAATGCCAAATTTGGTTACATGGACTGTCAAATCACAGTGTATCAGGATAGAAACAGCTTTGCTAGGAATGTCATTCTGTCCCCTCCCACCTGTGTTTTAATGGAGTCACTACCCCCAAAATTCCTATGTTGAAATCTTAACCCCCAAGGTGGTGGTATTAAGAGGTGGGGCCTTTGGGAGATACTTGTTCGTGAGGACAGAGTCCTCATGAATGGGATTAGCGGTCTTATAAAAGAGGCTTGAAGGAGCCTGTGAGCCCCTTTGCCCTGCCACCATGTGAGGACACAGCTAGAAGTCGCCATCTACGAGGAACAGGCCCTCACCAGACATGAAATCTGCTGGCACCTTGATCTTGGACTTACTAGCCTCCAGAACTATAAGAAATAAATTTCTGTTGTTTATACATGACACAGTCTCAGGTAGACTATTATAGCAGCCCAAATGGACTAAGACATGTGTTAATGGCCCAAATGATCTCAAGATAGCTCCCTGTTGTCCAGAAGTAATTAAGATACTGTGTCATTTAATGAGCACATTGCCTACACATTTGAAGTCACCAAAGTCATTTCTAAACTCAGGGTCCTTCTGCCTGACACAAACCCATAATGGCAGTCCTAGAACCAACTCTGCTGCTGACTAGCTGGGTCAATGCAGTGAAGTTACTTGGCCTCTGCCTACCTTAGTCTCGTCATTTTAAAATGGAGGTAATAATAGCATCTACCTCTGAGGGTTGTTTTGAGGATTAAATCAGTTAATAATATAAAACCTGAGAACAGGGTTTGACACATAGTAAGAATTCCAGAGAACAGCTGTGGGAAAGTTTGAGTTCTACAGTGGAAGAGGCCCATTTCAACATACAGGCTTATCTGTGTAGGGCTACTGCCACTCACTCCTAATTCTTTGGCTCTGAAGTGTAGCTTACTTGGAAAGGGACATGAGTCAAACTATTATCCACCAACCTAAAAAGAATGAGGTAGGGCAGGGAGGATCATGAATTCCCAGCAAAATCTGTATTTCTTATCTGTGAGGAGAGCTGTATGCCACCAGGGGGTACCGACTTTTTTTCTTTCTTCACACTGATGGACCTTGAATTTCCAAACCACAGGCCACCTTGTCCCTTGGTATTGATGCCACAGGCCAGAGCGGTGATACATTTTATTATTAAAGGCGGGCTTTGCGTGAGCCTTAGATATTAGTTCTCAAAGCCTCTCACATGACTACATGAGAGTATTTGCAGAGCTCCCTAAAAAATACAGGTTCTGAGACCCACCTCTGCATATTTTCATTCAGGAATTGTTGGGGTGGGGTGTGGGAATCTGGCAATTCTGAGGCATAGTCCACTTTTGAGAATTGCCTTTTTTATTCATCTGAGAAGAAATAACCACATTCTCTAGGATTATTTCTTTTCTAGATCTAATTATACCAATGAGTCCTAGAGTTACCTAGGCTGTTGGAGAATTTCTTTATCATGTTCCTAGGGGACCAATCCTCAAAACTTGTCAACTTCAATCACATGTTGCATTTAACAGCAAGAAGTCTAGCCTAGACATCTAATATGATTCGGCTGTGTCCTCACCTAAATCTCATCTTGAATTGTAGCTCCCATAATTCCCAAATGTTGTGGGAGGGACCTCGTGGGAAATAACTGAATCATGGAGGTGGTTTCCCCCATACTGTTCTTGTGATAGTGAATAAGTCTCACGAGATCTGACAGTTTTATAAGGAAAAACCCCTTTCACTTGGTTCTCATTTTCTCTTGTCTGCCACCATGTAAGATACGGCTTTTGCCTTCCACCATGATTGTGAGGCCTCCCCCACCAAATGGATCTGTGAGTCCATTAAAACTCTTTTTCTTCATCAATTACCCAGTCTCAGGTATGTCTTTATCAGCAGTGTGAAAACGGACTAATACACCATGTTACAGACCATAATAGATCTCTGCAGATTCATTTTCTCCTCCCCTCTAATCTCATGGTCACAGGTTTTGGCAGGACTGACCCATGTCTAGCTCCAGTGTTGTAGAAAGGATGCTGAATGGCTCAAGCACATCTGTGCATCCTATCTCCTTGATCATATGGTGGATATGAATTTAATGTGGGCAAGTGTTTTATTTTTAGAGGATTCTTGGAAGGGAGCTTTCTCTCTCTCTCTCTCTCTCTCTCTCTCTCTTTCTCTTTCAGTAACTACCATAAAAGATACTCCGTCCCACCAAAAATGAATAATGAAGCATTTAATACTACCCTGGATGCTGTTAACAGGGATCTTGAAACTCTGAGGAAAGTTCACTTCGGAATAAAGTTTATAATGTGGAAAATCATATAAAGATACAGAAACAACTCATATACCAAGTCATATCACTCAGCAATTAGATCAAGTCTCACCTGAAGCTCACCTTACCACTGAACATTAAATATATAAACCAAGAGATTTCTCCTATTATTAAACCTGATTCAAGTTGCATTTTATAGTCTTTAAAACAAAAGGCATTCTTAGTGATTCTTACCTGTATTAGTCCGTTCTCATGCTGCTATAAAGAAATACAGAGCAATTTACGAAGAAAAGAGGTTTCATTGACTTAGAGTTCAGCATGGCTGGGGAGGGCTCAGGAAACTCACAATCATGGCAGAAGGGGAAGCAAATACATCCTTCTTCACTTGGTGGCAGAAAAGAGAAGTGCCCAGCAAAAGGGAGAAAAGCCCCTTATAAAACCATCAGATTTCATGATAACTCACTCATTATCATGAGAACAGCAGCAGGAGGGTAACTACCCCCCGTTATTCAATTACCTCCCACTAGGTCTCTCCCATGACATGTGGGGATTATGGGAACTACAATTCAAGAGGTTCTGAGCCCCATTTGAGTAGGAACACAGCCAAACCATATCATCCAATCCCTAGCCCCTCTAAAATTTCATGTCCTCACATTTCAAAACAATCATGCCTTCCCAACAGTGCCCCAATGTCTTAACTCATTCCAGCATTAACCCAGAAGTCTAAGCCCAGCAGATCCAATGGTGCTTGGTGTGTCAGTGGTAGATAGGGAAGCTACTTGGTGCCCCTGGCAGGCCCCCATAGGTGGACCAAAGCAGAGGTCTCTAGGATTTTGGAGCAAGGCCCTGTCATCTTCTGGAGATAACTCCCCTCCTTCTGAGAGACATCTCTTGGCCTGTTACTGGGCTTTGGTTTGACTATGGGTCATCAAGTCTCCATGTGGCCTGAACTGCCTATCATAAACTGGGTGCTTTCTGACCCATCTAGCCATGAAGTTGGGCATACACAACAGCATACCATCATCAGATGGAAGTTGTATACGCATGACTGGGCTCAAGCAGGTCCTGAGGGCACAAGAAAGTCACGTAAGGAAGTGCCTCAAATGCCCATGGTCTCCATTCCTGCCGCCCTGCCTTCTTCCCCACAGCCTGCACTGATGGCTTCATAGGGAGTTCCCTATGATCAGTTGACAGAAGAAGAGAAGACTAGGGCCTGGTTGCCTGGTTCACAGATGGTTCTGTATGATATGCAGGTACTATCCGAAAGTGCACAACTGTAGCACTACAGCCCCTTTCTAGGACATCCCTGAAGGACAGCGGTGAAGGGAAATCTTCCCAGTGGGCAGAACTTTGAGCAGTGCACCTGATTGTGCACTTTGCTTGGAAGGAGAAATGGCCAGATGTGTGATTATATACTGATTCATGGACTGTAGTCAATGTTTTTGCTGGATGGTCACGGACTTGGAAGAAGCATGATTGGAATACTGGTGACAAATAAATCTGGGGAAGAGGTATGTGGATGGACCCCTCTGAATGGTCAGAAACTGTGAAGATATTTGTATCCCATGTGAATGTTCACCAAAGGGTAACCTAAGCAGAGGAGGATTTTAATAATCAAATAGAAAGGATGAATTGTTCCGTGGACACCACTCAGCCTCTTTCCCTAGCCACCTCTGTCATTGCCCAATGGGCCCATGAACAAAGTGGCCATGGTGGCAGGGACAGAAGTTAGGCATGGGCTCAGCAACATGGACTTCCACTCACCAAGGCTGACCTGGCTGTGGCCACCACCGAATGCCCAATTTGCCAGCAGCAGAGACCAATATTGAGCCTTTGATATGGTACCATTCCTCAGGGTTGTCAGTCAGCTATTTAGTGGCAGGTTGATTATATTGGACCCTTTCCATCATTGAAAGTGCAGCAGTTTGTCCTCACTGGAATAGACACTTACTCCAGATATGGGATTGCCTATCCTGCACACAATGCTTCTGCCAAGACTACCATCTGTGGACGAACGGAATGCCTTATCCTCCATCATGTTATTCCACACAGCATTGCCTCTGACCAAGGCATTCACTTTACAGCTAAAGAAGTGTGGCAGTGGGCTCATGCTCATGGAATCCACTGGTCTTGCCATGTTCCCCATCATTCTAAAGCAGCTGGATTGATAGAACAGTGGAATGGCCTTTTGAAGTCACAAGTATAATGTCAACTAGGTGACAATACTTTACAAGGCTGGGGCAAAGTTCTCCAGAAGGCCATGTATGCCCTAAATCAGTGTCCAATATATGGTACTGTTTCTCCCATAGCCAGGATTCACGAGTCCGAGAATCAAGGGGTGGAAGTGGAAGTGACACCACTCACCATCACCCCTACTGACCCACTAGCAAAATTTTGGCTTCCTGTTCCCATGACATTATGTTCTTCTGGTCTAGAGGTCTTAGCTCCAGAGGGAGGAATGCTGTCACCAGGAGACAGAGCAATGATTCCATTAAACTGGAAGTTAAGATTGCCACCTGGACACTTTGGGCTTCTCCTACCTTCAAGTCAACAGGCTAAGAAGGGAGTTACAGTGTTGGCTGGGGTGATTGACTGGACTATCAAGATGAAATCAGTCTACTACTCCACAATGGAGGTAAGGAAGAGTATGTGTGGAATACAGGAGATCACTTAGAGCATCTCTTAGTATTACCATGCCCTGTGATTAAGGGCAATGGAAACTGCAACAACCCAATTCAGGCAGGACTACAAATGGCCCAGACCCTTCAGGAATGAAGGTTTGGGTCACTCCACCAGGTAAAAAACCATGACCCGCTGAGCTGCTTGCTGAAAGAAAAGGGAATACAGAATGAGTAGTAGAAGAAGGTAGTCATCCGTACCAGCTACAACCACGTGACCAGTGCAGAAATGAGGACTGTAATTGTCATGAATATTTCCTCCTTGTTAAGAACATGTTTGTGCATCTATACACTTGTACTAATATCTTCATTTTATTTCCTTTTTCCTTTATCATGTGACGTAAGATTTATTGACTTCATATCAGCATTTAAGTGTTGTTAATTTTGTGAAATAGCATTTAGATTAAGGATTAGTACACTTTCGGTTGTATGAAGGATAGCCATATTATGTTAGGCATAATTATGACTTTATTATTGTCTTTATTTGAAGATTATGTGTGATTTTAGGGAATATGTTTAGGTTCAAGTTGATAAGGGGCAGACTTGTGATGATTAATACTGAGTGTCAACTTGATTGGAGGATGCAAAGTATTGTTCCTGGATGTGACTGTGAGAATGTTGCCATAAGAGATTAATATTTGAGTCAGTGGACTGGCAGAGGCAGACCCACCCTCAATCTGAGTGGGCACTATCTAATCAGCTGCCAATGCAGCCAGAATAAAAAGCAGACAGAAGTTGGAAGGACTTGGCTTGCTGAGTCTTCAGACCTTGATCTTTCTCCTGTGCTGGCTGCTTCCTGACCTCAGACATCAGACTCCAAGTTCTTCAGCTTTTGGATTCTTGGACTTACACTAATGGTTTGCCAGGGGCTCTTGGACCTTTGGCTGCACTATCAGCTTCCCTACTTTTGAGGTTTGGGGACTCAGACTGACCTACCACTGGCTTTGCTCCTCAACTTGCCGACAGTCTATGATGGGACTTTACTTTGTGATCACGTGAGTCAGTTCTCCTTACTAAACTCCCTTTCGTATATACATATATCCTATTAGTTCTGTCCCTCTAGAGAACCCAGACCAAGACAATATCTCATAGCAAATCGTTCAAAGCTTCATAATGTCAGTTTTCTGTCAACATCATAGTCAATTCAAATGTTCTTGTAGTGAACAACACTGGCCCATCTATTCTTATACTCAGGTCTGCTACCCTGATCTTCCCAAATCCTTAGGTATGTCTCAGATGCTATTCAGCTTTATTCTCTTAGTTTCCCTCCTGCTTGACTTGTTACACTATCTCACATTTCCTTTGCTGATTCTTCCTCTTCTCTCTGACACCCAGGGTTCAGTCGTCATACCATTCCTCTCCTTTGTCCTCACTGAGGCGCCGGTTATCTCATTTAATCCCATGTATGTGCTGATGTCTCCCAAATATATGCAGTAATTCCAATCTAGACCTATTTTCTAAACTCCAGACTCATACAAGAAATCGCCTACTTGATATGTATGCTTGGATATTTTGGGCACCTCAAACTCAATGCTATAAAACTACTGAACACCAGATCTCCTTCTCTTCATCATCTCTGGAAACATGCTCTACATAAAGCCTTCTCTATCTCAGCTAATGATAAGTTCATCTTTCGAGTTGCTCAGGTCAAAAACTTTGAGGCAGTTTTGATTTTCTCTCATACCCTACATCAAAACTGTCAGTGGATTCTGTTAGTCCTGCCTTCAAAAGATACACAGAATTCAACCACTTCTTTACCACCTCCACTGCCACTGGAATGAGCCTGTAAGGAATGCTCTAGCTAAAGTTGCCAGTCAGAGGCATCCTGTATCTTCCAGGCCTATCAGGAGCAGATTTATTTTAGTAATCCTGGCATACTCTTTTATCATCTTGGAAACAGCCTATGCAAAAGGTGCCTTTGAGGTAAAGTTAGCAATGAATTTTAGAGTGTGGCATCTGAGGCAGTCAACTATGCTCCCTGAAACCAGAGATCTGCAAGGTGCTTGTTTTATGGCCACCACACCATTTTTCCTATTGTCTTTTCATTTGTTCTAGCATTATAGACTTGTTCTCATCTATTACTATAATATCCCTTACCTGGTTTATGGCTTTGATCATACATTAGCCTCAGGGGCCTATTAACCTAGATGAGAACTTCCTTCTCTAGGCTCCAGCCTGGCCAAACCTCACTCTCTAACCAATGAAGCATGAAGGTGAAGTTGAAAGCAACAAGGCTTACCTCTCTTTTATACATGGTGAAAGAGGGGAATGGATTTGTGAGAAAAACAGTGAACTGGATGTTGCTAGTCTGCCCCATCTCTTACCTAACTTGCCTAGTCCAGACAAATAATTAGTCTACATAAACCCCAATTTCCTCACCTGTAAATGAGGATAATAATCTTTTTTGTAAAACAAGGATGATAAAATTACATTTACCTGAACAAACAAATTGCTACCAAGATTGAAATAGCTACTGTAAGAAATTGAAAAATGTAATGCAAATAAGAAAAACTTTATTTAAAATGCTGCATTAATAGAAGCAAAAAGACTATTGTCTTAAGAAGGTTAAACATTTTTTTAGGTTCATATCTTCATTCCTACATTCTCTCCCAAAATCATTTAGTATCTTGTATTTTTATTTCAGCACAGCTGAGAAACAATGTTAAAATCACATGTTCAAGTTTATCTATTTCACTTTGGAAAAAAATTCTATAGTCCTTTGTGATATGGTTTGGCTGTGTCCCCACCCAAATCTCATCTTGAATTGTAGCTCCCGTAATTCCCACCTGTTGTGGGAGGGACCCAGTGGGAGATAATTGATTCACAGGGGCAGTTTCCCCCACACTATTCTCATGGTAGTGAATAAGTCTCACAAGATCTGATGATTTTATAAGGGGTTTCCCCTTTCACTTGGCTCTCATTCTCTCTTGTCTGCTGCCCTGTAAAACGTGCCTTTCCCCTTCTGCCATGATTGTGAGGCCTCCCCAGCCATGTGGCACTGAGTCAATGAAACCTCTTTTTCTTCATAAATTACCCAGTCTCAGGTATGTCTTATCAGTGGCATGAAAACAGACTAATACACTCTTTTATACGTTTACCAGTGTATGTTTATACTATGTATTTACCTAAATAAGTTTTAACTCGAGGTCTGCCTACAATAAATAAATGTTTAATGTTGTTATTTCTAAATTATTATCACCAAAGGCCCTAAGTGGTTCTTAACTGTAGTATGTATGTGTGTGAGAGTGCACTTGTATGTGAATTTATTATTTTCTAGAAGAGCAGAACATCTATTATATCTAAGACAGAGAAACTGCCTTAGAAAGCATTTGGATTCCATTTGTTTGCCTTCTGACAACATGCTCATGTTTGCTAAGCAAAGTCAGAACTCTAACTTTTGAGATCAGCCATATAGTTTTCATCTTTTGCGAATTTTAATTTTTTAACATAAATTATGACTGTTCATATTTGGTGTCTTATTTCTTTTTATTTATTTATTTTTTGAGATGGAGTCTTGCTCTGTCACCCAGGCTGGAGTGCAATGGCGCCATCTCACCTCACTGCAATCTCCACCTCCTGGGTTCAAGTGATTCTCGTGCCTCAGCCTCCCAAGTAGCTGAGATTACAGGTGTGTGCCACCGCATCTGGCTGATTTTTGTATTTTTAGTAGAGACAGAGTTTTTCCATGTTGACCAAGCTGGTCTCAAACTCCTGACCTCAGATGATCCACCTGCCTTGGCCTCCCAAAGTGCTGGGATTACAGGCGTTAGCCACCATGCCCTGTCTGGTGTCTTATTTCCAAATATATACTTATGTAATCAAATACAATAAATTTTTGAACTTTGATAAATCATTGGATATGCTCTCAAGATTTTATATGTGGGAAGCACAACCATAAATTACTAGCAAATGGCCACATAACTAGATACTGCCCGAATCTTCATTTGCCACCTCTCTGTCCAGTATGGTTTATCTAGTAACTTGGTAGAATTAACTAATCCATTAGAGAACATAGGAAGTGTATATGTGTGTGTGTGTATATATATATACACACACATTTTAAAAATATTCTTATATATAATATATGTTATAGATTATATATATATGTACTTGAGACAGAGTCTTGCTCTGTCATCAGGCTGGAGTGCAGTGGTGTGATCTGGGCTCACTGCAACCTCCGCCTCCTAGGTTCAAGCAACTCTCCTGCCTCAGCCTCCTGAATAGCTGGGACTACAGGCGGGTGCCACAACGCCCAGCTCATTTTTTGTATTTTTAGTAGAGACAGGGTTTTACCATGTTGGCCAGGATGGTCTCAAACTCCAGACCTCATGATCTGCCTACCTCAGCCACTACCACTACCATGATCCACCACTCCCAGCCAGGAAGTATATTTTCTGGCCGACTGCTATGGCTCATGCCTGTAATCCCACCACTTTGGGAGGCCAAGGTGGGCAGATCACTTGAGTTCAGGAGTTTGAGACCAGTCTGGCCAACATGGCAAAATCCTGTCTCTACTAAAAATACAAAAATTAGCCAGGCATGGTGGCACATGCCTGTAGTCCCAGCTACTCTGGAGGCTGAGGCACGAGAATCGCTTGAACCCGGGAGGCAGAGGTCTCAGTAAGCCAAGATTGCGCCACTGCACCACTCCAGCCTGGGCAACAGAGTGAGACTCTGCTTAAGGAGGAAAAAAAAAAAAATAGGAAGTTTATTTTCTGAAAAATCAAGATACTTTATTTGTGAATTATTTATTTACAGCTTGCCTTGTTCCAAAAAGTAATATGTGATGAATCTAAGAGATAAGATCCCTCTGGTTGTGCACTTAGATTAATATGTTTGGCATTTATAGTGGATAATATTATACTTTAATTGAAAGTTATTTTGAAAGGATACATGAAATAATTTATGTTTTAAAAGAATTGTTACAAAATAATTCACCTGAAACAAATGGATTTTTTGACTATTTATGAAAAAGTCATCCTACACATAATCATTCAGACATAGATGCAGAATTAGAACTCTATCTACCAATTAGGGTTTAATTAGGAAATCTGAAGCCTGGAATCTGAAATCTGAAGAATGTATTTTTATTAGACAGAAACTCAATATAGAGAATTATATACTTACACAACCATTACAAGGGCTGGGAGAATGAATTCAGATGTAGAAGTGAATGAAGAAGAGAAAGCCGTTTTCAGATATTTCAGAATCGAGGTGATCAGAGGGAAGCTGTAGCACATGACCCAAGCTGCCTGCAGCACCGAAACAGATGATTCTTAGAGAAGCTCCAAAGTCAAGAAAACTATCACTTGTCTTGGTTAACCACTCACAGCTCTCTACAGAGATGAGCACGAACCAACAGGTGAGAACTAGAAAGTGGTGATGGCTGCACTCTTAGCCACTTTGCTTGGGAAATCAATGGTAATGCTAATAGCATCCTTTCAAGGAGAGGAAATTATGCATTTTCTAGGATTGTGGATGTTTTGGGAAGTAAAGCATCCTGTACAAAACTGTACAACCTGATCTAACCTTGGCAAAAAATGAGTTTGCCAAGTCTCAATCAGATCAGAGTCAGATGATATTATTGTCTGATCATGATCATTTGAATTCCATTTGTTTGCCTTCTGTCAACATGTGTTTCATATTTCCAAAGCCAGTTTAGATTAACCTCACTTCGGGATTCTTTCTCAATCTGCTTTTTCTACATCTTATGATCTCTTTGATGGCTCTTTACCTGGACCTCACTACATGTTTGACTTTTCGTCTTACTACCATGCTTGATTTTACTCTATGTTTCAATGTGCTTAAGGATAAAAAAAAAATGCTGATGGCTCAATATTTTGTGTATGCTGTGTAAATTTATGTGTGACAAATCCATCAGGGACTGTAGACAGGGGATGTGATAAAAATTCTCATTCCTTGAATCTACTAAAGCGGAAAAAGTACCAGAATGTGGCAAATAAGAGAAGCCGCAATAGTTAATTATCATGACATGCAGCTCATCTGTAATTAATCCTTTTCTTCAGCAGGATTCTGCAACTGTAGCATTAAAAAAAAAAAACAGGTCAGATGATGCTTTAATTAAGGCTGTACAGTGTTGCTGCTTCTACAGCAACAAGAACTGTTTTTTGTCTATAGGTGTGTGTGAAGCACTACAAATATTTTCTTAACATCTTTACGGAGTGCTGTTTAAGCATCTTTGCTAGCATTATGTCTAGAGACAGACTGATTACAATTCAAAGGAGCTTTTCTGTTCTCCTCACACCCATCTTAAGAGCCACTAAAATCATCTAAATGCCATGCCAGTGGGAGGAGACACTCTCACCAAGGAGCTAGAAATGAAACACGAGGTGCCATTGCAATTGGGAATGGCACTGCCTCGAAATTTACAACCCTCCTAACCAGCTACCCAGGTTCAGATCAAGGGCCTGCAGTGTGCGCTCACTTGATAAGATCTGACTGGTGGTGAATCTCCAACTATCACCCTGAAATAGTGATCCCTAGCTGCAATATTCAGGGTTAGAATATGGACTGAGGGGAGGTGACACATAAGGAAAATTTTATAGTCCCTCTATTGTATCTACAATTATTTTACAGATTATTACATGGAGTAAGGCTGGCAGTATGCCCTAGTTAAATCTCATAATTTTTTTAAATGACTTGTCCTATGATTACAAAGATATTGCTATTGCCAAAACAGAGAGGTGCACTGTGACAATGGAGCATGTACTTGAACATCCTAGAAGACGTAAGAAGTCTGTATGGAAAACCCCCACCCACCCCACTGACTTGCATTAGACCATGGCTTAGCAGATAATACATCTTCATTGAGGGATGTCACTGAGATTTGGGAGTTTGTGTTATGGACTTCACCTATGTTGACTGATACATGTGCTATATCATCTGATCAGCCTCCTGGTTCCTCCTGTAATTAGTAAGATGTATTTATAAGGTGCCTAGACAAGTACTAGGATCTGGTGATTTTTGTGGCATGGTCTGTGTGAATAGCATTTTTCTCTGAACTATAGCAAACTAATTACATTGGTTTTAAAAATCCTAGTTTTCTCTTGCCCAAGGAAATCAGCTTGAACAATCTAACCAAAAAGTGACCAACACCTGGTATTAAAAGCAGTCTAGGCCGGGTGTGGTGGCTCATGCCTGTAGTGTCAGCACTTTGGGAGGCCGAGGCGGGTGGGTCACTTGAGGTCAGGAGTTTGAGACCAGCCTGGCCAACATGGTGAAACCCTGTCTCCACTAAAAAGACAAAAATTAGCCAGGCATGGTGGCAGGCACCCATAATCCCAGCTACTCAGGAGGCTGAGGCACAAGAATCACTTGAAACCAGCAGGCGGAGGTTGCGGTGAGTTGGGATCATGCCACTGCACTCCAGCCTGGGCAACAGAGTGAGACTCTGTCTCAAAAAAAAAAAAAAAAAAAAAAAAAAAAAAAAAAAAAAGGGAGTCTATTTCTCAATCCTAGGAGAAATATCTAATTTAATACCTATTGTAGACTCCAATACCTTTACAGGTAAAATAAGCGGCTCCATTCAGGATTATGGCACTGCCAGAGGAAGTCTTCCCTTTTCATTTTTCGGGGTTTTTTTTGAGATGAGGTCTCCCTCTTTCGGCCAGGCTGGAGTACAGTGGTGCAATTTCAGCTGCAATCTCTGCTTCCCAGTTCAAACAATTGTCCTGCCTCAGCCTCCTGAGTGGCTGGGACTACAGGTGCCCGCCACCACACCCAGCTAATTTTTGTATTTTTAGTAAAGACAGTGTTTCACCATATTAGCCAGACTGGCCTCGAACTCGTGACCTTGTGATCCATTCGCCTCGGCCTCCCAAAGTGCAGGGATTACAGGCATGAGCCACTGCGCCCAGCCCTTCACTTTTTTGTTGGGCACAGGAGATGGTCACTGTGGGTCTGTTGTCCCACGTTGCCAACAGACAGTGGCACTCATTCTCCCATTATAAGGTAAGCTGCTCTATTTGGTGGGACAATGTATCTCTAACCAGCAAGCATTTGATAAGAAATGGGGGAATGGCCCTTTGTAAATTTTGCTCAGGATATCCTATAGGCCGAGAAATTTGCCTCCTTCTTGTCCAAAGAATATGATACTGTCTCCTTAATGAAGAGCTCTGTTTTGAAGAATGACCCTCTGAGATTGTGTTTTTGAGGCCCTCAAACTGGTCTGGCCATTTCTGTATATATATATAAACACCTTGGAAATATCTACAGATGCAGCGGTGGGGTGTGAGGCATTCGGAGAAGATAAAAATGAAGAAAATAGACATTAAAGCCTTAATCTTTTCCATCTCACTTCCAAAAAAACTAAACTCAGCCAAGATAACCCTCAGCAGATCATTTCCTCTTTCGTATCCTCCAATCATACTAATAATGATCGCCTCAATGCTGTTGCTTTCTGTCAAAAGCAATTAGAGCTGTGGAATGTCAAAATTTTAGCCAACCTCTTTTATTCTTTGCAGCAAATCTCGTAAAAACTGAGAGGCTACACAGTCTATCTGGAAATCATCAGAGAAGCAGAAACCTGTAAGTAGTTCTTCTCTATACCCACTCCTCCCCTATGTGCCCCACACCTGACTCAGACAGAAGCTGTCACAGGCATGGAGCAACTGGGTTTGCTGAAAGCCCAATAGAGGTATGTTTCTGAAAGGATTCACTGCCTCTATTTAGAAATTGGAGCCATTTTATCATTCATCCCATGGAAGATAATAGTCCGCTTAGTATAAACAGAATAGCAAAGCCCTGTGACTTTGCCTCTTAGCTTTAGGGCCCCATCTTAATGGATTCTGAAAGAGTAATATAAGTGAGATGGAAGAACTAGAAGAGAAAACACTGTTTTTGGTGTTAAACTGTTTCAGGCCCTGGAAATGGGCTTTATTTAATCTTTTTGTGAATGTATGTAAGGTCACCAATGTTTTGGTAAAGTCCACATTTCTGCCATGCGGTGCCATATGGGAACTGTGCCCACAGTGCTCAGGCTGTCTGCTGTTGGTAAATAGAAGCTATATTATAGCACTTTCTATAGCATGTGGACTGGCCTGTGGCACTCCAGTGTTAGGAGAGTGTGATATTGGTAGCTACTGAAATGGAAACGTGAGAGCTGTTAGGAATATTTTCTCAGTTGTCATCATGGCAGAGGCCAGCAGAACAGCAACTGGCCCACTTGTGAGATACATGTCTCTTCCCAACTTCTCCTTTTATTCCTCCTCCTCTCCCTCACCTTTAGCAATAAAGGAGGGAGGGAGGGAGGAAGGCAGGAAGGAAGGAAGGAGAGAAAGATAAGAAAGAAAAAGAAAGAAAGAAAGAGAATTTAACTGGTTCCACCAATTATAGAGTCTTGATTTATTTTCCTTCTCTTTTCCATTATTAGCAAAAATAAAGCAAGTTCCCAAATTTGGAATTAGTTATGCAAATATTCAGTGCTTTCTTTGTTTAAAAATTCTTAGCAGCTGCTACTAGGAGAGCAAAATATAAATAGCATCAGGTGTGTATTATTATACCCAGCTGAACAGCTGCAGTACTTATATTTAATTCCTCATGTTATACGTAACCCTTCCTCTCTGTAATAATATCAGTTCTTGTGTAACGCTTTCATGAGGTTTTTCCTAGAAGAACCTTGCCAATAAAGAATGAATGAATAATTTAAAAACCACAGATAACTCAAAACTCTCATTCTAGGCAATGGTTTCTCAAGTTTTCTTTCATCAAAGAGTGGACTAAGAGACCAGATTGTCTTTGCTCTGTCCTGCCCATTATTTGGTGGGAGGGGTTGGAGCTGTCAAATAGGTAAGGTGATGGAGGAAGAAGAAAAAGGAGGAGATCTAAATGCAGTCATTCATATTCTAAATAATTACTCCCTAGATAAAATTACCAATATCATCCACCAATCAATAAATAATTTTATTGTAGAAAATACCATAGTGTATATATACTATATATATGTGTATATATATGTGTGTGTGTGTATATATATATACACTTTTATTGCAGGAAAAAAGTAAGCTATCTGTTTGAAGAGATGTTACTAACATGGAACAAGTAATTCTAAAACATGCAACTCTAATGGCAGTAAGAATTCACAAAGGTGAGAGAGATGGTTGTAAGCCAGCAGAGACATTTGAGTTAGGTCTTTGATGGATAATTTGTATGTTAATGTGAAGAAAATGGTGACTTAGAGTTCCTGCAATGCTTGCTCAAAGTCATGTGATTATTCAATGGATTCCCAAGGCTAGAGCTCAGAATTTTAAAGTCCCCACAGTAAACATAAGAAAATATTTTCTCATGTCAAAAATACATGACTTTATGTAGTGTCTTAGTCCATTTTGTGTTGCTAGAACAATATACCAGAAACTAGGTAAATTATTTTCAGAAGAAATATATTTGGCTCATGGTTCTGGAGGCTAGAAAGTCTAAGATGGAAGGGCTGCATCTGGGGAAGTTCTTCTTACTGCATCATTTCATGGCAGAAGGCATCACATGGAAAGAGAGCACATAAGAACAAGAGAGAGAAAGATGGGACTGAGCTTGCTTTTATCAGGAACCCACTCCCATAATAGCAGCTTTAATCCATCCATGAGGACAGAGCTCTCACAGGCTAATTACATCTTAACAGTCCCCTTTTTAATACTGTCACAATGGCAATTACATTTCAACGCGAGTTGTGGAGGGGACATTCAAACCATAGTAATGGGTATCTTGTTACTATGTCTTAAATTTATTTTGAAAATAAAGTTTTGGGGGGAGAATGACAAAAAGGGAGTCATATTGTGGCTTCCAAAGTAAGGACAATTTGCTCAATATGCCAGGTAGAAAGAGATGGTCCATTTGTTGGAAACCTGCTAGATGATAGGCCACATGCTGGACGCTTTCCTTGGTACACCTAGGTTCTTCCTCCCAACAATCATCTGAGGTGTTGCACAGGCAGGACAGTATACCAAGGCCAGAACACTAGTCCTCAAAGCCTGAGCCCATTCTAGAACCTTATACTGTCTTGTCAGAACCACATACTGATCAGTTTACGTTTGAGCTGTCTGGTAGAACTAAATAGCAAGTAAATTAACTGAATGTATAGTTTAGTTCAGTTTTCATTTGGCCCAGCTACAGGTACTTGAATATGCCAATAATGTAAGTGAACAACTTGCCTAAAACCGTATGATAGTATTATTCCTATTAACTTGACTCAGCTGTGGAAATACAAGATTCACCATCCATGCATACACACACAGACACAAGAAGACACACACACACCCCACCACCACCACCACCACCACCACCACCACCACCATGACACCATATACACAAAAACACACAGAATCCTTTGATTCTCATTCTTCTCCCTAAAACTTCAACTTCAGGCACATTGCTAAATGCAAAACTGATTATTTGGCAATTGAAGTCGTTTAGCCTGAGTTGCTAAGAGATCTGGTGCCTTAGAGATTCTCTTCTTAATTAGGCCCACAGATCTATTAATTCTATAGATATGGTGCCTGCAAAGAAATGGTCAGGT